>NW_006160232.1:743027-748872 GCF_000334495.1 Tupaia belangeri chinensis | reverse complement strand
TTCTTTTGCAGGGCCAGTTTTCTTGTTGCACCATTATATAAATCTTCTAAGGTTACTGACAGCTGATGTACAATGTTTTTACCTCTTCTTTCTCTCTGCATCCTTCCTCCTCCTCCAAAAAACATATCAAAAATGTCCATTGGGGAGCCAAAACCACCACCTGCTCCACCCTCTTTAATTGCCTGCCCTCCTCCTTTGTCATATAATTCCCTTTTCTTCGCATCAGAGAGAACTTCATAAGCTTGAGAAATCTGTTTAAACTTCTCGCCTTCATTTGGATTCTTATCAGGGTGGTACTTCAAGGCCAGTTTCCTGTAAGCCTTCTTCAACTCTTCCTGGGTAGCATTGGGTTTGACCCCCAAAACATCATAGTAAGTCGTTTCTTTCACCATTTTCTACAGCCGGTGAGCGGGCTGAGGCCGGCGTGGGGGAGCCGGAAGGTGCGCGTAGCTGTGCGCAGCTCG
Source organism: Tupaia belangeri chinensis (assembly GCF_000334495.1). Classification (NCBI taxonomy): domain Eukaryota; kingdom Metazoa; phylum Chordata; class Mammalia; order Scandentia; family Tupaiidae; genus Tupaia; species Tupaia belangeri. Next base: position 748,408 of record NW_006160232.1, on the reverse strand, counting down.
GGCAGCCGCCGCTCCTCAGCTCCTCACCGAGCGTTCTGGAAAGTTCCCTAATTTAACATTTTTGTGGGGAATGACGATATGCAAACATATAAACAAATACTTTCGATGGCTGGTTATGGGAAATGCTGTGAAGGAAATTACTTCTGAAGGAGAAAATAATATTGAGGACAATCTCAGACAAAGTGCTTTGGGAAGCCATCTTGAAAGGTGACCTTCTGGCTGACACCTGAAGATTGGAGTGAGTCTGCCATGGGAAGGGCTGGCTGAGTTTCAGGTACAGAGAACAACAAATGCAGATGCTGTGAAGCAGGGAAGATCTCAGTGGGCTCTCAGAACTATTGTCAGGACACTTCGCAAGCTAGTGGACAGGAAACCAGCGAGAGGATGAAATGAAACGAAGCTAGACAGGCAGAGGCCAGGTTATGTAGGATGCTGAAGGCCCTGGCAAGAAGTGCAACTTCATTCTAATTGCAATGAGAAGCCATCAGAAAAAATTACATGATCTAATTTGCATTTAAAATTATCCTGCAGGCTGCTGCATAGAGAATGAATTAAAGGGGAGCAGAAGGGAACACAGAAAAACTGGTTAGAAGACTACTTCAGATGCCAAGATGAGGGATGATGGTGGGTTGCCTGAGGGGTGTGTGTGTGTACATAAACACTGAGAAATGGTGTTCATAGACTCTGAGATGTGGGTTGAGTAGAAGGGTGTCCATAGAGACTGAGCCATATTTTGGATGCAGAATGAAAAGGACTTCTGATAGTCTGGGTTTGGGTGAGTGGGCAGGTGAGGGGGTAGGAGAGAGGAAATTATCTTGTTTTTGACTTGAGTAACTTGAAAGAGGGTAGTACCAAATATGATACAGGGAAGGCTAAATAAGGAAGAATAGTTTTAACTGTGATGTGTGTCCGTATGTGTGTGTGTGAAAGAGAGAGGACATAAAGAGTTCTGTTCTCACCATCTCAAATTTGAGATGTTGATAAGATATCTAAGTGAAGATGTCAAGAGGGCAGTTTGATATGCATTCTGAAGAGAGGTCTGGACAGATAATGAAAATCTAAACATCAGGGCCAGACCTGTAGTCTAGTGGTTTAAATCCTGGACCCAGGTAGCTTGAAAAACATTCTGGGTCTATGTGTGTGCATGTCCCAAATCCCAAAAGGACAAGGAAATGGAAGAGAAGGGATTGAAATACTACTGCACCCCATGGGGAGGTGTATTCTCCCTCCATTGGTGACATAGAGGCTGTTGATAGTTACACTGACTTGTGTTGGTAAAAGACAGACTGTAGAAAGTGTGCAGCAAATTTGGAGAATAAGTGTGGAACCAATTCTTTTCAAAAGGTTTGCTGGGAAGGTAGGTAGAGAAATGGGCAATAAGACAAGGTTGTGGGATGGAGGAAAATCATTTAGGAAATTTGAGATGCAAGGGCATGTTTGTGTGCTAGTAACGATTTAAGAAAAGTCAAGCTCAGGAGTGAGGGAGAGCAAGAACAAACCAGAAAGAGGATGACACTTCAGTGGAGAAGATGTGATTGGAGGAGAAAAACCTCTGAGAAGGACAGATAAGATGCAAACTGGAGCCTCTGTGGAAGAATCAGTCGTTGATAGGAAGAAAGAACCTCCCTCCAAAACATTTAGGAAGGAATTAGGAGAGCACAGCTTAGAAAACAGATAGATTGATAGATTTTGGTGCTGGGAAGGGAGAGTCCTGGTTTTGTGTTTTCCAAGTCATCAGCTAAGTATGAGGTAAGAAATAGAGTATAGAACATTTTGAAATGATAAAGTATTGTTTTGAACAGTGGAAAAGGAAAATTCCTAGAGCACCCACTGCTGATTATCTGCTTGAGATTTGTGTCCACAAATTTGAAGTGAAATCACTTAATCAGGTTATGCTATTTTCACATTTAGCTGCTAAGGCACAGGCACAAGGAAGGTGCTTAGCAAATGTTGGAGTTTCGCAAGGCATTTGGAACAAAAGAGAGACTTGAAGACATTAGGATTATTTGCAAGAGTAATTATCCAGAAGGACAATGGAATCTAGTTTATGGAAGGAAAGAAGCAAAAAGAGGAGGTGGCTTCTGGATAGTGAAAATTTGGTAGGCTTGATGGGTTTGCGGTCAAGAGAAAGACAAGAAATGTGGGCGTGGGGAACACTATTGAGTTGTTGGGAAAGTCATGATGCCTTTTTTTTTGCATAGAAAAACAGTCAAATACATCATGATTTTCCCAACGACCTAATAGAATAAATGAGCTGGAGGGATAGGAGGTGGAAGTCAAAAAGAAGGATGTGAGGGAACCAGTAGTTAGCGTAATGGCTATGTCGCTGGACTCCCACGTAGTCGACTGCAGTTCACGTCCCAGACCCGGTGGCTTAGAACTCACGCCGGGTGTGTGTGCGTGCGTGCCTAAGATCCCGAGAGGAGAATGGAGGAGAAGGGATTGCGGCGTGACCATCCCCCCTGGGGGGTGATTTCTCACTTTCTGTCTCTATGTTTCTCTCTGTCTGTCTGGCGAGGGCATGTGCCCTAAAGAGAAAACCTCTCCAAATAAATAAATAAATAAATAAATGAAAGAAGGATGTGAAAATAGAGACTTCTGGTGATGTCATAGTCTATGGTATGACTGTCAAGTGGGCGGTTACAGTGGACTGAGGAAAAAGATTATTGGAGTGAATGACATCAAGGAACAAGGCCAAGCAGATGGGTGAGTTGCACATAAAGAAATTGAAGTTTTGAGAACTAATGTAGGAAAAAGTCAGTGAATATACTTGTGACCAGAAGCTAGAGTCTGTAGTGAAAAATCGAGGTGTAACTAAGAGGTAGGTAGAGTGTTCCCAATGAAGAGGAGGGTAACGTTACACAATAGCTGAAACTGAGGCTATGGTTATTCTAGTTGATGCTTTGTGCTTCTTCTGATAGAGGCAGCCCCTCCCCATGATGCACAACTCAGGAGGGTGTGGGCTGGACTTCATTCATCCCTTAGGTCAGCATTGTTGGCCAGATCCAACCTACTTGCATAACCTATATAGCTAGACCTAGATGCTCATGGTTAAGTGAACTATACATCAAGAGGATCTGCTGTATCCAGGATTTGCATTTGGTTTTTAATGGCAATGGAGAGCAACAATCTTCCCTCTGATTTTACAGATAGGGAAACCGAGGCCCAGAAAGCAGAGATAAACAGCATATGAAGCCGGTGGTAGAAATGGAACTGAACTCTCTCCCGATGCTTATTGCTTTTTGCTACAACCCATAAGAGAAGCAATGTTTTAACAAACACTCCAAAATTGCAAATTAAAAAAAAAAATATGTTGTCCCTCAAAGTTGCTTCTGTGGGAGGTGACAGACTTCTTCCTAGTGATGCTGCCATTGTTCCAACCATTTCTGGAAACTTCTTCAGAAAAATCATCTTTGGAGCCAACTACTGAGTCACAAAGGCAACCCACAACACTGTAGAGATTTACTTAATATATGGAGTGGGAATTGTCCTTTCCTTCAGTAGTGCTGGGTCTCGTGGCCAAGACGCAACCTGGCAACAAGGACTCTTGTGACTTCTCTTTATTTTAGCATGTATTTATTTTCCACTTGACATGTTTCAGGCCCATGAAGTCCTAGTGTAGATGGTGGTGGTGGGAGTAGGAGGACTTAGACAGTTCTGTAAGATATGTTCTGTCTGATTAGTTTTTTTTTTGCTAGGTCGGCAGGAATGAGATTTGAATCCTTTGAGTTTCTGAGATGCAAAAAGCAGACTCTCCTCCAGTTATTTATGTAGAAAATGAATTTGATAAAGGGTATTAGTTAGATCAGAGACTCTCTGGAGAAGGGCTGGCAGGTGGTGTGGTGATTAAGGGTGCTGGACTCCCACATGGGCCTGGCAGCTTGCTTTCTCTGTCTCCCTGTCTCTCCTCTTTTTCTCGCTTTGTCCCTCTCCAGTCAAATTAAAATAAATAAATAAAATAATTCTTTAAAAAATATTACGTCTTAAAAAAAAAAAGAAAAAGAAAGAATTTCTGAAGAACTGGGCCTGGGAGGGAGACGTCCCTAAATTCTGGCTTTGGTAGGGACTTCTGTGTTTGCATCCTGTTCTGCCTAAGACTGGACCCCCAGAACTTCTACTGCTGCTGTCTTGAGACCTTGAAGATTCTCTGCTTCTCTCCCTCTTTGGAAAACAGATTCCATGCAGGTCCTGGATCCTCTATTCGTTTTCTTTCAAAGTGAGTTCCCACATCAAGTGGATTGTGGAGCCCAGGTCACAGTGACATTAGCTGCAAAGAAAGTTAATGTGCTGGAGGGGGAGGTAGGGACTGTGAACTATGCTGAATTAGGGTCTTTATGTTCCTGTCACCTGTGAGCATGGGTGGCCCATGAATAGCCCAAGGCAGAAGGATATTCTGGAAAGGCTGGGTGTTGGGAGGTAGTGCTCAGATTAGGGGAAGAACTCCACATGCAGGGAGTCTGTTCAAGAAAAGAGTGGATGCCACAAACTTGGCAAAGGTTGGCAACAAGGCTGTGGGTTTCCTCGGGCCTTTATGCTTAGAATTTCAGAAGGTTAACCCTAGGTGAAGGTCATGATTGGGCCATGGCCCATTGTGGCCCAGTGGCCTATCTTCACTAAGGAAGACTGCCAGCTCAGAGATCAGAGTGTTGTTAGGCTTTTTTGTATTACATTTTTTGTTTGTTTATTTTCAGTTTTTTTTCTATAGGGCACGTGTGCTCACTTCAGAGAGACAGAGACAGAAAGAGAGACAGAGAGAAAGTCAGAAAACTTACCCTAAGGGGAATAACCATGCCATAATCCCTTTTCCTCCATTTAACTCTCAGGATTTGGGGCAAGTATGCACAGGTGCCAGGTGTGATTTTCAAGTTGCCAGGTCTGGGACTCGAATCACACAGCTGGCCATGTGGGATCCAGTCACTTTAACCACCATGCCCCCAGTTACCTGTACTCAACAATTTTTTTTGTTTACTTTCTTTAAAATGAATGTGGTTAAAAGGGAAAAATAAAGTAGTTTCTCTAAAGCCCCTGAAAATGGGTGGTTGTGAAGGTCAAATCCTCCTGTTCCCAAGAACCCATGTCCATGGAGAAAGCTGAGACATTCTGCCTGTAAATTCTGTCCCTTAAGAATCCAGAACTCCTTCCCTCTAGTCTCTATAATAAACATAAAAATGAACCAATAGCTTCCTATACATGCTGAGAAGGACTATATGACATTTACTGAGGGCTTACTAGGTGTCAGGACCTGGCCTGAGCTGGGAGAGCTAGGAAGTTGCAGAGACCACTAAAATATGGACACTGTTTGAAGGAAACTCATTCCAGTGTGGGATGTAGACAGGCCTATATCTGTGTGTCAGTGGGATACAGAGAGTGGGGGGAAAGAG
>NW_006160232.1:737266-742996 GCF_000334495.1 Tupaia belangeri chinensis | reverse complement strand
ACTTTTGACCCTGGGAGCATATCTTGGTTCTTGTGAACTAGTGTTCCTACCTGCAAATTGGGGATCATAAGGCAGCCTCTGAGGTGCTTCAAGGAGTAAGCCACATACAGTATGTGGAGTAGCCAGAGCCTGGCATGTAGTAGGCACTGACCAGGTGTTGTGCTCCCAACAGCCTGCACCTCTCCCTTCTTCCCTTCAATACAGAGAAGATGGTGATTAATTCTGCTTGATGGATTTAGGCTGGGTTGTTCATGATGACAGGGTTCTTCAGGTAGAGCAATCTGCGTCATCCAAAGCACAGGATATCGAGTTGGCCAATAGTGGACAGAGTGTCTGGTTGGAGGTGCGCGAATGAGAGTGAGAACTGGCAGGTGGCAGTGCTAGAGGGGGTTAGGGGCTCTGTGAGCCACACTGAAGGACTAAATGTTACTAGTCACCTGGAAGTATGGGTGGTCAGCAATGGGCTTTAAGGCAAGTGCTATTCTGGAAAGGCCAGAGTAGGTGCTCTTTGACTAATGAAAATATCTGTATTTAAGTTGTAAGTGTCCTAAACTTTGGAGTTCTTCATATCTCTGCTTGAGAGATAAGGATGGAAAGGGCAGGCTGGTTCTTGGCCCCCATTCATTCTGGGGATATGTATGGTTGTAAAGAAGAGCTACTTCTCTTCTTGTTCTTGTTCTTCTTGTTCTTGTTCTTCTTCTTTTTCAGAGATATTTTTGTTATGGACAGAGAGACAAAAAGTGAGAAATCATCCCCCGGGGGAACGGCCATGCCGCAGTCCCTTCTCCTCCATTCTCGTTTCACGATCTTGGGCACATACACACACGTGCTTGGCATGAATTTTAAGCTGCTGAGTTCAGGACTTGAACTGCAGTCACCTATGTGGGAGTCCAGCGATGTAACCATTATGCCATCTGCTGGTTCCCCAGTGGAGAGCTTCTTAACATCAATATTCTTCCAAATATGAGTCATAATATTACTATTTGTTGAATGCCTACCACTCTCAATGCACTGTTAGGTATTTTATATAAATAATCCCAAATACTTTGAATCACTCTGTAAAGAGAGGTATTATCAGCTCTCTTTTGCAGAAGAGGAATCTGAAGCTAGTAAACATTAGACAATTTGCTTGAGGTCATGTAAGCAGGAAACATGCTAGGATTCTAAGCCAGATTTGCTTAATTTTAGAGTCTGTGCTGGTTCTACCTTGGCATGCACCTGAGTCCCATGGGATTACTTCTAATTAATATGAAAACACTCTACCTATATACCTCTAGGTATCTTTGTATACCTATCTGTATATTTATATCCATATTGTATCTATCTGTCCATTACCTGTTTCTCTACCTGTTTCTTTGCCTAATGGAATGGCAGAAATTTACTTAGTGTCTCAAAATCTCTCAGCTTCTTTTCTCCAAATCTCTGGGAAGTTAAGGTACATTCTCCTTCTTGAATGGGAAGCTGAAATGTGGTTCACTGTTGTCATTGAAAGTATCCTAGAATGTGAGTATCCTATCCTAGAATGTGAGTGTCCTACCTTGATCACACTTGTACACAGAACTGGTTCCATGAGAAGGAAGTTCTTGGAGACAAGTTTTGGAGTGTGATAGAGATTCCACAAACGTTGGTCCCTCCCTGAAGATCCCACCAATCATCCAGCAACTCTAGAAACGCTTGTCTTTTGGTCTGATGTGGTGTTGTGTGGTGAGATGTATATAGCTGTGGACTCACAGAAACTTCAGTTGAAATGTCAGCTCCTCCTCAGAGTGATTGAGTGATTGACTTACACAGTCTTGAGTAAGTTATAGAACTACCCTGAGCCTCAGTTGTTGGCCAACAAGAGAAAGTAATTGTATCTACTTACAGGCTGCTGTGAGAATCAAGTTTCTACTTTTTTTTTTTTTTTAAACATTTCTTTCCTCGGGTCAAAACATATTAATTCATGTTAGATAGTAATTTTGAATAATTACTCTGAGCCTCAACTTCAGAAGGACAGAATGTGGTTAGAGTTTAGGGTACTTGGCCATGGCAGGGAAGACTTGGGTGGTATTAGGTATAGAAAAGGCAAGGAAGATTAAAAAAAAAAAAAAAGGCTTATCTGAAGCAAAGTTCAATGCCTTTGTAATTTATTCAGGATCCAGGCCCAGGTCTGCCCATTGAAAGCAGTAGCAGATGGACCTGGATGGGCTCCTTTGATGCTGTGTCTGTAAAAGGTTGGGTGAAATCTTCATCATGCCATATATGTTCTGGGCTTCAAACACAACTTTCCTTAAAGGGCAAAATGCTCTCAAGTGGAGAGGTGACTTTATTTAGGTTTCCCTGGGGTGGGCGGCAGCTCACAGAAGGCTCCTGCAGGAAGCTGTCTTGGTGGCTCTTGGCCAGGCCGGTGAAGACCTCTGACCTTCTCTCTGGCCCTCAGGAACTTCTGCTTCCCTGGGAGGAGGAAGGTAGTAGAGAGGAGGGGAAGGCCAGGGAGAAGTAATTGGAGCTTTCCGGACAAAAATTAGCAGCCAAGGAACCAAGGCGAGTGGGAGGACCCTAAATGAACTGTAAGCCTCGATGGGCTCATTGGGGGCTTTGCCGTTCTTTGTTTGTCCTGTTATTTGTGACCTTGAATTTCTCGTGTACATCTTGAAACCAAGGTGGAATGAAAGATCTTTGGGTCTCATCACTCCATTTTATTTTATGTAACAAAGACCTAGAAAAGGGAGATACATTTCCCAGAGCCAAATACTGGCTCCTGGACTTTTTTCACTATCCCTCTACTGTGCTATTTTGTGATCTAATTATTCTAGACTCAGATGGGTTGTTAATAATAATAACAACAACATCATCATCATCAGCAGCAGCAGCAGCTCAAGTTAATTGAGTACTTTCTAAGCTAGACATGGCTTCATTTTTTTTTTTTTTTCTGTTTTCAGAGAGGTTTTTTTGCTATTGGGCATGTGCGCTCAATAGAGAAACAGAGAGACACAGAGAGAAAGTAAGAAATCATCCCCATGGGATGGGGAGGATGGCTGTGCCACAATCCCTTCTTCTCCATTCTCCTCCTGGAATCTTTGGCATGCATGCACACACACCTGGCAAGAGTTTCAAGCTTCTGGGTCTGGGACTTAAACTGTGGTCCTTCATGGGGGAGTGCTGTGTTTCCACCATGATTGCCACCTGCCAGCCCTGACACTTCCTCATTTAACCCTGGGAAGTGTAGGTGTTATTGTGATCACCCCCATTTTATAGATGAGAATGCCGAGGCTCAGAGAAATGAAACAACCTGCCAGACCTGAAATAATAGCTCAGGAATGGTTGGGATTTGTATGTAGGTGGGCGGGGTCCAGGGACCGAGATTTCTCCACCATATGCGACCCCTGGTTGTCAGTGACTGTGGCTTACTTATCCCATATCATCTGCAGGTCTTGGAATGTAGGGGTCAAATGCTCAGTAAATTATTTTTATGTGACAATGAAATAAAAAAAAATGCATCTTAGAATTTTGCTTGGCTCTTGGTGCTGAGAATACACAATAGGCATTCAATACTGATTGGGTCAAACTAACTTCCATGGGTAAGAAGAGACTGAGTGGTTTAAAAAGAAAGACTGGGCATTACAGTACATTTAGTTTTTATTTTTATATATTCTTTTAAGATTTTTGCCATAGAGTGTGTGCATTCACGAGAGAGAGAGAGAGAGAGAGAGAGAGAGAGAGAGAGAGAAAGTGGAAAGTGAGAAATCACGCCCTGGGGGGGAAGGCCATGCCAGAATCCCTTCTCCTCCATTCTACTGGGAAGTTGGGCACACATGCACATGTGCCCAGTGTGATTTTCATGCTGCTGGTTCTGGGACTTGAACCATGGTTGAACATGTGGGAGTCTAGCACCTTCATCACTATGCCTCTTGCTGGTCCCTACAGTACATTTTAAAGATCCGTTGCCTCCTTGAGAAACAATGTGGCCGGAGAGAGCATAGTTAATATTGCTTTATATCTATCCAGTACACTGAAGAGAAGGAACATGGATTGAGCACATGTGTGTCAGACATTTTAGTATTTATTATGTCATAATCATTGCAATTTTCCTTTTTTAAAGAATTATTTTACTTAACTTTCTTTCTTTTTCTTTCTTTCCCTTTCTTTCTCTCCTTCCCTTCCTTCCTTCCTTCCTTCCTTCCTCTCTCTTTCTTCTTTCTTTCTTTCTTTTTCTCTCTCTCTTTCTTCCTTCCTTTCTTTCTTCCTTCCTTTCTTTCTTTCTTTCTTTCTTTCTTCTTTCTTTCTTTCTTTCTTTCTTCTTTCTTTCTTTCTTTCTTTCTTCTTTCTTTCTTTCTTTCTTTCTTCTTTCTTTCTTTCTTTCTTTCTTCTTTCTTTCTTTCTTTCTTTCTTCTTTCTTTCTTTCTTTCTTTCTTCTTTCTTTCTTTCTTTCTTTCTTCTTTCTTTCTTTCTTTCTTTCTTTGAATTTGACCAGAGAGGGACAGAGTGAGATGGGGTTGGGGGATGAGAAAGCAAGTAGCCAGGTCTGGGACTCAAACTGTGGTCAGCCACGTGTACTCAAACTGTGGTCCACGCCATCTGCTGGCCCCCATTGCAACTTGAGAGAGGGCATGACGTCAAAACATTCACAAAAATATTGAATGAAAGCATGAGTTTATTTTGATGCCCCAAATTTTGAAATCATACAAAATTTTTCATAATATGGATTTTCCGTAAACTTTCTGAAGGCCTCTGTATTATGATGTTCATTTTATAGGTTAAATTTCGAGTTGAACTACTTTTTCCAGAGCAACATAATTAATAAAAGAGTCAAGGGAGGGACTCAGAAGAACTAAAACTCCAAGTCCGCTACACCAAGTCACCTCTGGATGTCGGATAAATGATTTAAATAGAGGAAGGACAATATTTACATTCTGCTCTACATGCTGGGGTGACACCTAGGCAGAGGAAGAGGAGGGGTTCCGTTTGTTTTTCCCCTGAAGGGGAGAGAATTACTGCAAACTAGAGGTAAGATGTGAACTCAGCAAGAACTTTGGAGGGTCCAACATAAGGCTTGATTCAAGGACTTGGGCCAATGAGCCTCTGCATTTACCCACCAAGAACCTCTTGAACTGAGAAATACCTGATTTCCCAAGCTGACTGTGCTGAATGAGAGCTAATCCCTACATTGCCCTGTCTACTAAAGAAATTAAGCTGAAACAACAAAACTGTTCACTTGAATTCCAGATTACCCAGTCACGGCTGATGAGAACAATTTGGAATGCTGTCACCCATTGCAAAGACAGAGGCTGCATGCTTTCACTCGCCCGTGCCGCTCTGGCTTATCTGGCATCCACAATATTGTGAAATATTTCTAGTACACGAGGGACTCCTCTTCTACCTGAGTACTCTCGTAGGGGTCTAGATTTCCAAGCTGGGACCCACCAAAGTGGAAATAAAGGGTTGGCCTCCTGTTCTCATTTATCACTTGTGCACTGTCCTTTGTCCTTTTGGGCAGGATTGATGGCTTCTGCGGGGGTCATATGAGAAAGCCAACTGAGGTGTGGAACTTCCGTCTGCAGCCTGTGTAACTCTCCTGTCATCAGTCACGTAAGGAGGTGAGGAGCAAGTTTTCAGTCCGTGAGTCTTAAGGCCAGGGGGCTTGAGGGAAAGGTGTGGGAGGCTTCAGGGACAAAGTATGGATCCTGAGGTGTGGCAGCGCCTGGAGGTTCCCAGGTTTTTTTTTTTTTTTTTTTTTTATTCTGGGACATA
>NW_006160232.1:727609-735792 GCF_000334495.1 Tupaia belangeri chinensis | reverse complement strand
TCTTTCTTTCTTTCTTTCTTTCTTTCTTTCTTTCTTTCTTTCTTTCTTTCTTTTTTCTTTCTTTCTTTTTTCTTTCTTTCTTTCTTTCTTTCTTTCTTTCTTTCTTTCTTTCTTTCTTTCTTTCTTTCTTTCTTTCTTTCTTTCTTTGAATTTGACCAGAGAGGGACAGAGTGAGATGGGGTTGGGGGATGAGAAAGCAAGTAGCCAGGTCTGGGACTCAAACTGTGGTCAGCCACGTGTACTCAAACTGTGGTCCACGCCATCTGCTGGCCCCCATTGCAACTTGAGAGAGGGCATGACGTCAAAACATTCACAAAAATATTGAATGAAAGCATGAGTTTATTTTGATGCCCCAAATTTTGAAATCATACAAAATTTTTCATAATATGGATTTTCCGTAAACTTTCTGAAGGCCTCTGTATTATGATGTTCATTTTATAGGTTAAATTTCGAGTTGAACTACTTTTTCCAGAGCAACATAATTAATAAAAGAGTCAAGGGAGGGACTCAGAAGAACTAAAACTCCAAGTCCGCTACACCAAGTCACCTCTGGATGTCGGATAAATGATTTAAATAGAGGAAGGACAATATTTACATTCTGCTCTACATGCTGGGGTGACACCTAGGCAGAGGAAGAGGAGGGGTTCCGTTTGTTTTTCCCCTGAAGGGGAGAGAATTACTGCAAACTAGAGGTAAGATGTGAACTCAGCAAGAACTTTGGAGGGTCCAACATAAGGCTTGATTCAAGGACTTGGGCCAATGAGCCTCTGCATTTACCCACCAAGAACCTCTTGAACTGAGAAATACCTGATTTCCCAAGCTGACTGTGCTGAATGAGAGCTAATCCCTACATTGCCCTGTCTACTAAAGAAATTAAGCTGAAACAACAAAACTGTTCACTTGAATTCCAGATTACCCAGTCACGGCTGATGAGAACAATTTGGAATGCTGTCACCCATTGCAAAGACAGAGGCTGCATGCTTTCACTCGCCCGTGCCGCTCTGGCTTATCTGGCATCCACAATATTGTGAAATATTTCTAGTACACGAGGGACTCCTCTTCTACCTGAGTACTCTCGTAGGGGTCTAGATTTCCAAGCTGGGACCCACCAAAGTGGAAATAAAGGGTTGGCCTCCTGTTCTCATTTATCACTTGTGCACTGTCCTTTGTCCTTTTGGGCAGGATTGATGGCTTCTGCGGGGGTCATATGAGAAAGCCAACTGAGGTGTGGAACTTCCGTCTGCAGCCTGTGTAACTCTCCTGTCATCAGTCACGTAAGGAGGTGAGGAGCAAGTTTTCAGTCCGTGAGTCTTAAGGCCAGGGGGCTTGAGGGAAAGGTGTGGGAGGCTTCAGGGACAAAGTATGGATCCTGAGGTGTGGCAGCGCCAGGGGGGGCCCCGGGTTTTTTTTTTTTTTTTTTTTACATCCTGGGAATGTACAGAGATTGCTCTAAGTGCAGGACTATCTGATGGGAGGTTTGTTTTCTTAGTGGACTGAGTCCTGCTGTACTGAGGAGGGTGGGGCTGGTGAATGTGTGCGTGTATGCGTGTGTGAGTATGTGAATATGTATGTGGGTATTTGTGTATGAGCATGTGACTGTGTGTGTATGTGTGTGATTGCATGTGACTGTGTATGTATGTGCAAGTATGCATGTGAGCACATGCATTATGTATATAGGCATGAGTGTGCGTATGTGAATGTGTGTGTGTGTGTGCGTGTTCCTTTAGTGTTGGCAGACCAGGTTTAGACATACTAATATCTTGTTTCCCAGCAAAGCCCCTTTGAAGTGGAAATCAGAAAGCTCAGTCCTTCCTGCCCCCCCCCACCCCTCTCATTGGGAACAGCGTCCATCGCAGTATGACAGGCACCACATTTATAAGAGATTTTCTCACTTTCACACTGGCTCCCCCATCCCAAATGGTGGCACAAACCGTGTTTTTGTGAGAGACCCCTGACTGCTAGTTCTCTCTGGTTTCTATGGAAACCATAAAGCCTTCTTGAAGGGGGGTTGAGAGAGAGAGGAGGGGTCAGAGGAGGGAGAGCTTGGAAGTTCCAGCCCTGGGTGGGTGGGAAGAAGCTTCATCTCCAGACAAAGGGGAGGGAGAAGGGGGAGGAGGGGTGTCACCACTGGAGGGGACGAGATTTATTGACCTTTCTTGTGGCTCTCTGAATTGATTATAGAGTAATAGAGCCTCAGGGTCTAGGGGGGAAGCCAAAGCGGGGACTGTGAGGCTGTGTCTTGGGGCCTGAGCTTGATTCTAAGACTGAGACAAAGGGGCTGGAGGAAGAGCCCTGTCCCCACCCCATTGCCTGCAGAATACTCCCCACCTCCATCCCTGGGTATTCTGGGTCTGGACACTTTGCTGGACTTCCTCCTCAGGAGCCCTGTAGAACAGCATTGATTTCGTTACTGTAAGTTCAGTAACAGCATTGATCTTGTTACTTTTTTTTTTTTTTAATTTTTTTTAAGAAGCTTATTATTTTTTTTTTTTTTGAGAGAGAGATTTTCGCTATAGGGCGCGTGCGCTCGCCAGACAGACAGAGAGAGATATAGAGACAGAAAGCGAGAAATCACCCCCCAGCGGGGATGGTCACGCCGCAATCCCTCCTCCTCCATTCTCCTCTTGGGATCTTGGGCACGCACGCGCGCGCGCCCGACGTGAGTTTTAAGCCACCGGGTCCGGGACGTGCACTGCGGTCGACTACGTGGGAGTCCAGCGACATAGCCATTACGCTAACTGCTGGTTCCCTGATCTTGTTACTTTTTTTTTTTTTTAATTTTTTTTAAGAAGCTTATTATTTTTTTTTTTTTTGAGAGAGAGATTTTCGCTATAGGGCGCGTGCGCTCGCCAGACAGACAGAGAGAGATATAGAGACAGAAAGCGAGAAATCACCCCCCAGCGGGGATGGTCACGCCGCAATCCCTCCTCCTCCATTCTCCTCTTGGGATCTTGGGCACGCACGCGCGCGCGCCCGACGTGAGTTTTAAGCCACCGGGTCCGGGACGTGCACTGCGGTCGACTACGTGGGAGTCCAGCGACATAGCCATTACGCTAACTGCTGGTTCCCTGATCTTGTTACTTTTTTTTTTTTTTAATTTTTTTTAAGAAGCTTATTATTTTTTTTTTTTTTGAGAGAGAGATTTTCGCTATAGGGCGCGTGCGCTCGCCAGACAGACAGAGAGAGATATAGAGACAGAAAGCGAGAAATCACCCCCCAGCGGGGATGGTCACGCCGCAATCCCTCCTCCTCCATTCTCCTCTTGGGATCTTGGGCACGCACGCGCGCGCGCCCGACGTGAGTTTTAAGCCACCGGGTCCGGGACGTGCACTGCGGTCGACTACGTGGGAGTCCAGCGACATAGCCATTACGCTAACTGCTGGTTCCCTGATCTTGTTACTTTAAGGGCAGCGACCTCCCCTTGTTTATTACTGCATCTTGAGTGCCTGGCCCATAGGTTGTATGAGTTGGAAAAATGTGCATGCTGACTCCTGTAACCTGAGCATCCGCAATGACTGAGCTTCTTGCCTGCAAGGCCCCAATTCTCCCCTCTGCCCATGCAAGTCTTATCCTTTGTCAACTCTCAAGTCACTAAGAAGTTTTCTCAGCCCATCTTCATTACCAAGGTCTTCCAAAGTTGGATACAGCTCCTCGGCTTGCAAGTGCATATTAATACCTTGTTTCTCTGAACACCTGTGTCTATACTTAATCACAGTTGGTTTATTTTTAAAATGTAGGCTCTCCCCTCCTGTTGGAAAGGGCATGGAATTTGGATAAACAATAATACTCATCAATAATTCAGTGCCTATAATGAGGGCTTTGCATGCAAAATATCATTTGAAGTAAAAAGCAATCTGACTTTGAGACTGGGTTCTGCATCTACTACTGTGAACTTGAGCAAGATGTTTCAACTCTCTAAACTTCAGTTTCCTCATCTGGAAAAAGAATTATAATACCAACTTCTAGATTTTCATCATGGGTTGTTTTGAAGATCATAAGAGCTATTAGTCATAACAGTGCTTTGAAATCTAGAAGATGTCCTGCTAATGTGAGTTATTGTCACTATAAGGAGTTCTTTGAGTGCAGGGAACATGTCTTACTGATTTTATGGCCTTCTCCTGTCTCACGTCATGCACCGTTCTCTGTCACCAAACAGAAACACCACAAATGATTGATGAATTGAGCTAAATGTAGAGAAATTGGGGCTAGGACGATTGGCTGAGTCCAGGTAGGGAAACTGTCTTGCAGTATGTGACCCACTGGGACTTGGGAGAGAATATTTGAGGGATTTCTTTCTTTCTTTCTTTTTTTGAGTAATAAATCCACAGGGGTTAGAATTCACATCCTAGGTACTGCAATTGTTACTAGAAAAATTAGGAAAAAGAAGGTGAAGATAAAAAAATTCTTGGGAATGAGGTTAGGAAAGGTCAGATTCTCTCTTTTTTTAAAGTTTATTTATTTTCATTTATTATTATCATTATTATTATTATATTTTTGGAGAGGATTTTGCTATAGGGTGCATGCACTTGCCAGAAAAACAGAGAGACAGAAAGACAGAAATCACCCCCCTGGGGGGGAGGATGGTCATGGTACAATCCCTTCTCCTCCATTGTCCTCTTGGGATCTTGGGCACATATGCACATGTGCCTGGCGTGAGTTTAAGCCACCAGGTCTGGGACTCACACCACGATCATTTTCATGGGAGTCCAGCTACATAGCCGTTACGCCAACTGCTGGTTCCATATTATTATCATTATTTTAAAATTTGCTACACTACAGGGGACATACATTCACCTGAGAGAGAGAGAGAGAGAGAGAGAGAGAGAGAGAGAGAATGAGAGACAATGACAAAGTGAAAAAGCAAGCCACCCAGTCTCAGAGTTGAACTGCAGTTGGCCATGTGGGAGTCTAGTGCCCAAATCACTATGTCACCTTTCGGCCTCAAACACTCATATTCTAGAATACTGCTATGTGCCAGTTATTACATACACACACACACACACACACACACACACACACACACAGACAGATATATATACACATAAAATCTTATTTATTTATTTATTTATTATTTATTTTGGCTATAAGGTGCATGTGCTTGTTGGACAGAGACAGAGAGAGGGAAAGTGAGAAATCACCTCCCAGGGGTATGGTCACACTACAATCCCTTCTCCCCTCAGAATTTTGGGCATTTACACACATGCATTTGGTCTGAATTTCAAGCCACTGGGTCTGGGACTTAAATTGTGGTTGGCTATGTGAGTATCCAGTGCCTTAACTACCACACCACCTCCATTTTATTTATTAACCACCATCAGCCTTTCTTTTCACAATCACCTTGTCAAGGAGGTGTTACTATTCCCATGTTTTAGGGCGAGTCGACTAAGCTCAGAGGCTTGCGTTGCCTAGACCCAGGACTTCCTCCATAACTCTGTGTCTCTTCTCTGACCCCAGTTGGGGTCTTAAGGTCCCATCCTCCTAATGGAACTTAAGTGAGATGACCCCTTGGAAGCCCCATTGAGTGTTCTCAAGGGAGAAAAAGTCAACAGCTGTGATGACTAGAAGAAAACATTTGGTTGGAAATCACAGTGTGTAATCTGGGGGTGAGCTCACACCAAGGAGCAGACACGCGGTAGAGCTTCCTGTGGTGCTGCCTGGTAGTCTGCTCCTTGCACTCTGTTGTCCATTTGACTCGCACGGATCCATCACCAGCGGACATGTGGCAGGGTGACATAGAGGGCCAGGGAATATGGAGGGGGAAGGAAGAATTCAAGGTGATTCCAACAGTTGGCCTCCCTCAGCCCTCTACCCCCCAGGGCCTCAAGGTTCCCCGGGAGCAGGGGTGAGTCTGATTCAGAGCCGTCTGTCAGGACATGCCCACCAGCTGCCGGGTGACCTCAGAGGCTGTTTAATGTCCAGCAACACAATGTCAGTCACAACCTTTGCCCTGTCGGCACGGTTGGAGGATGGAGTTTATTCCAAAGAGGAAAACGTCTTTAAAATAGAAGCCAGCCTCCTCAGCCTGCCCCTTGGCTTTTCCTGCAACTTCAAGGCTCTCCTTAGAAGCCTGGAGGTGGGTGTTTTTCTTCTTCAGCTGAGTCAAGAAAAGGGCCAGGTGGGACATTTACTAAATGGAACGGGCCACTGGGACCAATTGTTTTCTTGGAGCCCATGAAAACATTTTGATTTCCAAGGAAATGTCTCAGAGAGCCCCCTGCCCCTTTCATGAAGCGGTGAGGGCCCCTTTTATCCTCACTCTTCAGTCCCTGCTTATTACTGAGAGGAGTGGTATGAACTCCCAGGTCTAGAAGCTGTGTGGTCTGGTATGGTAGCCGCGAGCCACATGGGGCTAGGCAAACTTGAGTTTATATTGTTTAAAATGAAATAGATTTAAATTTCAGTTCTTCCGCTACATTGACCCCGTTTCGAGGGTTCAAAAGGTGGCTAGTACCTACCATACTGGGCGGTGCAGAGACGGGACATTTCCACTATTATAGGTTCTGCTCATTGAAATGACCTGGGAGCTTATGACAATTCCTGATGACTGAGCTGACCGCCAAGAGTCTAAGTTACTGGGTCTGGGGTGGGTCTGGCATTGGGATTTTTCAAAAGTTCTCCCAAGTGGTTCTAATCTGTCACCAACACAGGACCAGACATTTCTCATTATAAGGATAAAGGTCATGTGGGGCTGCTACAAATACCCAGATTCCTAGGAGCCTTCTCTAAGGATTCAGCTTTAAGGAAAAGTCTCAGGATTTTTTTTTTTTTTATAGAGGTTTTTGCTATAGGGCGCGTGTGCTCACCAGACAGACAGAGAGAGACAGAGAGATAGAAAGCAAGAAATCACCCCCTAAGGGGGATGGCCACACCACAATCCCTTCTCCTCCATTCTCCTCTCGGGATTTTGGGCACGCATGCACACGCGCCCGGCGTGAGTTTAAGCCACTGGGTCCGGGATGCGAACCACGGTCGACTACATGGGAGTCCAGCGACATAGCCATTACACTAACTGCTGGTCCCTCAGGATTTTTTTTTAAAATTGAACTTTATTTATTTTATTTATTTATTTTAATTTGACCAGATTAGGACTGAGAGAGAGAGAAAGAGAGAGAGGGAAAACGAGAAAGCAAGCCGCCAGGTCCAGGACTCGAACTGCAGTTGGCCATGTAGGAGTGCAGCAGTCTTAATCACCATGCCACTTGCTGGCCAGGAATTTGTTTTTAATAATGTAAAGGAATTGGGGCTGCAGATGGTGTAGTTGTTATGTCACTGGACTCTCAGATGGCTGACCGTGATTCAAGTCCCAGACCTGGTCCAGACTCCGTGGGTTGAAACTCATGCTGGGTGTGTGTGTATGCATGCCCAAGATCCCAGGAGGAGAATGGAGGAGGAGGAATTGTGGCGTAGCCTTCTCTCCAGGGCTGGAGGGGTTTCTCGCTTTCCCTCTCACTCTCTCTGTCTCTGGCGAGTGCACACTCTTTAAGGCAAAAACCTTTACAATAAATAAATAATCATGTCAAGTAATTATATTTCCCCCTATTTAAAAACATTTTTATGATTTCATGTTTACATTCAATCATTACAGATCTCCATAGCACACACTATGGTTTTACAACATGTCAGGTAATTTTTTTTTTTAATTTAACTGTATTTATTTATTTTTAATTTTGACCAGAGAGAGAGACAGAGTGAGAGAAAGAGGGAAAGTGAGGAAGCGAGCTGCCAGGTCCAGAACTTGAACCACAGTCGGCCATGTGGGAGTCCAACATCCTTAACCACCATGCCACCTGCCAGCCTCATGTCAGGTAATTCTTATGGTCAAGCAGGCTTGGAAAAAATTGATGTAGACTAGAGACTGGAAAAGCCAGGGACCTGGTTGGACATTGTGCTGGTACTGTGGCTATAACAGTTTTAATAACAATGGCTACAGCAGTTTTACAGAGTGAGCTTTACAAGTATTTATGTACAGGCGATGGAAATGGAAATTCAAGAAAGGTGAAGTTCTTATCCCAACCCACTCAGTCAGTGAGTGATGACATTGGTCTGAGTGTTGCTCTGGAATTGTTTTGGGGTTTACATCACACCAATGTCACTAAGCCTTTCAAGTTGATCTCCTTTGTAAAGTGAGAATCGTAACAGTACCAATGTCCTAGGGATGTGGGAGTCATGGATCGAGATACTGT
>NW_006160232.1:721373-727566 GCF_000334495.1 Tupaia belangeri chinensis | reverse complement strand
CCCCTGATTTTTTTTAAGGTTTTTTTTTTTATTTTTCCTTTTTTTTTTTTTTTTTTGGCCATAGGGTGCATGCACTTGCTGGAGAGACAAAGAAGGAGACATAGAAAGAGACAGAGAGACAGAAAGTGAGAAATTACTACCCCCAGGGGGGATAGCAATGCCTCAATCCCTTCTCCTCCATTTTTCTCTTGGTATTTTGGGCACACATGCACATGTACCTGGTATGAGTTTTAAGCCACCAGGTTCAGGACTCAAACCATGGATGACTATGTGGGAGTCCAGTGACATAACCATTACAACATCTGCTGGTCCCAATAAGCATCCTTTAAACCTAGCTCTGGTGGTAACAAAGAAAATGCCCGTCCAGGCAGGTCTGTACTTTCCATTACATCTTTATTCCAGAATTCTTTGTCTACCTATCTTTCTCTCTGTTTTATTCTGAGGTAGGGAAGTATTGATTCTGCTTCTTCATGGGTAAGAGTTTTGGCGTAGGAGACAGGAGGATTCCAGCTGACCCCCAGTTTGCTGTTCTGCAGACTGCAAATGCTTCAGAAAATACCCAAACCAGAAACTGATAGTAATAATATTTTTGTAACAAAAGTATTAAAAATAACTAGTAATAATATCTTGTAACAAAGCAGTTGCCATTTAGTGAGATCTTGACTGTCAGCCACCATGCTAAGTGCTTTATGTATCAATGTGTCTAATCCTTTTGGCAAAACTGAGAGGCAGGTATTCTTTTCCTGCACCAAGAAATGGAGGCTTAGGGTTGTTAAGATACTCACCTGAATGTTGCACAACTAGTAACTGGCAGAACTGAGGTTTGAACACAAGTTCAGATCCCAAATTTGTTATTTGAAGCTGTCATCTGAACAGAAAAAACAAACAAACAAACAAACAAAAACCACAAACCAATATCCACATAATGGAAAAAGAAGGTTTTAAACGTTTCATTTTAGAAGGTACTTTTATGCACATGGAATCATTGGATTGTATGATACACCCCATGAAATGAGGGTAGTCATCCCCAGTTCCCTGCTCTGGACAGTGAGTGTCCCAGAAGGTGTGAAATAGCAGAAATCCCCAGCCAGTAGTGACTGAGCTGATTGTCTGAGAAGCCGTGGTCTTTCGGCTTTCACATTTCTGCTCTAACACAGCATCACTCAAGACAGATTCCACTTGCTTGGCTTTCCAGTTTTTGTATCCTCATTCTTCTGCCTCATTCCCTGAATAGGAGAAGAGAAGTGCCTCTCTCCTCTAGAGGTGGGAGTGCTTGGATTTGGTGACAGCCTGAGCCAACACAAGCTGGGAATGAGCTCACTATTCCATCTTCATTTCAGTGCTTTCCCAGGGATGAGGGAACAGTCTTTGACCTCCAGATTCCCTTTAGGGAGATGCTGGCTCCTGGGAAGGCCTCCCCCCGGCCCCCACACAGTTCACGGTAGGTCTTCACTTATTCAGAACAAGAAGTAGCTCATAGGCTGGGCAGGCAGCAAAGGGCTAGTGCCAGAGAGTCAGAGCTGGAGTCAGGCAAACCTGTATTTGAATCCCTGTCCTATTTTCTCCTTGCTGCGTGACCTTGGGCTTGCCATTTTACTTCTCTGAGCCCTGACTTGCCTTACTGTAATAGGAAAGCCTAACAACATCTGACGAGATTGCCGTGAATGCTGAATTAATCAGTGGCCTTAGTGCTAGATGCACACGTGGGAAGCACTGCCATCTGAGATCACAGTCGTTCCTCAGCCCAGGAGGGAAGCAGAGAGAGGAAGGGGAGCTATCACGAGCCACTTGGAGTTGCCCTCGAACTCTTTCTGTGTTGACTGAGGGCAGAGGAAAAGGGGGGGTTGGTCCTAGAGAAGGACAGAGGCCCTTTAATGAGCTCAGGAAAGCCCATCTCCTGACAACAACAGCCCTGCAGTCCGCAATAACATCCTGCCAGAAGAGGCAGCGACAGGATGTGAGCTGGGGGTGGGAGCGTGCCACTACCCGCCTGCCCGCCGCTGTCCCCTTAGCCCGATGCAGCTTCAGGAAGTAGCAGCCGGGGATCGAGGAAGATGAGGACTTCATCCCCCACAGGCATCCTGAGCTGATATGGAGACTGGAACATCAGCATTCTTGGACAGACGGTCCATTAGTGCCTTGTCTAGGAGCTGCTCTGACATTGTCACTGCCCTTGCCTTAGCTGGCGTTAATGTCTGGGTCCTGCTCAGCAGCCTCCTCTGGGTCCCCTGAGCAGGACCAGAGAAGGAGAGTGGTCCCTACCTGCCAATCACAAAAAACTCTATGCGGGATGAGCAGTTGACACAATGGCTATGTCGCTGGACTCCCATGTAGTCGACTGCGGTTCGAATCCCAGACCTGGTGGCTTAAACTCATGCCGGGCACGTATGTCTGTGTGCCCAAGATCCCGAGAGGAGAATGGAGGAGAAGGGATTGAGTCATGGCCACCCCCCCGGGGGGTGATTTCTTGCTCTCTGTCTCTGTCCTCTCTATTTCTCTGGCGAGCACATGCACCCTATAGCAAAAACCACTCAAAAAAAAAAAATCCCCCCCCCCCCCCCCCCCAAAACAAACAAACAAAAACTCTATGATATTTGTTGAAGACTCTCTGAATGCTCACAACATAGCCTGGCTATAAAAATAAAATAATGATAGAAATAGAGAGAGAGAAAGAGAGAGGGTCTCACAGCTCAAGGGGAACTTATGATTGGGTGGGGTAAGGAGATGATAAGCAAAAGGAGTAAACTAAATGGAAGTTCTAAAGTCCAGGGCATGTTGGAGCTTGGGTAGGGAGGGGAAGAGGACCAGGGAAGACTTCAAGGAGGAAAAAGGTGGGCATGAAGCTGGGGATAAGCAGGAGATGGCCATGGCCAGATGAAGAGGGGGGAACAGCCCTGAATGAGACGGTACAGGGTAAGAGGGCTGGGAAGTGCTGAATGGGGCCCTGCGTCTCAGGGTCCTAGGGGGCTGTGGCTGGCGGGACATCTAGAAGCCAGGGGTTTCGAGGACCATGTTCAAGGAGATGAACTTCTCCTGAAGGTCTGTGTGAGCCACTGAAGCCAGTTAAGCAGAGATGTGATCTGATTTGTGATTTGGACCTTGATCTGCTCCCTCCTGTCGATGAACAAACCTTCTAGGGTCTTGGCTCTGTTCTCAAGCCTGGGGGGAATTCGAGGCAGTTTCTTGTCAGGGCCACAGTCCAGTGAAGTGGGCAGAGAGATCAGTGAGGGACACAGGAAAGCTGGGCCCAGATTGGGTTCTGTCAGTCATGCAGCAACTGGGGTAAATCACTTTCACTCCCTGGGCCCATCTCCCAGGTAGAAACAGAGTTGCTGGAACCGGGTAAATCTTAAAGGTCCTTTCAGATAATGTGTTCTTTGATCAAAGCTTAAGGTATTTTCCTGCCCTTGGGAAGCTTATGGTCTGAGGTCGAATGACCAAATAAGGCTGCATGGTTGGTAAAGCTGGTTGACTCAGAAAGTAGTTATTGGGGGTTGGAGGTCAGGGTAGATACCATAACTTTTCATGTCCAAGAAGATGAATTTTCTGCACAAAGAGAGGGCAGGGATTACTACACTGTATTTATCTCCTGCTAGAACGGAAGTCGGAGTCTTTCATTAAGGGTGGTACTGAGTAGACTCAGTCTCTCCAACTGGTGGGCAGGGGCTAGGACCGCTACAGCTGCCCTCCCTGTGGGAGAGATGGGGGATCTGGCTCTGAGGAGCCTCCTTCTAAAGGAATGATTAGCTATCCCTGGGGTCCTTGGATGTCCTTGACCATGGAATCATAAACAGAGCCCACCCTATGAAGGCAGGAAGGCAACAGGGGGAGACGCCAACTTGAAGCAGGGGACTGTGTTCTAATTCTTGGCTCTGCCAATGGGTAGCATGCCATGTGACCTTGGGGACATTCTTCCTCTCTATGACTGAGTGTCCTTTTTGACAAAATGAGTGATCGATTCCCAAGTGATAGCTGTGCTGTAGGCACTGGGTCCTGGGGATAAGAGATAAGAATGAGAAGGTCATTTTCCTCAGGCAGCCTTCAGCCTGGTGGGGAAGGCTGATGGAAGAGCACATCCTTTCAGTGTATGGACTAGTCCAATGCCAAAAGGATGCCTGGCAGTGCACAGGCACAGACTATAGGGCCGTTAGTCCAGCCAGGGAAGTGCAGGCAGGCTTCCTGGAGACTATATTCACACTTGAATGATAAAGGCAAGCCAGTCAGTGGAAGTGGATAAGGAGAAAGGCACTTTAGCTATCTCCAAAAAAGAATCAATCTAGTCATCTTGCCTGTCCACAGCATGCGCTGGCTCCTTGCCCTGCCCCAACCAGTGCGATGTTCTGGAGCCATTCTTCATGCTGCCCTCTGGCTGGGAGGGCAGCCAGCTCCCCCAGTCTCTAGGATGGACTTCTGAGCACCCTCTGCTGGAATGAACTCTGAACAAAGCTCACAATTGACTTAAGTCACAAGCTTGCCTTGGCAGACTTTTCCAGCAATCAGCAGAATGTTTCCTTGGGAGCCTCGAAGACTTAGATCAGAGCCTTCTTAGGCTTAGTGTTGGAAGAGATGCCATCCTCCCTTCAGTGGCTTCTTAAGGGCAGAACATCCAGCTTTATCTGGCCCTCTTGGGAATAGTTACTGAATGTAGACTAAAGGGTGTGTAGCAGTCAGAAAAAACAAAGAATCTCATCAATAAATGTATGCTTAGAAGGCAGCAGGAAGTCTCTGTAGGAAAGACTGTGGTCTTATTGGAGAGTCCAACCAGGGAATCTGAGCTAGCCTGGTGAGTCCTGGAGGACTCCCGAGCAGGTATGTTTCCGGTGAGATCAAAAGGAAGGGAAGACATTCACTTTAAAAATGGGCGTGGGGGCTAGCTGGCGGCATGGTGGATAGAGCAGTCAGATCCCACATGGTTGACTTCCTAGTTTGAATTCCAGACCCAGTAGTTTGAGAGACATGCTGGGCACGTGTGTGGAGAAGGGATTGTGGTGTGGCCATCTCCCCTGGGTTGCACTTTCTCACCGCCCCTCTCTTTCTCACTGCCACTCTCCGGTGAGCACATATGCCCTATAGCAAAATTAAAAAAAAAGAAAAAAAGAAAAACAGAGTGGGGTAGGGAAGGAGGAAGATTAGCCTTCTAGAAAAGGGAATAGTATGAATAAAGACTCTCGGTCTAGGGGGGCTTTTCCATGAAGGAGATGAAAGACAGTCAGATGGCTGTATGCGGAGAGAAAGGAGGGTGATGGGCCATGACGTTGAAGGGGTGGTCGGGTTTAGTCCTATGGACCCTGTGGGCTGCACTAGGGTTTTGTTCTTTACCCTAACAGGAACGGGCATCCAAATCAACACATGGTCAGATTTGTGTTTTGAAAGGAGACCTCATCCTGGACATCTCTAGAAGAATGGATGGGAGAGGAGGTGGTGGACCAGCTGGGAGGCTACTGTAGGGGTTAGGTGGGAGACCAGGGTGGCCTGACCTAGTAGGTGGTAGTGGAGATGCTGAGAAGGGGTCACTTTTGCAAGTGACAGGATTTGGTTACAGACCATGTGCAGGGGTCGAGAGAGAGCTGTCTCCTGGTTTCTGAGATGTCATAACTAAGGAAATGAGAGATCATCTAATCTAACCCCAGCTAACTACATCAGGAGGCTCGGATGTGCAGAGGGACTTTCCCACATGGGCAGAGCAGGGCTGTATGGGAGCCAAATCCTGTCTGCATTTGTCTTGTTCTTTTACAGTCGGATCCTAGAATTATGCAGAGCAGGAAGCGACCTTACAGATCAACCAGTCTAATTCTTACGTTGTATAGATAAGGAAACTGAGGCCCCAAGAGGTGAAGGCTTTAGCAGCCAAAGGCCACCCAGAAAGTTAATTAATTAATCAGTCCAATGGTCTAAGCATATATAAACAGGGCTCTGTTGACCCCTAGATAGTGGGACATGTGTTTGTTCAGGAGGGAGATAACTTGGCAGAGGTCCCTCCCAATGCTTTCCCAAGCATCTCTGCGCCTGCTGGCTTCTTTCTGAGCTGGCTGCCTGGGATTAGGGGATCCAGATGTCTGGGGCCCAGAAGCCAGCTGGATTTTCCCATGTCATGGGTTCCCAGGGTTTGGGCGCTGCAGCTCAGTGGCCATGTTGGAGGGGGTGGGTGGTGGGAGAGGAATGCCAAATTGTTCTTTCAGCGAGTTTAGGGAAG
>NW_006160232.1:718993-721176 GCF_000334495.1 Tupaia belangeri chinensis | reverse complement strand
AGCTGATTTAGTTTAGTGCCTCGGCTGTTGCCTTTCTAGTTGGACAGAACCCTACAGTAAAGCTGGAACTTGCTGATGGCTACCTTGTACCCAAATCCAGGGACCATGCTTGTTAGAACTGAACGCTACTCCTGAGTCTGGCAGATGTTGTCCAATATTGTACTGCTGCCAGATGTAAGAGGTCATTTGGGAAATGTATAAGTTTGGAGGCCAAAATGTTGGAATTTTCATTTTTCAGGGGGAAAACAGGCAGAATATTTGAAATTGGGATTGCATTAGGAAATTCTAAAACACACACACGCGTATTTTGTTGTTGTTGTTTGTTTTGTTTTGGTAGCTGTCTGAGTCCTTTTGTCAGGGTGACCTGACTTTGTCCCTATGGAATTTTTTAGACACTCATTTCTTCAGAGCTATTGCCTCAAACCCTCAAGAATATTCTGGCAAGGGAGGAAACGACACCAATTTTCGTGGCTCAGATGTCTGGGAAGACTGTGGCACAGGGAAAAACTTGGAGTCTTTGCCATTCTACCTTCATGTTGGGTTGGGGGTCCCATTTTGTCCTGGCTTTATCATGTAGGACCTGCGTGTCATTGGTGTTTACCTCTCTGAAACTCAGCTTCTTGCTTGGTTAAGTAGGAATGAGGATCCCGGGGTTGTGTTGTCATTGTAAGGAAGGCGCTAACAGATGAAAAGCATTTAACATACTGTCTAGCACTCAAAATGTCCTCCGTGAATTTAAGCTGCTGTTATTTCTCCCTCCAGGATCCTGAAACCAACCAAGACTGAGTCAGAGGGATTCAGCTCAATGGATCCTTCCTCTTGAGCTCTGGCTGCACCTTGGTGCCTCTTGGGGTTCACTGTCATGGCAACAGGCTGGTGGAGTGGTGTGGAAGCTGACTAGGAGAGCAAAGCAGCCAGCCAGAAGGCTGCCTGGCCTGCCGGCGCCACCGCCAGCGAGGGCGACTTCTGATTAATGGCTGCTGGTCCCCTTGGCTTCATCTCAGGCTCCCTGAAGGAAGCTTTTGCCCAAGAAGGGACAGAGCCTCCCTCACTGGGATGTGCCAGGACCCTGCTCAGTGGGCACAGTGACAGGTGCCACAGAGTCTTAAAACTGCCCAAGCAGAATATGGGAGCTGAAAGGAGCCCGGGAGGTGAGTTATTCCAGTACCTTCTCTTTATGGCTGAATAAAGAACAAATGGGCAATGAATGTTTACAGTGCGCTCCACACAGCATGAAGTCCTCTCCCCATAATTTAATTTCTACGACAAGCCTGTGGAATAGGTATGATTATCCCCATCAGGGAGGCAGAAGTTTGGGCCAAGACATGTAAAATCTCTTGTTAATGACACACAGCCCATATTGGCACCCAAGATGTCTCTGTTCTTAGGGTCTTCCTGCTATCTCACTGAGCATTTATCCAGCGCTCAGGAATGTGGCTATCTTGTTCCTGCTATATGAGGGAGTCTTCAAAAAGTTCATGGAAAAGGCAGATCTGTAGACTGAAGACTATCTGAGAAAAATGCATAGATTTTTGAAGTTTTTGGGTATCAAAATACACTTGAATTTTAATTTTATTTTTCCCATGAACTTTTCTTTTTGTTTTTCTTTTTTTGCCAGAGGACACGTGAATTTGTCAGAGAGACAGAGAGGGAGAGGGAGAAAGCGACCCCAATGGGATGTAGTCACACTACAGTCCATTCTTCGTTTCTCCATCCCATTGGGATTTGGGGCACACACACATATATGTGCCCAGGGTATTTTTCAAGTTGCTAGGGCAGGGATTTGAACGGCACTGTTAGCCATGTGGAATCCGGCTGTCTTAACCACTAGGCCATGAGGCCAGCCCTTCATGAACTTTCTGAAGTCTCCTTCAGAAAGTATTTTCAGCGCTTCATACAAGAACCTCACAGATTTTGGGGTTTCAGGAAAAAACTCTTGAATAAGTGAATTGCTGTAAGTAATCTTGGTAGTATTTTACAGATGCGATCCTAAAGATGTAACCAGGGAAGTAAGTGTGTGTGTGTGTGTGTGTGTGTGTGCAGCTTCTAGTAGGCTCTGAAGATGGGAGAGAGAAATCTAAGACCCTCAGGGTAAAAATCCTTACTGGGCATCCCAACTCCTCCACTAGGTAATTCCCCCACAAATGCCCTTTGTTCTAGTCCCACTGTGTTGTACTCTGTAC
>NW_006160232.1:709514-718962 GCF_000334495.1 Tupaia belangeri chinensis | reverse complement strand
CTTTCCCTCTGTGTTTTCTACTTTCCCTCTACTTGGAATGCCCCCATTTTCACCATTGCTTGAGAAGCCCATGACCATCTTCAGGTTTCAGATAGGCCCTTCTCCATGAAGTTTCCCTTGATGTCTTTAATCTGGGAATCTGGCCTCTCACTCTAAATTCGTCTAGCAGGTGGGGCTCCTATGTCTTTGTCTGCACATTGCCTTGTGACTTCTTGGGGCCGCACAGTTCCTCTCTGATTAGACCGTGAGCAGCTAAAGGGCCTTGACCCTGTTTCATCCCTGGTAACATCTCGGCACACACAGCAGTTGTAAGGAATGTGTGTGGAATAGAATGGACTTGACTTGGTGCAGATACTCTGATATTGGGCTGGAATGTGTCAAGGGGGAGGGCTGGAGGTAGGCGGGGGTGGCAGGTGGGCCTCTATCCATCCTCTCCTTTCCCCCCAGCATGTATTAAAAGCAGGTTTTCTCTCCGGAGACCACTCTGACCCTAGCTGACCTTCACTAAGGCTGTTTTCTCATTCTCTTAGATTGGGCTGAAGAAAACAGGAAGAATCATTAAGAGCCAGAGCCTTGTGAGCCAGCAAAATGATTGCTGATTCTTTTTACAGACACCATAAAGCTTTGTTTGTATGTGTGACAAAGGAGTGCACTTTTCCTGCTGGCCCCAGGGAAGAAGCCTCTACCAGCCTTCTGGATCCACTTCAGGAACCACACCCTGCCCACTTTGCCCCTCTTTCTCTGCCTTCCACAGTTAAACTCTGTTTTCCATACTTAAATAAAAACAAGAACCATAGAGTTGGAGGACACTTTAGTCATATCCAGAATCTCTCCCTGCAAGATCATTTGACCCCTTACTACTCAAAGTGTGGTTCACAGATGAACAATACTGGAGTTTTGTTAGAAATACAGCAGACGGTGTAATGGTTGCAGGACTTCCACACAGTCAACTGTGGTTCGAGTCTCGGGCCCAGTGGCTTAAACCTCACACTGTGTGTGTGTGTGTGTGTGTGTGTGTGTGTGTGTGTGCCCTATTGTCTGAGGTGTGTGTGTGTGTGTGTGCCCAATATTCTAAGAGGAGAATGGAGGAAAAGGGATTATGGCATGGCCATCCCCCTTGGGGGGTGATTTCTCTTTCTGTCTCTCTATCTCTCTGGTGAGTGCATAAGCTCTATAGCAAAAATCTCTCTAAAACAATAAAAATAAAAAATAGATGCAACTTCCAAGTTCTCTGTAGTCCCCTCAGTCAGAATCTGCACCTTAATAAGGTCCCCAGGGAATTGTGATGCCAATGAAGTTCAAGAAGTGCTGCAGTCACTCACTTTAAAAACAACTACAACAAAAAAGTGGCAAAGAAATCCTGGAAAGGAAAAACAACTTGTTAACTAGCAGTCAGACTAATTTGGTTTAACAAAACGTTGTTGAAAACCTGCTATACAGCCATTCCTGTATTCGCCACTGTGGATAAAATTCAAAGTAGGGAATCTCTGTTCTCTTTGGTCTTTGGTAACACTTTTTAAAAAAATTTATTTTATTGAACTTTATTTATTCATTCACTTATTTATTTATTCATTTTAATTTGATCACAGAGGGACAGAGTGAGAGAGAGAGAGAGGGGAGAGAGAGAGAGAGAGAAAGTGAGAAGGCAAGCTGCCAGGTCCAGGACTTGAACTGCAGTTGGCTCTGTGGGAGTCCAGTGCTCTTAACCACCATACCACCTGCAAGCCCCATGTCTTCAGTAACTCTGTACCTAAACACTGCTTTGCCTCACACCAGAGCCTCAGCAAGTGTTAGATGAGTGAATACTTTTCTTGAATTCTAGTCTAGGGCTTCTTCCACACCACATAGCTGCTTTCCAAAATTATCAGCCTCTTTGAAAAACTCGTAGCACTTTCAGGCAGAAATAAATAAATTCTTTAAGGAGGAATTCAGAGAGTGGGCTGCATTCATGCCTTTGCCAACTCCAGGCAGCAGAATTCCAAGGTTCTAACAGTGAGTTAGAGCGCTCATGCAGCCCAGAAAGCCACATATCACAGGTTGTAGAGAGGGAGGGTCTCAGAAGAAACAAGGCATGATATCTAGTGGGCTAAACATCTTTGATGAACAATACAAGGTACATAAAATGTGCAAAGGTAAGTGCCCAGCCCCATTTCACCAAAGGTCTGGTGACAGTTCTTATCTTTGTGACTTATGCATTTGTTCGGCCTAGCCTGGATTGTCTTATGGGTATTCCATGTTGCTTTTGTCCCCTGAGATCTGATGTCTGCTGGAATGTCTATTTCTTCCTTGAGGGGCTTTGCTATGGCTTTACCATTTGCTTAAAGTAACCTTAATCCCTATGGAAGGCTTTGCCTCTCGCTTATCTATATGTATCAGAATAGTGACAGTGTGGCGTGTCTGCTTTTTTCTCTGCAATTCACCAGCTTGGTGTTTGCATCTGTGTTACTCCTGGCTCCTGCATTATTTCTATGAGCTCATTATTTCTGGTAGCACAATAGCTTCCACTATCGTGGGGTGAGACAGGGTTTTAAACTTCTTCACATGGAAGGAGTCATATACTAATTTGCATCCAAATTGAAAATGAAGTTTCCTTTGGGGGACAAAAAAAAAAAAAAAGACCTGCCATGGTAAATTTCTCGGTAACAATGTTATTTTGTGAAAGTAAGTTAGGATATCAGTATTCTTTGAGGCCAGTATGAGATGGGTTGTAATCTTTTCCTCTTCATTAATTTTTCTTGTCCTTGTCAGCCCCTTAATCATCTATATAATATTGTGTGCTAGAATTTCCTAAAGCAAAGGAGAGTGATTTCCAGTAATAGCAAATATCAAATTTCCAGCAATATAATTTTTGGAAAAGATAGAAGTGGAAACTAGGGATTTCAACTGTTCCTTGCATTGGCCAATTTAATTGCATCTAGAATATGTATATTCTTTTCTTTCTTTTTTTTTTTTTTTTGTTAGAAAGCACCTCCCCCTCCCCTGGCCCCAGTGAGGCATGGGCTGATGTAGTCTCTTCTCTTCGGTCTCTTCCTCTCTTCAGGTTTCTGGGCATGCATGCACATGTACTTGGTATACCTTTCATGCCACTGGGTTTGGGACTTGAACCACACAGTCAATCATGTGAGATCCAGCAGCCTTAACCACCACACCACTTGCTGGTTCAAGAAAAAGTATATTCTTTTATTATTTTTTTAAATGAATGTGTATTTTAGAAGTTTTTTTCTTAAAAAAATTTTTTAAAGGTTTTTGCCATAGGGCATGTGCACTTGCCAGAGAGAGAGAAAGAGACAGTGAGAGAGGGAAAGTGAGAAATCATCCCCTGGGGAAATGATCATGCCACAATCCCATCTCCTTCTGGAATTTTGGGCAAGCATGCACACATGCCCAGTGTGAGTTTCAAGCTCCAGGTTTGGGACTTGAACAATGGTCGGCCATGTGAGAGTCTAGCACTTTAACCACCATACTACCTGTTGGTCCCAAGTATATTATTATTTTTAGAGATTTTTGCTATAGGACATGTGCATTCACCAGAGAGACAGAAAGCAAGAAATTACCCCTGGGGAGATGACCATGCTGTGATTTCTTCTCCTCCACTCTCCGCTTGGGATCTCTCTTCTTATGCACACATGCACAAGTGCCCGGAGTGAGTTTCAAGCCACCAGGTCTGAGACTCAGACTGCAGTCAGCCATGTGGGAGTCCAATGACGTAACCATTACACAGTCTGCTGGTCCCGAGTATATTATTTTTCTTTTTTAAAGAATTATTTTTACTTAATTTTATTTGTTATTATTATTATTATTTTTAATTACACTAAAAAGAGACAGATAAAGCAAAAGGGAACATGAAAAAACAAACCACCAGGTCCAGAACTTGAACTGTGGTCAGCCATGTGGGAGTCCAGTGTCTCAACCAACACACACACCACCTGCCGGCCCCCTGAGTATATTATTAATAATTAAAAATCTAGCTTTTTGCTGATTTATTTATTAAAAAAATTTTTTTGAGAGGTTTTCACTATAGGGTGCATGCTCTTGCCAGACAGGCAGAGAGATACAGAGAGACAGAAAGCGAGAAATCACCCCCCTAGGGGGGATGGCCACACTGCAATCCCTTCTTCTTCATTCTCCTCTCGGGATCTTGGGCACGCACGCACATGGGCCCCGCGTGAGTTTTAAGCCACCCGGTTCGGGTCGCGAACCGTGGTCGACTACGTGGGAGTCTAGCGACATAGCCATTACACTAACTGCCGGTCCCCTGATTTATTTATTTTTTTAAAAAATAATACTTTGCCTTTTTTTCCCTTTGTCTTTTGTTTTCTTTTAGTTATAGGGTGCATGTGCTTGCTAGTATGTGTGTTTCAAGCTACTGGGTCCAGGATTCAAACCGCACAGTTGGCCATGTGGGATTTGTGCCTTCATCTCCATGCCACCTGCTGGGCCAGATTTCTTACTATGCGCTAGACACTATTTTAAGCTCTGAGTTGTTATCATTGAATTAACTACTGTAGTGTTATGAAATAGGTAGTATCCCCTTTAGTATTGAGATATTAGTAACTTATTTAGCTGGTAAGTAGCAATATGCTTGACTACAACTTGGATGGTTGTTCTCCAGAGCGCGGGGCAGGTACCTTCTATACAGCTTGCTTCTGAGATGGGCTGGTCATCTGATTTCTAGCCTTATGTTGCTGACTCATTTTTGTCCCCAATAAGTCTTTTCCTTATAGGTTAGTGTTTCAGTTGTGTATTATTGCTTAATAAGTAACCCCAAACACAGAGGCTTAAACAATAAGTTATTTCTCATCATTGTTGCTCAGCTGAACTGTTCTTTTGTTTTGAATTTTGCTTGGTATTTCTCATGGGGATGCAGTCAGAGGTTGGCTGGGACTAAAATGTTCAAGATAGACCCATTAATGTGTCTGGTGCCTTGAAGGGATGTCTAGAAGGCTGCTCTCATTTGGTGTATTGGAATGGCAGAGCCCCAGTTCTTGCCACATGGTCTCTACACATAGACTCTATCAGCTTCTAGAAGTCAGACTTAATCCATAGTAGCTCAGGGCTCCCAAGAGCACAGAAGATGTAGCTCCTAGGCTCTCTTGAAAATCAGGTCTGAGACTGACCTACTATAACTTCTGCCACCTTCCTTCTGTTTTACTGAGTCACAGGGTCAGCCCAGATTCAGTGTTGGAGTAGTCTACTCAGGAGCTTGAATACTGGAAGCATGGTTCATGCAGTCTCCTCCAGGTTTGGAGCCTAGCTGTCATAACTCACAGCGTACTGAGACTGGAGAACACATGTGGATTGAAGTCCTAACTTTCTCTTATGTCAGCTCCGTGACATCAGACAAGTTACTTAAACATCTGTCAGCCTCTAGTTCTTTCTCTGTGAGAGAGGAGTGAAAGGAACAGTCACTGTCCTGACTAAGCATCCCACCGTGCCAGGCACCGGTGTAAGCACTCTGCGTGCATCAACTCAGCTATTCTTCTCTGCAGACCTGAGATGTAGCTACTATCATCTCAAATTTACAGTCCGAATCTCAGACACAAAGAATGCCTTGTCTGCCCAAGTTCACATGTCCAGCAAGAGACAGTGTTGGGATTTGAACCCAGAAAGTGTGGCTTCTTAATTCATGCTGTTAATTGACTCTGTATTTCTCAGCAGTAGCTGTATCTCAGGATGGCAGTGAGACATGGATGAAACATCATACATGAAGCTCTTGGTGCAGTATACAGTGCAATGTAATAATCTCAGTGGTTTGGGATGTTCACAGTATTAACATCATCTGGAGAGGCTCAGCTTGCAACAATTGCTATTCATTTCTTGGTTAAGACAAGTATACTCTGTTCATTTCCATTTTTCTTTATATATGCTCTGTGTAGAATTCTCATTTCAAACATATTTGGATCCATCTCAAATATAACTTATTTCTTGGATTTGCTTCCTTGTCTATAGCCAAGGGGGTCTTATACCATTCTTTTAGGAAATAGCTTTAGATTGATATCATGCTTCTGGCTGGTCATTGTGGATACAAATCTTTCTGTACTGAAAATACTGCTGATTATTAGGTTTCAACTCTAGTTCCTAAGCCCTATTGCTCTGCTTGAGACCCACTGGGACACTCAGAGTGATATTGCAGACTATTTAAAACAATGCTGTTATGTTCAGAATTTTGTTATCTTCATTGCTGAGTCCTCAGATTTTGGTTGTTTCCTGACATTATGAATCTGTTTGTGTATCTGTTTCCTCCTTCTTCCAACTTACTCATCAGAGTTTTCTTACTTACTGTTGATATTTTCTTGTTATAGAATTAAGAAAATCTTTCTGTTACTTGTGTCTGGCTGAGCATAGCCATAGCTAAGGTTAAAAAAAAAGAGAGAGAGAAAGGCGAGCAGGTGGCATAGTGGTTAAGGTGCTGAACGCCCACATGGCCAGCTGTGGTTCAAGATTAGGATCTAGGGGGGACCAGTAGTTAGCGTAATGGCTATGTTGCGGACTCTCACATAGTCAACCGTGATTCGAGTCCCGGACCTGGTGGCTTAAAACTCATGCCAGGCATGTGTGCGTGCGTGCCCAAGATCCCAAGAGGAGAATAAAGGAGAAGGGATTGCGGCATGGTCATTCCCCCTGGGGGGTGATTTATCACTTTCTGTCTCTCTATCTCTCTCTGACTGGCGAGCTCACACACCCTATAGCAAAAACCTCTAAAAAAAATAAAGATTAGGGCCTAGGGGCTTGAAAAGTATGCCATGAGCATGTGTGTGCATCCCCAACGTCCCAGGAGGAGAATGGAGGTGAAGGGATTGCAGCTTGGCTGCCCTTCCTGGGGGTTGATTCCTCAGTTTCCCTCTCTCTGCCTCTGTCCATCTCTCTCTGATGATTAGATTTCAGCTACGGTTGGATAAAGAAGTTATCTTCGATTCCTTTTTTGTCCTTTCTCCCCATATCAAATGCATCAACAAATCCCACTGGCTCTGCATTCACAATATATTCTCAGATCCAGACCTGGTAGTGCACACCTGTAACCTCAGTTACTTTGGAGGCTGAAGCAGGACTATCACAAGTTTGAGGCCAGATTGGGCAACAATCTTTAAGAGACCCTGTCTCTTAAAAAAACTCCTTAAATTGTCCCCTGGTCTGTCACAAATACTGGTACCTCTGTAGAATACCTTTCCCCTGAAGTCATCCAGAAGGCCCTTCTCTGGGTTCCAGCTTAGATTCGTCCTCATCTTTTGAGCATTTTGCATAATTTTCCATGCAGCATTCAGAATGGTCTTTGAAAAATATGATCAGATCATATCATTTCCCTGCTGGAAATCCTTCAGTGGTTTCCGTGGAATGGAAACATGAAATCTGAAGTTTGACATCAGGGCCTACTTTTAAAAAATTTTTTAAAATTATTTATTTACTTTTTTTTTTTTTTTTTTTTTTTTTTGTGATAGAGGGCACTTGAGCTCACCAGAGAAAGACAAAGAGGAGCAAGCACCTGTCAGGGGAACGGTCGCATCACAATGATTTCTCCTCCATTTGCCCCTTCTCAGATTTCGGGCACACATGCACATGTACCAGGATGTTGCTCAAGTTGCAGGTCCAGGAGTTGAACCGTACAACTGGCCATGTGCAACTTACCATGTGCAAACGGCTGCCTTAACCACCAGCTCATGGAGCCTACTTCTTCAACCTCATCCTAACTATCTTTTCTTTCTTTCTATTATTTTTATTTTTTTTAAAAGAGGTTTTTGCCTTAGAGTGTGTGCAGTCACCAGAGACAGAGTCAGTGAGAGGGAAAGTGAGAACTCAGCCCCAGAGAGGATGGCCAGGTCGCAGTCCCTTTTCCTTCATTCTGCTCCTGGGATTTTGGACATGCATGCACACGAACCTGGTGTGAGATTCAAGCCACTAGGGCTCCAACTGCAATCAGCCATGTGGGAGTCCAAAGATGTAACTGCTACACCCTTAGCAGGTGTAGGCCCCCACCCTAACCCTCTTTCTGCTGCATTTTTTTTTTTCTTTTTTGCAGCACTTGTCACTACCTGGAATTATTTATTTTATTGCCGATTGTCTGATCTTCCTCTATTCCCACCTCTACTTCTGCATAGAAATGAGGCATAGGAGCAGGAGTGTTATCTTGTTCATCCCCATATGCTTAGCATATGCAGATGTGTGATCAATATTTTTGAAAGAAAGAAGTCATAAGCTTCTTCTTTAATTTAACTCTTGGTCAGATAGTTTTCCTTTATCAACCATTTCTATAACATTGATTTTGAATGTCTCTGCACAGGTATGTCTTCTGAATACTGGCTCAGCTACAGAAATAGAATCCTCATTTTTCTAAAAATCAGCTACACTATTATATAATTTTTAGAACCCCATGCTGTGCACTCCTGAATGATTCCATGAGCTAAGTGTAAAGCTACAGGGGTAACAGGACAATGCTTGCTCTCTTGTAACCCTGTCATGGTGGAGCTTTTATCTCTCTGTGTTCTCTGCCCTCTGTGTTGAGAGGTTGGGGGTAATGGTCAGCCATAGAATGTATCTAACATTTTCTCTCTGGTAGCCTTCTTTTGTTTTTTTGAAGAATTATTTATTTTATTTTATTTATTTATTCATTTATTTTACTTTGACCAGAGAGAGACACAGAGAGAGAGAGAGAGACAAAGAGAGAGAGGGAGCTTTTATCTCTCTGTGTTCTCTGCCCTCTGTGTTGAGAGGTTGGGGGTAATGGTCAGCCATAGAATGTATCTAACATTTTCTCTCTGGTAGCCTTCTTTTGTTTTTTTGAAGAATTATTTATTTTATTTTATTTATTTATTCATTTATTTTACTTTGACCAGAGAGAGACACAGAGAGAGAGAGAAAAAAAGAGAGAGGGAGATGAGAAAGCAAGTCACCAGGTCCGGGGCTCGAACTGTGGTCGGCCATGTGGGAGTTTCCATTGCCTTAACCACCACGCCAGTAGTCTTCTAACAGCCACCTGGGAGCAGTGGTTCTTCCTCACCACTCCCTGCCACGGCAGTCTTATCCCTGCAGCAGTGGCTGACTGAGATCTAAAAGCTGAAGGCTCATCTTTTAGTTTGGTAGTTCTTGTTTTTGTTTTCTCACCTCTCATCACAAAGGCCATTTTCGATGATAAGGTTCAGTCCCTTCTTAAAGTTCATGTTGCATAAATCTTTAGGGGTTTCAAACACTTTTGGTCTCAGTCCAAATTGAACCAAATCAGGTTTTTGAATGCTTTAATTAGTTTTAAAACAATTTAAAAATAGAAATGAAAAGGAAGAAAGAGAAAGTAAAAAACACATATGCTCATGAGACACACACACACACACACACACACATAGGGAGAGAGAGAGAGAAAGAGAGAAAGCTGCCACCAGGTCTGGGATTCAAACTGCAGCTGGCCATGTGGGAATCCAGCGCCTCAACCACCACACCACCTGCTGGCCCTGAAACATAA
>NW_006160232.1:698760-709334 GCF_000334495.1 Tupaia belangeri chinensis | reverse complement strand
TTTTAACCCCGGGGGTCCGGGACGCGAACTGCGGTCGACTGCGTGGGAGTCCAGCGACATAGCCATTACGCTAACTGCTGGTTTCCTGAAACATAATCTTTTTATAAAAAAAATTTGTTGAATTCCATTTGTTATTATCATTTTTAATTTGACCAGAGAGAGACTGAGAGAGAGAAAGAGAAAGCAAGAAAGTAAGCGGCCAGGTCCAAGGACTCGAACTGTGGTTAGCTATATGGGTATCCAGTACCTTTAACCAGCACACCATCTGCTGGCTCAAAACATAACTTTTAAGAAAGTTAAATTGCTAAGAAATTATAAACCTAGATTCAAAACACATTTGACTATTGAGACCTAAAACTAATGTCAAGTCAGAATACCTGCAGCGTCAGAAGGCTGGCTGAAGAAGCTGGGTAATCTTCAGAGTACACACTCCTCAGAACCTACTTCAGAGAGGGTCATGGTAGATAACAGGAAAGGGAAACCCCCCCAAAATGAAGAGTCAAGGAGGCCTACAGAGAACAATGACAAAGGAGCTCTTCCCCCGAATCAGAATCAGAGTGTAATAAAAAAACATAGTCCGAGGCCTTAATGATGCTCTCTCAGTGGGACTTCAGAATTACTATTGAGAAATGGTTGTATGTATTTTATTCCTTTCCAAAAAAAAGGGTTTTGGGGTCAGCAGGTGGCATAGTAGTTACATCGTTGGACTCCCACATAGCTGACCTCGGTTTGAGTCCTGGAGCTGGTGGCTTGAAAATCACACCAGGCATGTGTGTGTGCATGCCCAAGATCCTGGAGGAGGATGATTTCTCACTTTCCCTCTCACTGTCTCTGTCTCTCTCTCTCTCTCCAGTGAGTGTACGTGCTCTAAGGCAAAAATCTCTGTTAAAAAAAAGGGGGGTTTAATTTACTCCAAATCGTCAAATCTCTTTTGGGATCCTCCGTGCTGCATAGGGTCCTGTGGAGGGTTTTGTGGACTCAGAGAAGGCAGGGATACAAGAAAGAAAGATCCTGGGTCCCTGAATAGCCACATGGAGTAGAACCTCTGACGTGCATTGGAGTATCACATGAGCAAGAAATAAGCCTTGATTGTGTTAAATAATCCAGTAAACAGATTGGTTGAGGCTTTGGGATCACCTGCTATCACAATTACCCTACCTTGACCAATGTGGTCATCAAAAGTGCATGCAATGCAACAGTAGGCTGTATGCGCTGGCTTTATCTACTACCCTGTAATTTTCTTCAACCAAGTAATTATAGAGGACTTCTCCAGCTAAGAGCTTACTTAAAACTGAGACTGAATTTTCTTGTATGTCCTTTCTTTCTCTAGTTCCCTTAACTTAGTCACCAAGCATCGCTCAGTGTCTAAACTTACTGCTTACTAGCTATGGAAAATTAGAAACAAATCAATCTGTTTGCACTTCAGTTCTCTTGTATGTATAATGGTATATAATAATACTACTTACCTTAGGTTTTTGTGAGAATAAAGGGAATTAATCTGTGTACTGTGTTTAGCATGGCAGCTGGATATAGTAAGTGCTAAATAATTATAATATCATCTTCATTATCTTCATCCTTGTTAGCATCATCATTATTTTCATCATCATTATTATAGTAGTTGCTAGGTAGATGTTTGGCGTAGAAACAGCATCAACTATAATATGCAAGATCTGGTCTTCCTGTGAGATGTTTGCTTATTTCAAGGCACTGATTTATTTATTTCTTAAAATTTTGTACTTGTTTAGTGCACTCTCTATTAAATACTTAATTTTAAGAGAAAGGTTTTGCCTATCTCCAACCTACTTCAGAAAATGGTTATAGTTGGGGATGTTCTCTTTCTGTCTGAGTTTTATGTGTCAGTATCTGTGTTCCTTTAGAGGCTTTCCTCTGAGAGTGCAGTATTTGTACTCTGTGCAAACTGGAGTAGAAGGAATGGAGGAAGGTTAACACCCCTAATGATGGAAGAAACCATGTCTTGCCTAGATTCACTTCCTGCTTAGGTTGACTTCCAGCTTGGAGTCACTTCCTACTTAGAGTGCTGGGATAAAAATGGCTGTGAGTGTACTCATAAAAGTACCCTTTTCTCTTTTTCTCTGTCTCTGTTCCCTAGTTACATTGCCAACCATCTAATTTCGGATAGTGTGTGGACCACACTTACAAGAGCCAAGGCTTAGAATCCCTTCTCTTCTTTATTAGCCTTTAAGAACAGAGACTGCACCTACATCAGAGATGGCCTTATCCATCTCTTACACCATGTGTTTAGACCCCTGCTTTCCTTGTATGCTCGAGTTAGTGTGCTTTCGCTCACACTGCTAGCATGAGCCCTCTCCCTAGGCCACTCTCCAGAGAGATGCTACCTAGATAGGCACACCTACTTGTGTTGGCATGTTTTACGCATGACCCAAGCTGCAAATAAGAACATGTGTAAGATATATGCTTTCTTCTTTGTGTAATTTCAGGCACCAGAATATGCCTACACATAGGGGCATGTGCATACAGACACACTCGTATTCTTTTTTGTTTCTGGTAGAAATATGCTTCTGTGATGTTCCTTCTACTCCCACACATGCCCCTCCATGGCTGGCACATCTCTTAATTATTTCTATCTACTCCCTCCCCATAGACCTTTTGTGTGTATATTTTGGCACATAGTCTTTTGGTTCCACCCAGTTCCTCGCTCTCTTTTTCTGCCTCCCTCCCCTTCCCTCCTCTTCACAACTTCTTAGAAAATTTGTTAAACTATACATTCTTTATTGTTAATGTGCATTTATGAAAAATTCTTCACAGTTACAAAAGTGCATGGTTATAAAATCATCTCCATAAAATGTTGTCCTCTTCCCTTGAACCCCAACCCTCCCTAGCCCTCCCGCTCCCAGACCTCAACCCTCTGCCAGACGGCACTTGGAAAAACTGGGAGCTCTGGGGATCCATGTTCTCCACCCAGAGCTGTGGCAAGCATGACAATGATTTACAAAGGACTGTGTGACTTGATTTCCCTTTTGCCTTCTTCTGGGGTAGGGAAGAGCAGACACGTTTCTCTAGCTTCAGGAAAATATTTTGAGGAATGGGTGAAAAGTGTCTCATTATACTCTCCTACCAGTGGAAAGGAATTAGCAAAGACATCTCTGGGGAAAATGGAGGTTGTAGGTTAAGTTTTCTAGATGTTTATAGAGAAATAACTGTCACAGTCTGTTCAAATTCTATACATCTAGTTCCTTGAAAGGTTCAATAAACCTCTATAGCAACTCTAGTAACCTATTTTTGCAAGGTTTCCTAGGAATTCCTGTAGGAATAGAGAAGCAGAGATAAGGATTTGTCTGAAGGTAACCAGAGGCAACTAGTCTAGAGTGTTGCAGTGCAAATGTGGTGGCTCTTCTACAGAACAATTTTCTTGGCCCAGGCCTTAACTGTCATAGTTTTGTTGGTTAGCTAAACTTTGATATCCTCTGGCCAAGAATGAAGGATGCTTTTGCAATGAGAACAAGTCTTTGAGGGGTAGGAAAGAACAGATGGGAGCAGGAAGAAGTCAGGTTCTTATAAAGATGTCTCCACCACAAATTTTCTCCTTTTCTGTTTTTGCAGCAGCCAATCCCACTTCAATCTTGGGGAAATACCATCTTAGTATATCAAATAATGCAACAGTCAGATGATC
Source organism: Tupaia belangeri chinensis (assembly GCF_000334495.1). NCBI lineage: Eukaryota > Metazoa > Chordata > Mammalia > Scandentia > Tupaiidae > Tupaia > Tupaia belangeri. Next base: position 705,682 of record NW_006160232.1, on the reverse strand, counting down.
GAGTGGACTGTGTCAGAGGGCTGGACTCAAATTCCAGAAAGATCAGCCCTATGTCAACAGATAACCAGTATAAATGGAACCTCATACACAGACATAGAGATGCAGAGATATTCCATCAAATACATGTTAGCCAGCCTGGAACAGTTTGAATAAAACCTGTGGTAACACCATAATGGTTTTGTGGTCACCAGGGATGGGGAGCAATTCAAGACAAAATTGCTAGATTACCTCTAGAAGCTTGCTTCTGAAAGCCTAAACAAGATGGTGGTGGTGGTGCCGGGACAAGCAGGGAATTCCTTGTCAGGAAGGCGGTTGAATTGTTTCCTCATAGTGTTTTGGTTAACGGGGGATCTTTTAGCAGCTGGAGAAACATTTGTGTTGTGCTCAGAAAGGTTTGCTATTCATGGCGACCAAATTGTCCCACTAGAAATAATGTTTGATCTCAAGGGACATTTGATGTCTTGCCTGGTTTTAATTCTATGCAAAAAAGTACGTATCTTAAAAACATATTAACTGTATTTCAGCAAAGAATAGTCTCTAGGAGATTATCATAGATGCATGTGGTGTTCCTCTATGGGAAGCTTAACTATTTTGTCAGGACTATTATTTCTGAAAGTTTCTCCCAACACTTTAGGCTGTCAGCTTGACTGGTCGAGAGCATCTCAAGTCCACCATCGTCAGAGCAGAAGAGAGCAGGGCACAGTTCGGCTTCAGCTGTCACAGGAGCAGGGCTCTGGTCCAGGTTCTATAAGCAAGATTCAGGGGGCACAAAGTTCAAGCACTCCAGATCTAGCAATGTTTCGGGGGACTCTTTTGGTTGACTAGCTCAAGGAAGCATGGATGAGGGATGATTTCTTGAAAGATGACACATTATCCTCCTTCATTTCTTTCAGGCCTGCCAGGAGGATGGGGTGATGGAGGCTGCTGGAGCTAGGAAGCAAGGTAGAAAGCCCCTGTTTTGATTTTGCTACTGGGCACCTCTGCCAACATGTCAGACTGTATACTTTTAGGTTTCCCCTACAGTCAGCAGACGTTCTCACCGACAGTGCTCGTTACTCCCTTGGTATCACAACATAACATGGCGGAGCTTAAGGAGAGGTGGTTAACACGGCTTCCTCTCCTGCTTCCAAGGCTGCATTCCTGATGCTTTATAACACATCGGGAAGCAGGCATCTCCTATTCAGATGTTACCTGTGCTGCCTGTGCGTTTCAATTTGCCCTACTGTGAGCATATCTAAGTCTGGATAGCAACCAGATTTTACTGCTCTTTACTTAGCTGGTCCACTGGCATGTTCATGCCTGCTGACTCCTGGGACCCCATTACCCAACCTTCCATGGTATTCTCTTCCTCAAACACCTAAGAATATACTAGAAAGAGAACCGTGTTGATGTTTAGGACCAAACTTGCCACATAGGCAAGTCCTACCTAATCTCAAGCCTCTAGCTTCCCATCTGTAAAATAGGATTACTGATGTTTGGTTTGACTCCTGCATGTGGAGAAGTCTAGGAGAAGAATGCAAAAGCCCTTCATGAACTATTGAGTGCTGAGCAAATGTAGGGGAGATACTGATGAAGCTGATCAAACTGATGATGAAGATGAAGGTGACAACAACAATGATGTTAATGGTGCTTTGCACATCAGGTTACTTGGGTCTTCACTGGCTGATTAGATACAATTTCCCTGAATTAAGCTTCCGTTGTCTTCCTTCTAGGGTTTGTCCAGATAACCTCAGGTACATTACTTAGCTCTCTACAATTCTTATATCTATATAATGGGAATAATAAAAACCATTAGGCAGTGTCACTGAGAATCGAAATAAACGAGTCAATAGATATAAAAGTGCCCAGAGGAGTGCCTGCCCCTTATGAGGAACTCCATTAGTGCTGCGTAAGTTTGAATTTATATAACATTAGAGGGAATTACAATATTTCCCAACTTCAGGGGGAAGTAGAAAGAGCTTATTAAGAAGTGCATGACTCAAACTTCTCTCAGCCTCAATTTCCTCATCCATAAAATGAACATAAGAATGTTCACCTCAAAAGACCATGTGTGCTAAAGAGAATTGTCTGTGCAGAGAGTTAATCACAGTGCCTGATACTGGCAAGTGCCCAGTAATTAATAGCTCTCTTGCCCTTACACTTAAATGGGTGAGTGGCTTAGAAGAAAATGCAAGCCCTTCTACAGTCATGATAGTGGTGGCTTTGTCCTCCTTTAGCCCTGGGTATTGTCACGCCATGGGTCTGAGCCCGCATGGTACTTTCCTGGTGAGGTCCCTTGATATAAGCACCCTGACAAGAACAGTCACATGATTGGGATCCCAGGATGCCAGGACTCTTGCTGCCCCAGTTGGTGGGCCCTTTTCCTCTTCTTCTTCTTCTTTTTTTTTGAGAGGTTTTTGCTATAGGGTGCGTGTGCTCGCCAGAAAGACAGAGAGAGACAGAGAGATAGAAAGCAAGAAATAACCCCCCAGGGCAATGGCCATGTCATAATCCCTTCTCCTCTATTCTCTCGGGATCTTGGGCATGCACACACATGCACCCGGCATGAGTTTAAGCCACCAGGTCTGGGACTCGAACTGCTCAACTACGTGGGAGTCCAGCGACATAGCCATTACACCAACTGCTGGTCCCATCTGCCTCCTTCTTCTGAAGCCAAGGCCTGAGTGAGAGTCGGGAGATAGGTATAGAAGGGAGGGCACTGGAAGTATGCACCCTCAGCCTGCTGCTTGGGATCTCAGCAGACTACAATTGATGCTCTAGAATGGGGAGCAGTCACTGGGAGGTGGTCTCACCTGGTAGCTGCTCTTAGAGGAGGATGTCAAGGAGGCTGACATTGGGGGTGTTTGGATTCTCTGGAGGCAGTGGTTGGCAGCACTGAGAGCTGAAAGATTGGACATCAGAGGGAAAGTCTTGGTTCTACTCCAAGGCCCTATATATACTTAAATAACTTGGACTCGTTTACGCTCTCAACATACCATGTGTGTTGTGGCCTCGGTCATTTATGTCTGCTTGACAAAGGAGATGAGCTCATGAGTCACCTCCATTCTTGTAATTCTCTTGGACTTTGCTAGGCACAGTTGATGGCTTCTCCTCTGGGCTTCTATACTATGTGCTCAGAGTATTGACACGTTGTTGGAAAGGGAATAATTTTAAAATTTCAATCTTGTGCTAATGGTAAGTGCCTTGAGGGTGGGAACTGGGTCAATTTATTGTACATTCCCAGTTCCTAGCACAGTGCTTGACCCAAGGTTGATGCCCACACAAAGTCAGGATAGGTCAGGTTAGTGTCCTGGTCTTGCTTGAGTCATGACTGAGGCAGCCAGGCACACAGAACCAGGGCGGGCAGGGAGGGTGTTCAGTGGCCAGTGGCAGTGGTAGTTGGAAGCATGGAGAGGTGAGAGGCACCCATGTCAAATCTCTTCCTCTTCACTGGCCTTGCTCCAACGGTGACAGCAGTTTGCTGTGATGCCCAGGAGGAAGTTGGTGGCCACAGATGCAATGGAGACCACAAAGCCCACGAAGGCAATGAAGAGGTAATCATCCAGAGTCAGGGTCAGGTGGCAGGCCTTGAAACTCTCCTCAGTGAGCGAGAAGAGGGGGGCACCCTCCACTTCAGGGGGACCCCGACATTCAGCCAGTTGAGAATCTGCAACACAGAACCCAGGGAGTGTGAGGCACCCAGGGGAGAGAGAATAGGTTGGAGAGCCCCATCCCTTCTAAGACAAAGGAAGAAAGACATTTACTGAGTTTCTTCTATGTGCCAAACAGTCCATGTATCTTCTTCAGCCCCCTCAATGACCTTCAAGGCAAGTATTTTTACACCTATTTAGCTTCCTTTTAATTTCTTAAAAAATTAATTTATTTTTTAGGTTTTTGCCATAGTGCTCATGAGCTCCCTGGAGAGAGACAGAGAGAGGGAAAGTGAGAAGTCATTCCCCCTAGTTGGGGCGGGGGAGATGGCTACACTGCAATCTCTTCTCCATTCTCCTCATGGGATTTTGGGTACGTGCGCGCACACGCCTGATGTAATTTTCAAGCCATTGGGACTTAAACTGTGGTCGACTATAAGGGAATCCAGTATCTTAACCACCACACTACCTGCTGGCCCCTATTTAATTATTTTTAAAAAGCTTATTTAATCCATAAAGAGAGAGAGAGAGAAAGTATCCCCAAGAGTGTGTTGGTCCCAAAATCCACCCCCAGGCTCAGCCAGACCCAGATCACGGGCATACACACATCTGGTGTGCACACAGAGGTTTCCGGACTTGAACGGGGAAACTTCTCACAAGGGATTGCCTCAAAGAGCATCGTGTTTTACCACTGCCATGCACCACTGTCTGATCTCTTATATCTATTTTCTGGATGTGAAAAATCACTGCTTGGAGAGTTTAATAATTTGCCAAAGGTCCTACAGCTACTACTAATGGCAGATCTGGGGAATGTGGAACATTACCTTCTCTTTTTTTTCAGAGTACACTGTAAATTGTCTCAATCAAGCACATCAACATACATGTTATTGTCAATACCTTCCCAAATGGTTTTTGGGATTCTGCTTGTAAAACAGCTAAACGCAGCTGAGTGATCCTGTCAAATCTGACATCTTCTCATATCACTCTCTGTTTGAAACCCACCCCTGGCTTCCTATCCTCACAGAGCAAAGACCAAGGTCCTCATCCACCATGGGCTACCAGACTTCCTCCTATCTCCTATCTTTTCCACTTGGCTTCTTGTTTACTCTGTTACAGGCACACATGGCTCGTGGTCATTCTTCCATCACTCCAAGCATGTTTCCTTGCAGAGTGGGGAGGAAGAGCCTTTGCATTCATCCCTTGTGAGTGAGTTTTTCTTTGAGATCTCTGTATACCTCAGTTCTTCATTTCCTTTGGAATTGTGCTCAAATAATTCTAAGTAGTGATGCTTCCCTTATGATTTCTTATAAAATAGCAACTCTCACTTCACCTTTTTCTGAGCTCACTATCTCACCCACCTGGCTTAAATTTTCCTCATAGTATTTATTACTGTCTGATAATTAGTTTGCTTATTGTCTCTTCAACCCTTGAATATAAGTTCTTCCCATGATATCCTAAGCATCAAAACTGTCCTGTTCATGCTAAATGCTTAATGAATGTTTGCTAAATGAATACAGGACTCTGTTCAGTTCCAAAGCATTAGATCTTTCTACTACCCCATGTGACTTTTCCAGATACACAGAATATAGGATCAAGAATATGGGCTTTGGAGCTATTGACCTGGGTTCAAATCCCTTCTTTACCATTTACAAGCTGTGTGTGATTGTGGTTAGGATATTGAACCTAACTTAGGATAAACAACCTTCTCTTGTTGGTTTCCCCATCTGTCTAATGAGGGTAATACTCTATCGGCCTCAGAGGGCTGTTGTGAAGACTTAGTGAGTTAGCATACATACATGATATGTTCCTGGTACATAATAAGCACAATGTGAGTGTGAGCTTTCATTATTATTGTACATTGTTCTCTCTTGATAGGTCATTAGGGTCCATCTTCTGCACTTAGGCTTCCCCAGGAGGGAGCTGCTCCTTGGGTGGGGTTACTGTTATCTCCAGCATGGATGGTCCCATCTCATCTTTCCAGGGTTGCTTTTATAAATGCATGATGGTTGTCAGTGGTCTGGCTCTGCTTTGGAAGTAAGAGTGGCATGTGGTGGCAGTTATGCCGTGTGGTGCTGAGCACTGGCTTTAGAGCAGCTAGTCATTTCTTGGTTCAGTGGGATAAATATTAATTAAGCTCTTACCTTGGGCAAATCTTTAAACAATTATTTTCATGGGGTGATTTCTTGCTTTCTGTCTCTCTGGTGTGTGCATGTATCCTATAGCAAAAATCTCTCAACACATTTTTTTTTCTTTCCTTTCTGGCTTTTATGTTCTGACCCTCTAAGAAGGAGATCATCTGACACCAATTTTCTAACAGAATCAATATGAAGAAGTTTTCTAAATTATGGGGGGGTTCAAATACTATATGTTCATCCTGTAGTTTTTGAGGGCAAAAATACAAGCATGAATTTGGATTGACTTTAAAAAAAATTGATTAGCATCATTACCCATAGAAATGGGGAGTCAGGTTTGGAATGGGGATGCAATCTTCTCCAAACTCTAGATCAACTGGTCCCTGTAGGCTCTGTAAACAGGACCCCAGGTCTTGCACATGCCAAGATCACGTCTAGAGTTTTGTTTTATTTCTTCCATGAGTGAGAGAGGTAGAGAGAGAAGAGACAGAGACAGCACCCCAACAGGATTCTGATACCATGACCCACCTCCAGCTCCAGCCAGCCCTACATCATGGGCACACACATGCCTCGTTTACTCAGGGAGGTCTCTGAGAGGGCAGCCCAGAACTTTTCTGTGTGGGTTAGCCTCAGAGAGGGTTATATTTTACTGCTGCACACTGAATAGCCCCTTTGTCATGATTCTCCTCTGAAAACCAGAAGACACTGAACTCCAAAGTCTATAGGATACAGAAAGGGAGTAGGTGATGAGAGGGCTCAATGAGAGTCAGGGAATGTGAAGCAGTTGCATAGGGACCCGCTGGAGGAAACTCTGAAGGCGATCAGCAGGCCTGCTCAGGCAGAATGAAAGCCTGGGGACTGACAAAGCCCTTTGGTAAGTCAAGTGACTGTCTTAAAGTCAGGTTGTAGTCCAAGGACTTCCTTAGGTCCCCCTTTTGCTCAATTTTTTCCAAAAAGCATGGAATTACATGCAAAATATAAAGAGAGGGAATACTGGAGAAAGGACCATAATGGAAGAGAATACCTATCCCTATGTATACTGGCTATATTTTAAAAAAATATTTAATTTTATTTATCATATCATTATTATTTTTTTCTTATTTGACCAGAGAGGGGAAAAAAAGAGAGAGAGAGAGAGAGAGAGAGAGAGAGAGAGAGAGA
>NW_006160232.1:694022-697381 GCF_000334495.1 Tupaia belangeri chinensis | reverse complement strand
TTTTTTTTTCTCCCAAGAGGAAATACTCTTTGTGAGTGTGATGCTGCGAAATGTGTTCTTGGAGGCACAGGAGGCCTAGGTTTCTAGTTATGGCCTGCTTGCTTTCTCCCCCAGGGCCTAGGGACAGTCATTGATTGTCTTTGGAGCTTAGTCCTTCACTTGTGCCAATGTGTGAAGCTACACTGATGGGATCCTCTCCTGCTTCTAGGGCAGCAGAGATCTCGGAGATCACAGAAAAGGAGGAGTCCCTAGGTGTGATGGAAACCTAGCTCCCTGAGTGCTTTTTCTGTCGGGAGTGCACAGGAGAGGGAGGAAAGACACAGTCTGCCCTGCTGCTTGAGTGGCTGGAGATCAATCCAGGCAGCCTCCCTCTCCTCCCCGCTTCCATTGCCCCATCTCAGTCCCCAGCTATTTCAGTTCTAGAGAAATACCTCCCACAGCTCTGTGGAAACACTGGAATCGTGACCCACAGCCCCCCTCAAACTATTTTGGTCTTGGGCTCCCCACTCAGTCCTTCTTTTCTTCCTACCTATTCAGCATCCCTTTCCAATATGCACTAATCCCAGGCTCTGGGAAAGCCCCTGGGCTACTGCCCCCAGGTATTCCTGTTCTGCTGGGCCTTGTGCCAACGCTCAATGCTGTCACACAAGAGAGCCAATGACCGGAGTCACAGCTGATGTTGCCTGCCTCTGGGCTAGGCTTGAATGCCACTCAGTGAGGCCAATGTCCATTGGCCCTGTGTAGTCCCAGCTCCTTCAGGCCACTCTCCAGTTGGAATTGGCTGGTTAAGTCACCACATCTCAGGTCCTCCTCTCATCTCTTCAGGCCATACTCAAACTTTGAGAACTGTGCTGAGGCCCTTTGGCCAGCCCTGAACTCAAGCCCTATCTTTTCTGATGACCTAGAACCAAAATCTTCAGGATATAGCCCAAGGACAGCCAAACTTTCAAGGTTTGACTCCTGACACCATACTTAGCAACTGTGTGACTTTGAGTAAGCTACTGAACCTCTCTGTGCCTTGGTTTTCTCCTCTGGAGAGTGAGGGCCTCATTAGCGCTTTCATGAGGACAAGCTGAGCCTAAATTTGTACTATGTTTGGAATTAGGGTCTGGCAGAAAGTACTAAAACCAATGGTGTTATGTACTAGTATTTCTTCAGGAGTTTCCCCAACACTAACAACATGTAAAAAGCACTCTGATAGAGTAGAAAAAGGCTTAGAAGTCAAATAACTCTAGGTTTTATCCATTGCTCTGCCACTTTCTAAAAGTATGGCTCCGGGCAAGGCTTTTCATTGTTCTAAATATGTTTCTTCATCCATAAGATGTGGATGATAAAAGGGAGATCTGGTGAGATAATGCATGCCCAGTACTTACGTCATGGTGAAAGCTCAGTAAACACCATCTACTATTAGCTAGTCCTGTTTACTATCCCTCTATCTCATTAGGCCATAAGCACCACAGAAGCAAGGGAATGTCTGCTTCATTAATGAGTGGATTTCCTTACGCCTAGCATCCCTGCTAGGGATGATCACAAAGATTTGATCATTTGTTGACTTAGAGAGTGGGTGTACAAAGAGGCAAGAACAGGTCAGAGCACATAGTAGGTCCTCAATAGCTCTCAGGTCTTGTTTGGAGCCTTCACTTCCACTCAGGCAAGCCCTCCCCACTGGCTGCCCAGTCCTGCCCCTCTCCCTTACCTGCTGTACAGCGCTGGATCCGGTTCCGCAGCCACTTTAGCAGGGGCTCCATGGTGCAGCCACACACCCAGGGGTTGCCGCCAATCTGCAGGGTCACCAGCCCTGGCAGGCCCTCAAGGGCTTCCAGGCTGAGGAAGGCCAGTCCACCATAGCTGAGGTCCAGGTCTCGGAGCTGCACAAGGCCCTGGAAAGCCTGGGGGTGCACCCTGCGTAGCCACGGATTGTGGCTCAGGTCAATGTGCACAAGACTGTGCGCCTCCTGGAACATGTCGGCTGGCACGTGGCTGAGGTTGTTATAGCTCAGATCCAGGTGCGCCAAGCGCTTGGCATGGAGAAAGAGGCCTGGGGGCAGCTCCATCAAGGAGTTGTTGCGCAAATCCAACACGCGGAGCTCCATGTAGCACGTGAGGTAGCCAGGTGGCACGGCCGCTATGCGATTGTGGGCCAGGCTGAGGTTGCGAGTGTCCATCGGCAAGTCCGGTGGCACGGAGAATAGCCGCTGGCTGCTGCAATCTACCACCTGGTTACGGCACGTGCAGAGGACCGGGCAGCTGGTGCCAGCATCTGAGTGCATCACCCCAACTGCCAAGAGTAGTGAGATCAGCAGCATGGCTGGTTGAGGGGGCCCCGGCCAGGGGAGCTGGGCCCAGGTGTCACCCATCTTAGGCAGCTGGCAGCGACAGTGCTGAAAGGAGACCACTGGGGTTGTGTCTGTGGACTCAGAGTCAGTGGCACAAGAAGGCAGATTCATCAGCAGCTGAGCCCATGAAAGTGGGGCTTTGGAGCACGTGGTATCATGGCTCAAGCCTTTCCCAGGAGCCTCTCAGCACCCAAGGGGTTCCTGAGAGCCACAGGAAGTCCCTTCTGGAGCCTACAGGGCTAGAAGTCCCCCAGGGTCTGAAAAGATAATCACAACTTGAGAAAGGAAGGGGACGAGGATGGGGCTAGGCCAGCTGCCAGCAGGGCCAGGAAGAGCCCCTGCAGACCTTTTGTGTCCCTCTCACCCATGCCTGCTGGGTGCTTCCTCTTGGCACCATGCCTGAGAGGGGGGAGGAGGGGTGAAGGAGATGAAAGGTGCCCTTTAAAGGTCTTGGCACTTCTTCTAAGAAAACCCAAGTCCTGACCCAAGTCTGGGGCTGATTAGGAAGCCAGGAGTGCACCTAGTCCTGGAAGAGCCCCTGCAGACCTTTTGTGTCCCTCTCACCCATGCCTGCTGGGTGCTTCCTCTTGGCACCATGCCTGAGAGGGGGGAGGAGGGGTGAAGGAGATGAAAGGTGCCCTTTAAAGGTCTTGGCACTTCTTCTAAGAAAACCCAAGTCCTGACCCAAGTCTGGGGCTGATTAGGAAGCCAGGAGTGCACCTAGTTCTCCAGCATGGAAGGTCTCAGAGGCCATTTCGCCTGATGACCCAGTGGGCTTGAGTCCAAGATGGTCCAGGGTAGGCATTTCGGGAAGGGAACTCAGAGGTAAGAAGGTCTCCATGAGAGTTGTCAGTCTCAGTGGCAACTAGAATCCCCAAGGAGGGAGGTCCTCACGTAATACACACTGAGCTATTGAAGCGGAAAAAAACCATGAATCCTGGAGGTGCAGGCTGGGGATCAGCTGGGAGAGCTTTGGCTACTTCTCTAAGCCAGAGCCTCCCTCAGCAGGGCTCATGTTCAGCA
>NW_006160232.1:689067-693991 GCF_000334495.1 Tupaia belangeri chinensis | reverse complement strand
AGCAGGTGGAGGTGGACGTCCCTCTGTAAACAAGGAAATCACTCAGGCAGAGTACTCTGATGTCCTCCACACCCCTGTCCCCCTCACCCAGGTCTCCTATTCCACCTTTCTTCTTTCTCTTGTCCTCTTTCTCTTTCTTTCTTCTCTTTTCTCTCTTCCTATCTCTCTCAATCCTCCTCTTAACCCCTCTTTCCTGACTATGAAGTTCTCTCCTTACCCTCACCCACGTGTGGGCCATGCTGGTTCAGACCCCAGCCTCACACAGTTGTCACATGTAGCCCTCCCCACCACGACCTGCAGCATCCTCCAGGTTTCCATCTGGGCTAGGTGCATTCTCTTCTTCTAGCCCCACCCGCATCAGCACGAAGCACCCATCCTTGAAGAACTCCCTAAGAAAAACATGCATTCACACTCTGGTTGTTTGCACACCCCTTTCACACACTCTCAGAGCTCCTGTCTCTCTTACGTACTCACACACACACACTCACCATTCTTCTGTGACTCCCCTGTATCCCTTCTGCATGCGCTCCCTCTCCTGGGTCTGCCCCACCATCTTTCACTGACCCCCCACCAGCCACAGCACACCCGGATCCCAGCATCGTGGTCCACAAACACTCTGCTCTCCTGCTCGCTGTCCCTGAGCTTAAGCCCACACCCACACTTGGTCAGGCAGAGGGACAGAATGGTGACACACAGAGCCTCAGCCTGCACCCACCCGTGGCCCTCTGTGTGCCTTTGTTTCTCCCTTGCCCACCTGCTGTCCTCACTTGCCCTCCCCTCACTCTTTCTTCTGTCCGGATACTACCTTGCTTCCGCTTTCAGCCTCAATCCCACCCACTGGGAAATCACCCCAGGTCCGCTTTATTCAGACTCAATTTTTCTGAGCCCAGGGTCTCCCTCTGCACTCCCACAGGCCCGCCTGAGCCTACTCACTCTGTTCCAAGGACACTGCCATCAATCTGCAGCCGACACAGGTCTCCCTCCCTCATCCTGGAATCCCCGAGCTCGCTTGCTGTGCTTCAGAGCAGATTGCCTCCCCGGCTCTTCCCCTCCCCCGATCTCTCCTCCTCCTTGTCTCCTGGATCCCAGGCCAGCATCTTCTGTGGTTTCTGGTCCTGCAGCCCCTGTGCCCCTTCTTTTACCCAGAAAGGGGATCAGAGAGAGGATGCTTAGAAGAAAGTTCACAGAATCTGAATCCTTCCTGAAACTCAGCTGGTGCTGAGGCAGCTGGGGTACGTGGCTTCCGCCAGAGCCAGGTCTCCCCCTCCCTCCCTCGCTTTCTCTCTCCCCCCCTCCCTCCATCCCTCTCCCTCCTCTCTCCCTTTTTCCGCTCCCCTTTTTTCCTCGAGGGCCAGGTACTGACGTTTCACTGTCTCTTAGCAACTGCTTCCACATCTCTGAGCAACAGGAGAACTGGCTATGGACCCCACCAGGATGGGAGAGGAGAGAGCACCGTACTCAGTGGAACCCACAGCCACCCAGGATCCTAGCAATAGGACCAGGGGAAGAAGGGAGAGCAGAGCAGGCAGGCCAGGCAGGGCAGGGAAGAAGAGCAGGCAGGGACTGGGGGAGAGAGGCTGAAGTAGGGGCTAGGCAGGGATCTGAACTGAGATGGAGGGGACAGTGAAGGGCATCAGACCCAGAAAAGAAAATAATAAGGACTTGGAACGGAGAAAGGGACTTAGTGGGGGAGGGAGGAAAAGCATAATGGGGAGCATTGAAACAGGAATAGGATTAAGAGAAAGAACATGAATGTGTCTAGCTTCCTTATTCGATGGGGTTAGCTACCCAGTTGTGATACAGCCTCTATTTCGTTGGGTCTGACTGTATTTTGGTCACCAGCTAGCCGGTGACTGGCTCAAGACCTGTTAGGAACAGGTCAGACTTTTTCTCTCTTCCTTGGTCGTCCCTAAGTCTCCACTCCCGGAGCTCCCTGGGGCTAGAAGATTTTTTAAAAATTTTTAAAATTAATTAATTAATTAATTTTAAATTTTTAAATATACATTCACTCACATTATTTAGCTTACAAAGTGAACATTTCAATATGTGCACATTTCTCCCCAGTCCAGTTGATCAAAATATCTTCGACAGATAACACCACACCTCCCCATCCCATCAATGGTCTGCCTCCATATCCCTCCTCCAAATGTCCTTCCTTAGGGCCCGCTCCTCCACACACACACACACACACACACACACACACACACACACACGGATGAATGGGCTAGAAGATTTGATGGCACAGACCAGACCCATTTTCCCTTGGCTTGGGGATCTGGAGTAGGAGACAGGAAGGTTCTGGTCCTTTCTTTTCTCTCCAGGTCTCAGAGACTCTGTTGGTGGTCTTGTCTGAATCTCCCCACGCTTCCTGTTCCCCTCACATCTCCAGAACGACTTCAGATGAGGGTGACATTTTTGTAGTAGCTTTTTCCTGGTTGACCCATTGAGCAAATCTCTAGCTGCCCTGCATTTAAAAACTGACCTGACTAGTTGATTTGGTTAAGAAACTGGCTCATTAAAAAAAAAAAAAAAAGGATTTTTTAGGTACTCACTATATCCTGGGTGTGTGGCCAGCTGGTGGGGTTATAGCCGCCAACAAGAGGGCCGTGGATATTGGCCCTGTGTTTTCAGCCAGTGGACTTGGGACCTCTTGGGACCTCTTGGGACCTCTTGGGACCTCTTGGGACCTCTTGCATTTAAGTAATCTTAAATCTAGGGGAACATCCAAATGGAGTATATGACAAGTGCGTAGATATACGGATTCAGAGCATTTATGAAGTTCTGAAAATCATTGGCGTTGTCTTCTTGTCTAATATGGTCCTTTCCCGACGCTGTGATAAAAAGCCCTCCCCTCAGTGCCCTCGCATATTATGCTCTTTTTGCATCTTTCATGGTCTACAGTATCTAGTACAGAACAACGTGGCAGCCACATCATGAATATTTATATATTAAAATGACTGAGGTGAATGTATTTATACCCTCCTCCATAAAAGAAACTGGTCGTTCAATGTCATTTATGAGTTTAGAAATAAAACCTTATTCTGAGCTCAGAAAACACAGTACATTGAAGTCAGTAATGCATCCTAACAGAGGACTGTTAGTCTCAAGAACGCAAAGCTAGCATCCTGCTTCATTAGCTGCAAAAGGGCACAAAACAGTGATCTCAGTAGAGGTGAAGAAACGTATTTAGCACAATTCAGTATGTAATGTTGACTAAAGTTACCTTACAGAAAGAAATAAAAATGAATAGAGATTTTCTTCCTTTACATGGTATAAGTTAGTATTTAGAAATAGAAGCCATAATATAACTACATATTAGTAAAATATTAGTAATAGTTTTCTTAAAACATAGGATCTAGGCAAGAATGCCTTATCACTATTAGGAACTTTTATTTTCTGACTTATAAAATAGGGATAGAAATAATGCCACTTATCTCATGGAATTGTTTTAGTACACGGGTTGTTATTAATAAAGCACTTAAACCAGTGCATGGTGAGGACTACAGATGAGTTTGTTAAAGGAGCAAATAAAATGAAATAAAAATAAACAAATGGTAGAGTATACAACTACCCAAATAATTATACAGGAAGGAGAATAAATTGTACAAAAACAGAAAATGAAGGAAGGAAAAATAACGCATTTGACTTAAATGTCCATATTCTTGTGCAAGATAAATTATAAAACCGTAGGGAAATCTCGATTCAAGAACATTATCATTGCAAATAATATTTTCTACAAAAGCGAGGTTTAATGGGGCAGGAGTATTTTAAATAAATTTTTTTAAAAAAGCATTCTATGAATTATTATGGATTTCTATGAATCCCAAGCCAGTATTCACGGTACACTATGTGCCATGAGAAAACTGTTTGTTCTCAAATAAGTTTAAGAAGCTCTATGTTAAACAGATGAAACGAATTTATTTATTATAAGATTTCTCAGAGGCTTTCATGTGCCAGTCTGCAAGTAAGTGCATTGGGGTTGGGGCTGGGGTTGGGGGTGTCTATAGCATTTCTAAACTTATTTTGGACTTCTTTTTTTCTTTTATCTTCTGCTCTGTCTTCTTTCTCCTGGCTCCCTTTTTTTCCTTTCTTCTTTTTCTTTTCCTCTCCTTCCTCTTCGTTGTCTTTCTCCTCTTCCTTCATTCTGAAAGAATTATTAATACTGGGGACAATTGTCATGTTTTGGGAAATACTGAACTAAAATTGATTATAGACTGTCTCTTGCTTAAATGTCTTCACTCTAGCACCAACAGTTGGTTTCTAAAGATGTCACTTTTTATACACAAAGAAATACAACTCGTATCACAATAGGAGAGTTATTATGAATATAAATAATAATAAGTTTATGTTGAAACACAGGCTGGAGGTTGGCTGCTCCTCTCAGCAAAGTGAATTTCTCTTGTACTACAGTCTTGCAGTGGGAGTGATCCAGTTTTGAACCCTTGCAAAATGATAAATGATCACATATCATGGCCTTCGGGGGTATCTTGCAAGTTATTAAAACTGGGATTGTTCAATCCATGAATGTTGGGGTTTAGTTTGTAAAGTACATAGAACCCAGTCAAAGAGCTGTTGAAAATGAAATAAGCTGAAAAATTATTTTCATTATTATGCTTTCCTGAACACATGGTGAAGTAGTATAACAATGGCAGAACATCTTTAAATACATGAGAATGAGTTTAATTTACCACATAAATGTATTCAAGAAAAATGATAAAACTATGATAAAATGAAGATAGAGGAAGAAATAAAAAGCTAGTCTTTCTAATTGCTGGGAAAGTTTAAAAATAGCATATATGACACATCATTATAACTTTTCTAAAAAGAATTATTTTATTTAACTTTATTTATTTATTCATTTGTTTATTTCAATTTGATCAGAGAGAGAGAGAGAGAGAGAGAGAGAGAGAGAGAGAGAGAGAAA
>NW_006160232.1:686587-688524 GCF_000334495.1 Tupaia belangeri chinensis | reverse complement strand
AACCACAGTTGGCCATGTGGGAATTCAGCACCTTTAACCACCACGCCACCTGCCGGCCCCCATATCATTATAACTTAATAGAGAATTTTACAGAATCCTATGACTGATAGTGGAAGCCATCTAGGGGAAAAAATGGTGAGAATGGGGTGTGGCCAGCTAGTGGTTGGTGGTTGAGATAGCTGATTCTCACAAGACCGACTGCAGTTTGAGTCCTGCTTGGATGCACTGCCATGTGTGTGCATGTGTGTCCCAAATCCCAAGAAGACATGGAGGAGAAGAGATTGCAGTGTGGCCATCCTCCCTGGGGTGTGCTTTTTCATTTTCCTTGTTTCTCTCTCTGGCTGTGGCATGTGCACATGCTCTATAGCAAATTAAGACAAAAAAAAAAAAAAAGAAAAAAGAAAAAAAGAGGAGACAGAGAGATAAGAATGCACAGATCATTTTGATAAGATGATGATGACAATGATAATGATGACCATGATGAGGATAAGAAATGCTTAGAAGTGGGACCAGCAGTTAGCGTTATGGCTATGTCGCTGAACTCCCATGTAGTCAACCACGGTTCAAGTCCTGGACCCGGTGGCTTAAACTCATGCCGGGCGCGTGTGCGTGTGTGCTCAAGATCCCGAGAGGAGAATGGAGGAGAAGGGATTGTGGTGTGGCCATCCCCCCCGGGGGGTGATTTTTCGCTTTCTGTCTCACTCTTCCTTTCTCTCTCTGCTTCTCTGGTGAGTGCACGTGCCCTATAGCAAAAACCTCTCCAAAAAAAAAAAAAAAAAAAGAAAAAGAAAAGAAATGATGGTGGACTTACCTATCTAAAAGATTAAAAAATATACTGCAAGCTAAAATCACTCAATGTCATTACTGAGTACTTGTGCTTTGAAAAACGATTATATGATAGACAATATAGAGAATATCCAAAAAGTTCATGGAAATGGCTATTACTAAAAAATTGTATATGGATTTCAAAAATTTTCTACATCAAAATAAACTCATACTAAGTTCCATCTTCTCACAAACTTTTCAAGCCCTCTTGAACTGCCTGGAAGCAATTCTCACTGTCAGAATACAATGGAGAAAATAGGAAATAAAACAACAATTTCAAAAGTAATCTCAGAATAAAAAATATTACTGAGAGGGACCAGCAGTTAGCGTAATGGCTATGTTGCCAGACTCCCATGTAGTCGACTGCGGTTCGCGTCCCGGACCTGGTGGCTTAAAACTCATGCCGGGCATGTGTGCGTGCATGCCCAAGATCCCGAGAGGAGAATGGAGGAGAAGGGATTGCAGCGTGGTGATCCCTCCCCGGGGGTTGATTTCTCACTTTCTGTCTCTCTGTCTCTGTCTGGCGAGTGCACGTGCCCTATAGCAAAATCTCTCAAAAAAAAAAAAAAAAAGACATGTTACTGAGATATTGATGCAGTACTTCATTTTTCTACATTGAAAAAAATTTCAAATGATACAAGGGAAGACACGAACAATTAGGAAATGGAAATTGAGAGAATGGAATAACATATTTGTGGTAACTGTGGTGAGAAGATATCTTTTTCTATGTTGAGGAAATGGGCAAAGCCATCAGTGACAAGGTGACTCTTGAAATACATGACATTAAAAGACAATAATGTTTCACTGAGCAAGAAACAATAAAGCAAAATCAGAGAGAAAGGGAAAATGTCAATGGGAAAATAGATTTTAGACATAGATGTTTTGAAATAATACTTGATATAACACAGAAATTATTCTAATGTAAATACAGAAAGTACAACACTGTGGTAGATAAGATTCTAAGATGGCTTTGTGGTGGGACAATGACCCCCAAAGATGTCCATATTCTAATCATGAAACCTATGAATATGTTACTTGACATGACATAAGGTGTGATTAAGTTTTGAGATGGGAAGATTTTTCCTACAGAATCACATAGATCCTTAAAAGGG
>NW_006160232.1:669950-686212 GCF_000334495.1 Tupaia belangeri chinensis | reverse complement strand
GAAAGAGGAAGACAGGAGACTCAGAAGGAGCAGTAATAATGGAAGTAGAGGTTGAAGAGTTACATTGCTAGTTTTGAAGGCAAAGAATACAGGCAACCTCTGGAAGCTAGAAAACACAAGGAAAGAAAGTATATTCTAGAGCCTCCAGAAGAAACACAGCCCTGGTGACACATCTGAGGCATCTGACCTCCAGATTTGTGAGATAATATACTATGTTGTTTTGAGTTATTAAATTTCTGTTAAGTTTAAGTTATATAATGTGTTATAGAAGTAATAGAAAGCTAATGTAGCCCTCAAGATTTCCACCTCCTGGTTGAGTCTAGGTAGAATGAATGAACATGATAGGATATTACTTGTGATTAGGTGACTGATCAGTTGATTTTGTGTTAATAAAAAAGGGGACTATCTAGGTACACCATACCCATACCCAATCAGGTGATCCCTTTAAAGTATCTGACCTTTTGTGAAATGGTATTTGACTCAAGGAATATACTCTACTGCTTGCTCTGAGGATGGCGGGAGACATGTGGAAAGGACTGAAGACTGGTCTCTAGTGGCCAAGATTGATCTTTGGCTGACAAACAGAAAACAGGTCTTACAACTGCAAAGACCCAAGTTCTGCCAACAACTTAAATATGTTTGGAAGGGACCATCCCTGAGCTCCAGATGATAATGTAGCAGGCCACCACCTTATTCCAACCTTGTGATACTTTGGGTATAGAACCCATCTATGCTATGCCAAGATTGCTACCCACTGGGCTCTGAGCTCATCAGTGGATGTTGTTTTAAGCCATTAAGTTTGTGGTAATTTGTTATGCAACAATAGAAACCTAATACAAACATCACGCTGAAGCTATATGGTTTCAATAGCAATTAAATACATGAAAATAAAAACCATATGTTACATTTATAACAATAAATCCGTCTGTAAAACTCCACAGGCAGAGCCTGGGGGAACCTGCCACTTCTTAGAGGCACTGGAAATTGGCTCAGGCCCACTTAGGAAATTGCTCCTCCCTTTAACCTGGCAATTAGTAGGAAATTAGTTCATTCAAAAATATTTAGAGCAGGAATACTTATGATAATCAAAATGATGGAAATAATAGGAATGCCCAGCATTCCGCAACAGAGGGTGCTAAGCAAACATCTTGTTAATACAAAAGAAACACCATGGAGAACATCATTAACTATGGCATCCTGATGGGTAATGGTGTTGACTGAAAATGATGTAGATTCGTGTTAACTGAATGAAGCAGGCAACAATGCACTTGTCAGCACTGCCTTGCGGTGTGCCCCTGGCTAGTGACTTATCCTCATTGTGCTCAGTTTTCTCACATCTCAAATGGGTATGACTTTAGGATGTATGCTATGAAGGGAGAGATCCTGGGACAGAGAAAGGGGACTCTTCCCCAGCTGATCAGAGAAGATCACCATGGGGCAGAAAGGAACCGATATACACTGAGAGGCTACAGAAAGTGTGACATTTATCCACTTCACACGTATTTTTTGAGGATTGCTATATATTTTTTCCCCCTCAAAGGTTTGTGTTAAGAAATAATGGGACCTTCAGAGGTTGGACCTTATAGGCTGTATTTGGATCATGTGATACCACCCTCATGAATAGATTAATACTGTCTCATGGGAGGGAGGGTGTTCTTGTCCTCTCAGGAATGAACAGATTATTTTAAAAGGAAGAAGGCTGCCCTGGATTATTCTCTTTTACTTTTTCCATGCACCTTCTTTCCTTCCTTCTTCTGTATGCTATGTGGTGCTATAGGATCAGAGGCCAGTCAGGTGTCCTGTGCTAGAATGCCTTCTCATTATCCCTTTGGAATTGAATGCAGGCTTCATGCTCTTGGACTTTCAGCCACCAGAATTGTGAATCAAATAAACCTCTATTCTTCCTAAATCACCCAGTCTTGGGACCAGCAGTCAGCATAATGGCTATGTTGCTGGACTCCCATGTAGTAGACCATGGTTACAGTCCCAGACCCAGTGGCTTAAACTCATGCTCGTGCATGTATGTGTGTGCTCAAGATCCCGAGAGAATGGAGGAGAAGGGATTGCGGTGTGGCCATCCCCCCTAGGGGGGTGATTTCTTGCTTTCTGTCTCTCTGTCTTTCTAGTGAGCGCACGTGCCCTATAGCAAAAACCTCTCCAGAAAAAGAAAAAAAACCCACCCAGTCTTAGGTATTTCTGTCAACACACAATAACAAACTAATATAAGCACATGCCAAATTTGATATATCTGTATAGAATATGGGACCAACAGCCATTGTGGTTGGTCAGTGTCCATGATCCTTGATTGCTAAATATTTCGACACTCTCTCCCATTCAGCAGTGAACAAAACAAAGTGCCTGCTCTCTTGGTACTCATTTTTGGATCAGAGGAGGCTGATAAACAAATGTGACAGATGGTGATAAGTGCTATGGAGAAAAACCACTCAGTGCATAGGTATGATGGTTAGATAATTTGCTGAAGATTTCATAACTAATAAGAGGTAGACTTAGGACTTGATGGACTTGAAGGCTGATGGCTTGACCTCTGTCCACAGGGCCTCTGATGATGGGATGGTAGGAGCAATTAGCCATGACCTTTATTATAGTCCTAGTAAGGGGATGTCTGAAAGAGAGATATTCTGGTAAGTCAGTTACCGATATTTATTGAGCCCCAACTATGTACTGGAAGCCATGCTACACAGTGGAGGTACAGCAGTCACAAAACAGACAGAGCTTCTGCTCAGGGAGGGGAAAGAAAGAAAGACAGATGTTAAATAATCAAGAAGAGTGGCCAGCAGGTGGCATGGGGGTTGAGGCATTGGACTCTCACATGGCTGACCATGGTTCAAGTCCAGGATCTGGTGGCTTTCTTTCTTTCTTTCTTTTTTTTTTAGAGAGGTTTTCGCTATAGGGCGCGTGCGCTCACCAGACAGACAGAGAGAGAGACAAAAAGCGAGAAATCACCCCCCAGGGGGGATGGTCACGCCGCAATCCCTTCTCCTCCATTCTCCTCTTGGGATCTTGGGCATGCATGCACATGCGCCTGGCGTGAGTTTTAAGCCACCGGGTCTGGGACGTGAACCGTGGTTGACTATGTGGGAGTCCAGCGACATAGCCATTATGCTAACTGCTGGTTCCCGTGGCTTGCTTTCTTATGTTCCCTCTCTGTCTCTCTCTGTGTCTCTCTCTTGTCAAATTAAAAAAAATTAAATAAAATTTAATAACTATTGCTATAAAACTTTTAAAAAATCATTAAGAAGATATAAAGTGATTCAAAGGAAGAATACAGGATGGCCCAGGGAGATAAAAAACAGAGCTAAAGGAAATGAATCGAAGACTTATCTACATTCCTGTGTTTATTGTAGCACTATTCACAATGCCAATAGCTTAAGTGTCCATCTGCAGATGAATAAAGATAATGTGATAAGTACACACAATTGAATACCATAGTCTTTAAAGAAAAGGAAATCCTGTCATTTGTGACAACATAGATGACTCTGGAGGACATACTAAATAAAATAAGCCAGGCATGGAAAGTCAAAATCGCATGGTCTCACTTATATGTGGCATCTAAAGAATCCAATTCATGGAAGCAGAGAGTTAAAATGGTTGTTGTCAGGGGATGGGGCGGATGGGAAGATGTTGGTCAAAGTGTACACAGTTTCAGTTAGATTTAAGGAATGCATTCTGGGATTTATTCTACAGTGTGATGACCATAGGTAGTAATAATTTGTTGTATATGTGATAATTGCTAAGATGTTAAATGTTCTCACCACAATATTATTATTATTATTATTATTATTATTATTATATTGCCAGAGTGCATGTGCATTCACCAGTGAAAGAAAGAGAGGGAGAGAGAAAGAGAGAGAGAAACCACCCCCAAATAGGGCACCATCATGCGACAATCCTTTTCCCTCCATTCATCCTTCTCATTATGATTTTTTTATTTTCTTATTTTCTTTTACATTTAATTACTGTACATATTCATTTTCTTGAAGAATTACTTATTTAATTTTATTTGTTACTATTATTTTTAAATTTTCTATAGAGTGTGTGTACTCACCAGAGAGAAACAAGAGAGAGAGAGAGAGAGAGAGAGAGAGAGAGAAAGTAAGTGAGAAAGCAAGTGAGAAAGCAAGCTGCCAGGCCTGGGACTCAAACTGCAGTTGGCCTTGTGGGAGTCCAGTGCCTTAACTACCACACCACCTGCTGACACCATTTACTGTACATCTTTATGACATACAAAATGAACTTTCCCAGCATGAATGTTAGTCCAGTCAGTGATATCACCATACATGTATACACACATACCCAGCTTGTTTTTCAAGTTTCTGGGGCCAGGTTCAAACCACTGCCAGCCAAGTGGGATCTGGCTTCCTGTGCATGGCCCTTAATCCTTGTCCTACCCTGAATATAAAATTGTGGCTACCTTAACTAGCTCGATGTAATCATTTCACAATGTATACATATTCAAAACATCATGTTGTACACTGTAAATATATACAATTTTTATTTGCCAACAACAACGACAAAAAATGATAAAAAGTAGAGCTCTCTTTACTTTTTGGTAGCTTTGAGGTGGTAGAGGAAGACTTTCCTGAGAAAATCATGCACTAGCTCAAGGATTTTGTTCTGTGCTTTCTTTTTCTCTATGAGGTGGTGTTGTTCATTGTTCATTCATAAAGTCATTGTCTCTGAAATGCGTCATCCCTTTCTGTCTGGCTCCCTACATATTCCTTCCTTTATGGGTGTCTGCTGAGACTGAGCCCTCCCCGTCTCTTCCATTTGTGATTCTGATGCTGTCCAGATGTGCTTAGCAGGCCCTCCACGCCACAGCCAGAACACTGAGCTCTTCCTATTACCAACCGCTGTCTCTGACCCACTTGTTCAGGGCAGATACCTTTTCCCAGGCATCTTCAGCGTTCTGGGAGGAGGATGGTGGAAGGGAGTCCATTTCTGCCTTGAAGTGCTCTGGAAAAGGAGTGTCCAAGGAAGAAGAGACAGGAGGCAGGGGTTGGGAAAAACTATAGATTTCCTTCCCAGGCACTCAGGAGTAAGATTTATTTGTAGGGTACTTATTAATAAGCGTGGCCAATGGAAGCTTTGCCTGGAAATACTCTGTCACTGCAATGAGGATATTCCCACCTCTGTGACCAATGCTCTTTGGCTCTCTCTAATCTGTTCTGAGGTTTAAAGGTGTGCTATCTACCTCTTGCAATAGGCACAGAAAAGCTGCCACCTCCAGAGTGAT
Source organism: Tupaia belangeri chinensis (assembly GCF_000334495.1). Lineage (NCBI taxonomy): Eukaryota > Metazoa > Chordata > Mammalia > Scandentia > Tupaiidae > Tupaia > Tupaia belangeri. The sequence continues at coordinate 680,958 of NW_006160232.1, read as the reverse complement.
TTATTCCTGCCTGTTTGCAAGGCCACCATTGCAGATTTCTTTTCCTTGCTGTTATCAGTCTTGCCCAGCTTTGTTGGATTGGAACCAGAAGACCTTGGAGCTGGGACTGTCATTTTCTGGCTCTCTGCCCTGGGGACATCAATGCATAGCTAACATTTATTGAGCACTGTTTTGTGCCAGGCGTGAAGTCCAGTCCTTTGTGCGGATTATTTTATTTTATTCTTATGGCATCTCCAGGATGGTAGATATTTCTTTTTCTTTTTATCACGAGTTTACAAACGAAAGACAACCAAGTCCCAAATAAATCAGGTAATTTGCTAAAGGTAACATAGGAGGAGGAAAAGCTTATCCTTCATTAAACAGTCCCTTGTGTTCAGTGTCTTACATATGACATCTTTTAAAATCCCTGCTATGATGTGAATACTGTGTTACTACGGTAACCCCACCTTTTCCATATGAGGAAATGAAGGAGCAGAGAATTCAGGTAACAGACCCAAAGTCACAGAGCTTGTGAGTGGCAGAAGAGCTTCAGTTTAATCATTCACCTTCCAAAGTACAGCCCTGTATTGTCCTTTTGAACCTCAACCTTGCCTCTCAGCTAAGTGGGATGCTAATTCCCTTGGTTACTATGCTGGGTTCATAACAGGACATTCCTGTAGAAACTGTCAGGTGGGTAGAGCTTTGTCAGTTTGGTGATTGGCTATGAGGAGAAATATCTTCCTAGCGAAATCTTTCTTCTTCTAGCTCTGTCCCAGGCCTGATGTCCAGGAATATGGGAGGTCTGAGCCTGCAGGGATTAGAAGAGGTTAGCCTGCATCAGAGTTCCTGGGTTGGATCAGGGATGGTCTTTTTAAAGCTTTTTTTTTTTTTTTTTTTTTTTTTGCCAGAGTGTGTGTATGCTCATTAGAGAGAGGTAGAAAGAAACCCCTTCCCCACAACACACACCAAAGGAGGAATGGCATACTGCAATTCCTTCTCCTTCATTTCTCTACCCTGTCACATTTTGGTCATGCATACAGGTACACCCAGCATGGTTTTTAAGCTGCCAGAGCCAGGACTCAAACCACGGTTGTCCATGGTGGATCTGGTTCCCTTAACCAGTAGTCCATGGGCTAGCCCTGGACTTTCTTAAATAATTTTAGTTCAGGTGACATTAGAGAAACACACATTGAACAAAATAACTGAGTCTACCTGCAGCCACTGTGGCAGCTGATGGAGAGAGCAAAGCTCCAAGTCTAGGTAGAGTGGGAATCCGTGGGCTGCTCCTTATTTGCTGTGTGAGTGTGGGTTAGTCTCTTAACTCCTCTGAAACTCAGTATCCCTCTGTGCAAATGAAAAAAGGCACTTCCTCACTCCATGAATGGCTAAGAGCATCTCATAAGCTACCGAGTGGCTTTATATGTGTGATGTGTTTCCCTGTTTTGGGTAATGAAACATGTTGAGGTTCCCTTACTTGACACATTACTAGGTCTCACTCCAGGGTTTCGCAATGTGCCCTGGGGTAAAGGTTGGTCAAAGCCTCAAAGAATTGAAAGAGAAAAGGACAAAGTTCCAACATAGTTTAATTCTGAGCCTATGGAAGTGACAAACTGGTTGTTCACCTACACAATTGTTCACTTTTCCAGTACCTCCTATATGCCTGGTCCTGGGCCTTGCACTGCCAGAGAGAGAGAAGAAAATCCGTTGAATTTTCCTGATAGAAATTTACAGTTTAAGGTAAGAAGACAAGACTAACACCAACTGAGAATAACTAGACATGAAACTTAATTCGGAATTAAGGTGGATGGAGACATTCAAGTTCTGGAGAAAGACACTGAGCTATGAGGGTAATCAGGTGTTTTAGTTTGTTTTTCTGTGGCTAACAACTGAATTCCATATTGGGTAACTTATAAAGGAAAGAGATTTACTTAGCTCACAGTTTTGGAGGCTCAAGGTCAAAGGTCTGAATCAAGAGAAGGCCTTGTTGGTGAGGACCCTCTGCAGAGTCCTGAGGTGCTGAAAGGTATCATGTGGTGTGATGGAACAAGAGACAAGCATGGCATCTGTATGTTTGCCCTCCTTGTAAAGCTCATAAAAGCTAATCAAGGACCTCTAATTCCTATCGCCTCCCCAAAATCACACGAATATCATAGCTTTTAACACCATAATTGGATTAAATATTGACCCTCTCAATACCAGATCTCAACTTGAATGAGGACTTCTCTAGAACATGAATTTCCGGGATACACATTCAAACCATAGCATCTCAGAAAGGCCTCTTGGAAGACCCAAGGCTGAAGAGGGACTGATTGATACAGAGAAGGTAGTGCTGTTTGTGGTGATGTTCCTCTTTACCCCATGTTGTATAGACACTGCCATTCATATCACCACAAGAAAATCACTCTATCTCAGGCACAGAGTCAAATCCTTTTCATCATTAAGCTTCTCAACCCTTTGAGATTGTTGCCATCCTATCCCCGTTTTACAGATGAGAAAACAGGCAGGTGAAATAAGGTGTCCAGGTCACATACCTACTTACTGGCAGAGTTGGATTCTAACTCTGGGCCATGTGGTTTATCTGGGGCCTGTGCCCCTAACCATATAGTTAGGGAGATCATGATGGAACTGCATGAAACACTCTTTGGCTTAGGGTAAGGGCAGTGGAAAGAAGATTGGTATCTGTTAGGAAAACAAAATGAGGAATTTTTTCTTACCCTCTCTTTCGATTTACTTGCTCTTGAGGGGCGACCTTTGGCCAAAATGTTTTCGCCTGGAAAGTTGAGAAGTACCATGATCTGGTGGAAAAGTGAGGGATGGATATTTTGGCTGGCTCAGGATCCAAATTCAAAGGGGGGGGGGCAGGCAAGGCTGAATTGTGTAGTCCTCAGTGAAGTGCATGAGAGCAGGAATCCACATCTGCACATACTGCATGACTTTTATTGGGGGAATGTGGGGTGTACAGGTCAGGAGGTGATCTGGCTAAGGAGGGCTGAGCTCAAGCAGCTGATGAAGTGGAAGGAAGGATGATGATCCCAAGAACAAGAGTCAGACTTTGTCTTAATCCTACGCAGCCCAGGTGAAGAAGTCCTGGGCTAAGAAGTCAGGTAATGCCCAGCACTTTTCCCAATTTGTTGTGGGACCTTGGGGGCAAATTATATCCTCTTCCTGGGTCTCATTTTCTTCATCTAATAACATGGGCATCTGGACTAGATGAGTTCTGAATAGGCTGGATGACTGCAGAGTTCTAATAAGGACAATGACTAAGCATTTGCAATGTTTTGAAATTATATTTAATTATTTCTTTTTCTTTAATGAGATGACTTCATTTAGCCTGACTACTTGGCTCTGAAGTCTCAGACCCCCACATCAATAAGGAGCTGGAGAGAGGGTGGAGGTCTCCCTACTATCCTAGGGAAGTGGGGACTGGCATGGTTGGGGCGATGGAGGAGCTACAGCCTGCATCCCAGAATAGCTGCAGTCCTCCAGGCATCTGCCATCCTGGCTGCAAACTCCCATCCCATTGGCTGCTCCCTATCCCTGCCAGACGGCAGGCACTGCTTTCCAGGTTTTGTGGCACTGACTAAGCATCCCTCCTTGCATGCTCCAACATGCTGGCTTCTTTCTCCAAGCGGCTGGGATCATAATAGCAACTCTTCTCTAGTTTTCTTGATCTTGCCTCATTTCACTTCCTTGATGGTTGAGGAGAGGAGGGGTAGAAAAGGACAGTGGAAAAGAGCCTACAGTTGACACTGGGGGGTCTTAATTTTTTTAATTTTTAACACCCATCATGTCATCAATTCATAGAGAATAGGTTCCAGTAGCTCAGGCTTCTTTCCATTGGTTCTCACCAAGTGTGCTTCTCTTGGTGGAGCAGGCTGGTGCTTTAGTTGAACCCAGGTACCTTTCTCTTTGGCTTCTTTCTTTCTCTGGTCATTTTCCTTCACACGTTTTAGGAAACTATCTCTGCTCTTAGAATGCTTAATACATTCAATACACACACTAATTCTCTTGGCAACAGTCTTGCCCTTAACTTGTTCACAACAATACCAACAGCTTGCTGGGTAACACTGTAGACTCTTCCAGTTTTGCCATGGTAACATTTGTGGGACATTCCTTTTTGAACAGTACCCATTCCCTTAATGTCTACAATTTTACCTTTCTTGTAGATTTGCATATATGTTGCCAAAGGAACAACTCCATGTTTTCTAAAGGCCTAGAGAACATATATCGGGTGCCTCTCCTCCTTCCCTTTGTGTTCATCATTTTGGTGAATTATCCCTTTGTGTTTGTCATTTTGGTTAATTACTGGAAGATGGTGGTTCTGGCCAAAAAGCAGGGGGTCTTAAATTTTTGCTACAAATTTAATATGTGACTGGGCAAAAGACTAAATACATCTTTTGACTTCAGTGTATTGACCTATAAAATGGGCACAATTGGGCTATTGCTCTACTGTTTTTGATAAGGCAGTCATCCCAGTGGTTCATAGCTGAGGTGCCTTGTGCTTGGCCAGTGTCCACTCCATGCGGGCTGTTGTAAATTTTGAATATCACCCTGGGGATAATTATGTCTGGGCATTTGCACAGAATTGTTGTTCAAATTTACTGGGATGAGCAAAGGATGAGAGGGAGTGCTTTGGGGACAGTAAAGCCACATCAGATATCTAACATCTGTCTGCCCAGGACCCATTTGTTTGCTCTGTTTTGGAGACAAATTGCACCTTAATTTTCTACCCACTCATTTTAAACCATGTGGTTCATATGGAGCTCATTCCTTATCCAGCTCTAAGCCTACATGTGACCCGGGCCTGGGTACATGAGCCTTTCTTCCCTTAGTCACAGTGACAAATTGGAGGATGAGTCACTAAAGAAGTCTCTTCAAAGCTAATCCCAGGGCAAGACCCAGACCAGACAAATATGAACAGTCTCACTATGGTAATGGCTTAGTTAGACCTATCTGACTATTTTAGATACTGGAAGGATTGGGAAATGTTCTTTCTTCATTAGGTTATGAGCGTGGAGATTTTGACTCATGGGGTCTCCTTCATAGACTGTCTAGGGAGAAGAGGGAGCCAAGCAGAAGCGAAACAAGAGGTGAAAGGCCAGCTCTAGGTGAAGGCCTCTAGGTGGTAGGGAACCACTCCTTGATACTAGAGTTGCATGAAAGGCTTAGACTCAGATCCCAGGTTGATCTGCACATGCCAGGTGTATGATCTCGGTTGGCTGGGAGACTAAGAGGAGTGTGGCATGGTGAGACCCCACCAGGGTATTTCACTTTCTCTCAAAAAACAAAATGAAAAAAAAATAAAGATAAGAGATGGGGCCAATTGGTGGTGTGGTGAATAAGGTGTCTGGATCCCACATGACTGACTGCAGCCAGGTGGCTTGGAAAACATACCAGGTGCACGTGTGTGTACAATCAAAATCCCAAGAGGAGAATGGATGAGAAGGAGATACTGTGTGGCCATTCTTTCAGGAGGTGATTTCTCATACCCCCAAACCCACCACTGGTGAGTGCATGTGCCCTATAGTAAAACAAAACCAAAACCAAACCAAACCAAAACAAACAAAAAGATGAGATGAAGAGGAGAGAGGAGAGGGTCTTGATGACCTCAAGTTCTGGCTCTCTCTAATCCCACATTCCTACAGCTCCTCCTTAAAGAAGAGTGAAGACCAGAGAGCAGCAAGGTGTGTGGTACACTTACTGTTTCACCTTGATCAGGGAAGACTTTTCTCCTAAAGCAAGGGAGTGAGCTTGTAAATGCACAGGGGAAGAGAATTCCACGTACAGGGAATAGAAAGTGCAAAGGTCCTGAAGTAGGAAGGAGATTGGTATCTTCAAGGAACCAGTGCACCAAATGTGGCTGAAGTCAAATGTGAAAGTAGTCATTTACCTATGACCTTCTCTCTAAGATGTCTCTGCTGTGGACTTATTCTCTCCCTGCTTGGACTAGAGCCAGTGATGGGACCTGAGCCATAGCTTCATGGACTCTGGTGCCTGTAGCTTCCAGGAACTAGACAGGTCAGAGACCAGCACTGACCTTTAATAACTTATCTGTAATGTATCATCAGTGACAGTTTCACGGGGATCTAGGGAAAGGAACAAAATTCCTTGTGACTAGAGTAGACCTAAAAGCTTCAATGGAAAGGGTTTCTTTCATTACAATTGCTGAGGTGTGACATTCCATAAACACATGTCAATTTGTTCCCTGGGTATTTGTTCCTTTCTCCATTCATTTAACAAGAATTTATTGAGTATCTGATAGCTGCCAAGGTATACGGAAAGGCACTGAATATACAAAGATGAATCAGTCACGGTTTCTGCTTTCAAGGATCTCAGTCTAGGGTGAGTGTGGAGGAGGCAGCCATGTAAACAGATAATTAGAGAGAAATGCGGCAGGTGCTGAAACTAAGGAACACAGCGCAGCGCAGGGAGCCCTGAGGGAGAAGGAATGGTTTTACCAAAAAGAGTCAGGGTGGTCTATACAGAGAATATGACCTCTGAATTGGACATTAAAGACCCAAGGAAACTTGGCTAGTGGAGAGCAGTGTGAAGGGATAGTGTATGTTATGACTATGCAGTCACGGGAAAGAATGACATTAGAAGGCAGCAAACATTGAGCGTTGAGGGCTTTGGAATCTGGGAGTTGGTAGATAAAATAGAAGAGGATGGTTGAGGTCACACTAGTGTACATTGGATGTAGACTTCATTCTGTTGACTTAGAGAACCACTGGGGCTATCTAAGTAGGGGAGTGATGTAAATAGATTAGATTGTTCTAGAATGTAATAGAGTCATACAATGGGACATGGTCATGGGAGTTGGTCTGAAGAATAAATGGTTAGTTGTTTAGGTTGAGACAGAGTCACAAACTGACATGCCAACAAGGGCCAAACAGATAACATGAGGCACAAGGAAGAAGGTCAGTGGGCTGTGTGGCTCCTGCTCTGACTAAAGAGGGTAAGTGCTACCAACTCGGAAAATTGTTGTCCCAGTAGGACCTCGGGCCTATGACTGCCCGAGCTCCTGAGTTTTCAAGAGCAGCTGGAAATCCAGATCCTTATGTAAAAATCTCACCATTTTTAAATGTTGGCAACTAATTTAAATTCTACAAAATGTTGTGTGGGCCAAGTATAACACATCTGTCAGCCTGATCTGTCTGTGGGCCACTGGCTTACAATTTCTGCATTGAGGAGAGAATTTTTTTCATTTTCTTTTCTTTCCTTCTTGTCTTCAACAGAGAAACCAACTACTTTTGTATCCAAAGATTCATGCCTTGAATGACCTTGCCTCTCTCATTTTGGCAAATTGCTTAACTACTGAAGACTTAGTTTACTTTCTGTTAGTGAAGCTTTCTCCATCACTCCCACAACCCTCCAGCAGTTATCATTTCTTTGTATTCCACTACATCTTCTATGTGTCCTGATACCTGGGCAGACACAAAAACTAAAAGCAGGACAGAAGCCAGGGCCAGAAAAGTCCTGATCGTTGGTTCAGGGATGGAATCCAGACTGGTAGGAGAAGTGGATGAAACTCCATGTTGGGTACTCACAGGCTGCAATGGCTGGTTGGTAGACCTTCATTTGGGATGGGAAGAGGTAGATTGGATCTGAAAGGAAAGATGAGAAGTTTTACATGAGATTGGGCTCTGAGGGCTTCAGAGAAGGCACGGTACTACGAATTTCTACAGCATTTGATGTTTTAAAAACCTTTTAATTCACTTATTGTGAAATAGAGTGAGCGCACCTCCAGCAAGGTCTTGACATCATGAGCTACCCTGAACCTCAGCCAGCCCCAGATCATGGGTATGTTCATGTGCAGTGGGCTTGGGTGAGGAGGGCAGCATGAGGAAGGAGGTCCCTGGACCTCAACTGGGAACCTTTCCATGTGTGATTGTCTCATAGGACTTTGTGTTTTACTACCATACCGTCTGGCCCTGGACTTGATTCTTAAACAAGATTGTGTACCATCCCCAGTCTATAATTACATCTGTGTTTAGTTACTGCTGATCCTGAGACACTAAAAATTGATTTCTGTGAAGGAATTTAGGATATGGGGCTGGAGTGGATATCTTCTGTTTCCTGACTAGCTTCCTTACCCCTCTTTCTTGGTTTCTCTAGGGATCTAGCCTTCTCCAACTTTTCATCCATGTGCTTCTCACTTGAGGGTTGAGTATGTGACCCAGACCAAGCTCATCAAGGCTTCTCTTTTCCTGGACACAGATGGTCACATAACTTGATTAGAGTCAGTGAGAACCAGATTCAGGATTCCTTGAATTGTTGACAGAGAGGCATTCCCTGCTGAATTTGAATCTGGGGGAATATCGGCTGAGAGCAAATGGCAACCATCACAGTAGACTAAGAAGGAAGCCAGTGTGGAGAAGAGAAAGAGAGAGGGAGGGAGAGCATTTGAACCACTGCATCAAAATTCTAACTAACGCTAGAATTTTTTTTTAAAGTGATGAGTACATTTTTCCTTTCTTTTTTTTTCTTTTCTTTTTTTTTTTTGGAGAGGTTTTTGCTATAGGGCGTGTGCACTTGCCAGCCAGCCAGAGACATAGAGACAGAAAGCGAGAAATCACTGCCCCCCCCCAGGGGGGATGGTCACGCCGCAATCCCTTCTCCTCCATTCTCCTCTCGGGATCTTGGGCATGCACGCACACACGCCCGGTGTGAGTTCTAAGCCACCGGGTCCGGGATGTGAACCACGGTCGACTACGTGGGAATCCAGTGACATAGCCATTACACTAACTGCTGGTTCCCCATTTTTCCTTTCTTGAACCTGTTTGAGTTATACTTTCTTTTGTCAGTTGCAACCAAAAGGGGTCCTTCAATCTTAGTGAAAGGCATGAAGAATAGTCCCTCTCGTGAACAGTCCTCTAGAGTTTGCAAAGCATTTCCACATTCATTGCCTTCATTTCCCCATCTCTTTTGTGAAATTGGTAAAGAAGGAATTATTATTCTCTCACAGGAAAGCCTTAAAGAGATTAGGATCTACCATCAGATGGTCAGGAATGATAGGATAAAAATCCTATTCTTTTGAATCTGGTTCCAGAGTTTCTCTGCACCGGTAATGCTGTGCTAAATTAAACTCTGATAATGGTGAGCTAAATTACTCTAAAGTACCCCTGGAAATAGCCTCTCAGAGTCATAATTCATGCTGGGAAATTACAAAACAACTTTCTTCTCATTATTTTCCTACTTACATACTTGTAAGGGATGGTAAATATCAGGGTTGGGACAATTTAGGTAATTATCTGGATGTCTGGCTGATGGATACCTTTTATTATGTTGCTACTATCTGTCTGCTTTTAACTTCTGTTCAATACCGACAAAATTCAGACCATGTGTCTCAAGCTCCCCATACAAATTATTCTGTAGAGAAATTGAGAGTCTTCCTCATGCTATTTCATCTTTCTGGAATGATCTGCCTACCACACATAGTTTCTGCCCACCCTTCAGATCTTAGCTTCAATAATATCAGTGCAGAATAGTCTTTATAAGCAATCAATTTTTTCCTTCCCTTACCCCCAATTTTTCTTAATCTGTGTTACATTGTTTGTAACATTTTCCACAATTTTTAAATTAAAAATAAATTGTTTGCAACTTTTTTCTTTCCAAATGAATGTCCAGCAGCATGTAATTAAAATTATTAATTAATTATTATTATGATTACTTTTAAAAATGTGCTATAGGGCACATGCTTGAGAGAGAGAAAAAGTGAGAACACAAATCTCCAGATCTGGGACTCAAACCATAATCATCCATGTGGAAATCTAGTGCCTTAACCACCATACCATTTGCTGCTCCCCAGCATGTAAGTTTTATTTCTTTATCTCTATGTGAAAGTTGTCAGAATCAAAGTGGAGTCACTTGTGTCAACAATCATGACTATGGGGAAGGCCATGGAGGGGGAGGTTCTCATTCAAGGTATGCTTGATAATGGGGACTGTTAATGAGGGTTTTAACAGAACTACAGCCTTATACAAAGACCACTGCCACCGTATACTTAAACTACTTTTGCTCAGAAGCCTGTCTAACCAATAACAGAAACGTTGGCAACAATGATGCCAATGACAAGAGTGGCCTCAGTTTATCCTAGGTACTGATCCCCAAAAAACTGACCCCCTTCCCACTTGTTGTTTTTATCTTAAAAACCTGTCTAGAGAAGATCCCTTCACGATTACTGAGAACTAGTGATTTCAGGGGAATAGGAGAAATGAAGATTTTCCACTGATAATTCAGCCTCCAGCCCATAACCTCACGTGTTAGGAAGACTTTCAAGCCTCTTCCTGTCTCTGTCTCTGTCTTTGTCTCTCTCTACATCTATCTCTGTCTTCTCATTTTTTTTGTAATTTTTCCTTTTTAAAAATTTTTAAGGTAAAGCAGTTTCTTGGCTTTCAGCCCCTCCTTTCCCTTCATCTTGTTAATAATCCCCTCTCCCCCTCCCAACCCAGGAGAGGCAAGGGAGCAGGCCTTAGAGGACCCGTTCATGGCTACTGAGAACTAGTGATTTTGTGTGGTGTGCAAAATTTTCTAATTTTTGCTTTTTTTTAAATTAAAAATTTTTTTTTAGCTTTTTTCCCTCTTTTTCTCTGTTTCTTGGTTGTTTTTGTTGCTGTTGTTTCTCTCTCTCTCTGTTTCCTTTTCTGCACACTCCTGGACACTCAGATTAACCTTCAAGTTTGGGAAGAAATACACTTTCCGTCAGATGACTAGAAATCACCGCAGGGAAAACAAGAAAATATCTCTCCTCTTCATCCACAGATAGTTCAATGGAAATCATGGAAATGTCTGATAAAGAATTTAGAACATTCATAATGGCGAAGCTAACAGAAATGGAAGAGAAGAGAGACAATGAATTGCAGAAGAGAAAGGAAAAAGGAGCTGATGAGTTCTGGGAGGTGAGGAAATTCTTGTAAGATCTAAAAGAGGAATTACACACTTTACAAAAGAATCAAATGGAACTGTTAGAGATGAAGACTATAATATAGGAAGTCAAAATCTCTCTTGAAAGTATTAAAAGCAGACTAGA
>NW_006160232.1:665262-665819 GCF_000334495.1 Tupaia belangeri chinensis | reverse complement strand
TGATTTCAACTGAGAATACTGTACCTGGCAAGATTATCCTTCATATGGGAAGAAAAGACAAGAATATTCTCAGATAAACAAAACCTGAAAGAATATACCAGCACCAGACCAGATCTCCAAGAAGGAAAATTAAATGTAGTCACACAGAAATAAGAGTTCAAAAACTATGGAAATGGCCAACTTAATCGTAGGGACAATATCTGGAGTTGAATATTATATCCCAGAATTCAATAGGGAAGATTGAACTACAACAGAAGATAGATTAAGTACATTAGACTAAACTGGTGAAATAGCATTCTGTGACTTTTGACAAAAATATTGCTGCTATCCTTCTAGGCTTTGCTGTCCAGTTTTAAGGGTTTTGTCCTGTCTTAAGCTGTCAGTCAATAGCTTCATGTACCTATTATTTGAACAGAATACTAACCTGTTTCCAGGCTTTAAGTTTTAAGCACATTTCCTTACTAATTCAAAACTGCTTTTCATGAAATTATCAGCTGAACTTGCTATTGAAAGTAGTTAATTATTTAAGAAATTGTGTGATCAATAAAATGTGGGGG
>NW_006160232.1:610086-665036 GCF_000334495.1 Tupaia belangeri chinensis | reverse complement strand
CTTAAACTCACGCCAGGCGTGTGTGCGTGCGTGCCCAAGATCCCAGGAGGAGAATGGAGGAGAAGGGATTGCGGCGAGGCCATCCCCCCTGGGGGGGTGATTTCTTGCTTTCTGTCTCTCTGTCTCTGTCTGTCTGGTGAGCGCATGTGTCCTACAGCAAAAACCTCTCCAAAAAAAATTTGATGATTACATACATGATTAACCCACTATGCAGTATATTCTGGATGGGAAACCACGTTTTGTACACTGGCATGATGATTAGGGGATGAATGTAAATTAATTAATTAAAAAATTTTTTAGGAGGAAAAAACCCACGAAAACTATTTTTCTTCAAATTAAAAAAATGCATATTTGATGACTACAGTAAGCTATATAGCCTCAGCTAGGTGCTACTTTATAGTATGTTCATTCTACTCACTGAGGTTTATGCTTAAAGTCAGATTGGCGTTCATGTATATGTATATATCAGCTGTGCTTGCTACTGGAAGTATTTAGATTAAGTTCATTAGCGAATCAATAAAATGGGTGGAAAAGGCATAGAAAGCAACCATGGATACGAGAGACAATGTGGGAGGAGGGTGAGACACCGCAGAGGGTAGGAGATAGGGAATCAAGGATGGCAAAAATAACAAAATATACAGGAAACAAGAAATGAAAAATTATTTGTTGACGATAACATGTATGTTAATGTGCTTGATTGAGCTAGTATACAGTGTATTCTGGATGGGAAATCTCATGTTGTTTGCTGTAATGTCGAATGAATGTAAATAAATAAATTTAAATAAAATAAAACAACAACAACAACAACAAAGACTGTGTAAAGATTTTAAATCTCTGAAAGCATATTCCAGGCTGTTCGAATGTGCATCTCCAGGGTTATAACCCTCTTTGTTTGTTACTCTTATGAGTCCAGATAAACTCTTGTTTTTATTGAGATTTCTACCCTGTTTCTTTAAAGTTTGATGCCTAACACCTTGTTCAGTGCCTGGCATACAACAGTACTCACTAAATATTTATTAATGAAATAAATCAATAACTTGTCCAGGCGTATGCAAGAGAAGGTAGCCTGTGAACAACGGGTGTATCTGGTTGGTTCCAGTTTAGTGTGAGGCTGGGGTGGGTGGGGAGAGATGAAGCCTGAGAAGGATGACTCGGTATTAGATGGGAGAAGCAAGGGACCCAGGACCATACCCTAGAACACAGACAGGGAATGAGAAACCAGGGAAGGGTGTATGGGTGCCTGGAAACCAGATGAATGCTGTTCAGTAACCATGTCCTAGAAGCCAGGGCAGGAGAAGAGTGGATATACAACAGTGCTCAGTACCTCCACCCTGTGCAGAGCATCTGATTCACGCCTGACTTACTTTTCCAATTATTTTTACCCTTAGCAGTCGGCAGGTTTCCAAGTGGCACTGCGATTTTGTTCATTGCCTGCAATTCCCACCTCTCTAGGTTAGCAGGCATGAGTCCTCTGACCTTGCCAGCCAAGGTGACACCTCTCAATTTAGCTGTTTGCAAATATCAGCTAAGATGCTGCATGCTCTCTCCCCAAGCTTTGTAAGAATATTCAAAATAGCAAAAAGAGAAGATTTCAAATGCTCCCAGCACAAAGAAATGATAAACATTTGAGATGATGGATATGTGAATTACCCTGATTTGATAATTACGCATGGTATTCATGTACTGAAAAACCACATTGTACTCCATAAATATGTAGAATTAATATGTGTGCCACTGAAAAATAAAAGAATAGAAACAGAATATTCACAAAAGCCCTCCCTCACCCAAGGCGTCACTCTCCACATCCTCTGCTTTCTAAAGAAAGAATGTCTGCCAGTCAACAGCTTTGCAGGCCACGGACTTGGGGATCTTTACCAGCCTTTGCTACTGTTGTAATAAAATAAATATGAATGTGATTTTAGGGAGGAATCTTAAGTCCAAGATACTAATCAGATAAAGAGAGATAGAGTTGAGTCTGTCATTTTCTGAAATAGTGGTCTCTAGAATTCTTGGAGCTCAGTCATCATACTCTAGAAAGTGACACATATTTGGGTCCCTTGTATCCTTTTGGAGGGGCAAGCCTTCTGAAACCAGCCACAGGTTTATGATAGCTAGAGATTTTTAAATTTTTTTAAAGGTTTTTGCCCTAGGGTACTTGTGCTTGCCAGAGAGACAGTGAGAGGAAAAGTGAGAAATCATTGCCCAGGAAGGATGATCATGCCATAATCCCTTCTCTTCCATTCTCCTCCTGGGATTTTGGGCACATACATACACATGTCCAAAGTGATTTTCAAGCTGCCGGGTCTAGGACTTGAATTGCAGTCAGCCATGTGGGGTGAATCCAACGTCTTAACTGCTATGCCACTTGCTAGTCCCAACTGCTAGAGATTTTAATAGCTGTAAGATTGGAGTGCTTACAATGGCCTTGGCACTGCATTAGGCTTTCTATATGTGGGGGATGGATCTTTAAAAAGCTCATAGAAAATGTGCGTTGCAAAAAAGCTATGCATGGATTTAAAAATTCTTTTTGCAGCAAAATAAACTTATACATAAATTCTATTTTTCCACAAACATTTTAAAATACACCTATGTGTTCCTCTTATGTAATCTTCCCAGCAATCCTCTCAGGTTGCTAATTTTCTCCATGTTGTAGATGAGAAAACTGAGGTTGAGAGAGGTGGTTTGACTTGCTGAAGGTTACACACGATGTACATCATGGAATTGAGTTTTTTTCCGGGACCTTATTCAGTTGGCGGAGGGTTTGAGCTGTGCTGATGACCTGGTGGGGACCGTCCCCATAGTCGACTAACTGGGGCCTGCCTCTGGGCCTGTGTGTTGGAGAGATGACAGGTAGGCTGTACCAGTCTGTAGTACCCTGTGCCCAGGGAATAGACTGTGTCCTTGACATCCTCTCCTCTATTTTCCTTCTAGGCCACTTAGGGTGCCTGCTTCTGGTGGGGGCAGGGAGCTGCCACTTAGTGACTTAGCTCCTTAAAAAGAACAGTCTTCTCCTAATCATAAAAACAGAAGTCCAAAGAGATAAAACTAAAACTAAAAACCATAAAATACATATACACATATGCATATATTCCCCAAACCAAACCAAAACTAAACTAGAAAACGATTTTAAACAGGGTTTGGCAGGATACTTTGCTCTCTCCCAGGGAAAGATGGTGCTGTCTGTTTTATTGGTAATTAAGCGGGGGTGGGGGTGGGGGATATCCCCTGTGACTCAGAAGAGGAACTGCCGCTACCCACCCCAGGGTTGCCTACCCCCAAATCACATCTCAGCCCCAGTCAGGACATGTGAAGGGTGATCAATAAACCAGCAGGCAAATTGCAAGAACAGGGAGGGAAGAAAGCCTTCCCCCAGAGCTCTTCTCCTAAAGAAAATGCAAAGCCACATAAAACAACAGATCAGGCTCAGGAAGTGCATTGGATGGGACTGGCCAATCCCCTCTCACCACATGTGCTCCATTTGGGTGGTCTGACATCATAGTGAAGCTTGGTCAGGATGGAGGGTGGTTCAGTCACTGTTCTGTCCCCCATTCCCTCCCCTAGGCTGTCTCTTCTGTGAGCAGAGGAGAGCAATAGTTTAGAAGCAGAACTCACTGTGCAAAGAGTTCCAGGGGGCCTGGCTTCCCACTCTCCTATTGCCCTGCATCCCTTGGTGTGCTGACTTCCCCATCAGGGAGCTCTGAGGCGATGCAAGGCATTTCAGCCATGGCTGTTTTCTATCCTCTGCGCTTGTTCCTTTAAGCTGCTCTGTGCTACCTGAAAGCAGGTCCCAGGCACCAGTGCATCCTGCTCCCAGATCACCTTTGCATGGCATCCTGTGCTGCTCCTCATTCTCCTGGTCCTGCTGTTGTCCCCATGAACAGGTCTCACACTGTGCATTTTAAGGGGGACCCCGTGATCTCTCTATTATGGCTTTCTCAGGTCGGTTTACTGTGCCTTTCTGAACGTCTCTTGCTAACCAGCTGCATTTTCCACATGGGAAACGTGGACTCTTCATAGGGAACAAATTCAATTGAAATCCATTCAGTGTTTCAGTAGCAGCCTGTGCTTTCTCTTTTGCCATACGCATCAGACTTATGAACATGGACTCGACTTCTATTTTCCCTAATCCACTGCAACCACAACAACGGCAATCGAAACTCATGTTTATTGGGCACTATGCACCAGGCTCTGTGTACGTTTCCTTGTTTAATAACAGTTCTGTGAATTAGGTGCTACTATTACGCCAAGTTTATAGATGAGACATTAGGGGTGAATAACTTGCTGGTGGGTCCCAATAAATACTAAGGTCAGGCAGAAGGTGGGAGCTCCATACCTGTTTGTGGAACAAATTGGACGAATGGGTGCATGTGTTCGTGGTTGAGGACTGAGGATGGATGTACTCTGTAGATATTCAGGCAAGCATAAAGAAGAACTTTCTGGCAGTAAGAGCTCTCATATAGCCCCTTGAATGTTCAGTTGAGGCTCAAGGAATCCTCGGTAGGCAGGTTGGACGGGTATTCAGCCCCAGGCGGGGGATAGCCAGATGACCTTTAAGAGCCTTTCTAGCTCTGAGAATCTGAGGCGATTGCACATTTTTAAAGAAACCAATAAAACCCTTTGCAAATATGAAGCAGTTCCAGCCCAGCTCTATGCTGTTATAAACAGGAACTGAGTAGATGTTAATGTTAGGGCAATAAATGCCATCATCAGTAAGGCTTCAAGCTCTGGGGACCAGTATCAGTATTTAGTCATCCAGGAACAATGTCGAAGCAGCTGACCCTTATGGACTGTGCCTATGTAGCAGGCAAAATTATAAATTATTTGTATGCATAAACTCTGTTCTCACAATAAACCTATGTGGTAGTAGTGTATTAGTCAGGCAAAGCTGCAATAACAAATGAACTGCAAGTTCTTAGTGGCTTAACACAATAAAAGTTTATTTCTTGAGGCTGGACGGTGGCACAGCAGTAAAGCAGTTTTCTGTGAGACGGACCCACATGGGAATTCTCACTGGCTCACATTCTCATCTAGAGACTTCCCTGAGAATGCTGGTTACATGCGTGCCCATGATTTAGGTTGGCTGAGGCTGGGAGTGCACCATCATGTTGAGACCCTGTTGGGGTGCTGTATTTTTTTTTTTTTTCTCTCTCTGTATTCCTTTCTCACTCACTCACAGAATAAATAAACTTCAGAAAAAAGTTTAATTCTCAATTTTTTAACGTGCAAAGAAGGTCGGGTCATTTTATTTTTTTCCATCTCTGTTTAAAACATGTGGCCTCCAAGAGTGTTGTGGGAAGGAATAAAACGGTGGAGCAAGACCACGAATTGTTACCTGTAACCTGAGACCCTGACATGACCCATGCCTGCGTATGCCTGTGATAGTTTACTGAAAAAAAGAGAAATGAGGCATTTCAAGCTATGCCTGCCACCAAGTAAATGCTTGGTGAACGCTAATGATGAAGGGGACGAGATCTGTAAGACTGGAGAGGTGATTAGAAGCCCCACACTGAGCACAGCAGTGAACAGGGTCAGGAAGGTAGAATCTCACATGGGCCAAGCCCTCCTTGGCTGGATTCATCCATATCCCTGGTAGGAGGCGTGGCTCAGTCCTGGTTTAAGAGGGTATCCTGACCAGGGTAGGGGATGTATGAGCTACCTCAGCTCATTCTCTGCCAGGGATCTGGTGTCTGGCAATGCTGTACCAGCTCTTGCCATCCATGTGCCCAACTCCTTGCAGATGGCTCTCTGGCTAAGCATCTGGTATATTAATAACATTCTGATCCAACATGCATCTATTATGTATCTATCTCCCTATCACCTATCTGATATCTACCTATCATCTGGCTGTATATCTATCTACCTGTCTATTATCTATCTATCATCTATAGTCTATTAATTAATCACCTATTATCTATCTACTGGGTTGGAAAAGTCATGATATATTTTTCTATGCAAACATGTCATGACTTTTCCAATGACCCAATAGCTAGCTATCTTCTATTCATCAATCAATCACTTATTATCTATCTACCTATCATCTATCTAGTTATAGTCTATCATCTATCTATCATCTATCTAGCTACCTTCTATCAATCAATCATATATTATCTTTCTACCTATCTTCTATCATCTATCTCTATCTATCATCTATCTTTCTCTACCTCTATCATCTATCTGTATCTATCACCTATCTACCTCTCTATCTACTTCTCAATATATCTCTATCATCTCTCTCTCTCTCTATCATCTCTCTCTACTTGTATCTATCATCTATATATCATCTTCCATCTATCTAATAATCTATTCATCTGCTATCTGCTCTGATTTGGAGCTACTCCTGAATCCCTGACAACTTGCCACTCTGCCTGGGCCTTGTCAGTGCCCAGAGTCATTCTAGGAGCTGTATAATTTAGGAAGCGTCTGTGACATTGTCTCTCCCTGAATACCAGAGACTGCCCAGACTATCCTTTCTGTTCATGTGCTTTGCGTCTGACTGTCCTCAAGACAACCAGGTTGTTTCTCATCTCTTATTCCCTCAAGTTGTGTCTTTCTCCCCGTCCCCATTTGTCTAGATTCCTCATGGCTGAGCCTGTCTGAACCAAGGGTCTGAGAGATAGGGAAGGCACAAAGCACTTATTTGGAGGCAGTTTAGCAGAGGGGATTGCAAGCTTGGTTCTGGAGTCATACTGACTGGGCTGCTTTCTTGCTGAGTGACATAGACCCAGTTATTTATACCCCAGTTTTCTTACCTGTAAAATGGGGATAGTAATGCTACCTAACTCTGAGGATTGTTAAGAAGACTAAATGAGGTAATCTGTATAAACTGGCCAATTTGTGGTAATAATAAAAATATTTATTATTGTTATTATAATACAAATCTGTTTGTTGCCAAAGCTTCTGCCTTCCCACTCTATTATGTATCATTAAAAGTATCCTTTGGTGGAAATCCAATCTGGGCAGACCGACTTTGATGAAAATCCAATCTGGGCAGATCAAGCTTGATTTTTCTCTTCATTTTGCTAAATTCACAGGGGATACTGGAGAGAGATATTTTTAGGAGGCATTACTGAGAAGCATAGCAGGTTGCCAGATGGTAATGATAGGAAACATGGTCCCTTCAGTCTGTAAGAACAACTGAGTGGCATTCAGGTGTGTAATAAGATAAGCTACATTTCTAGAAGCATCATATTGGATCCAGGAGGATGAAGGTGGGTACCATGGAATCTTGCTGAGAGGTTGAAGTCTGGAAGAATGGCAAAAACAGACCATTGTACTCAATTCTACTACTTCTATGCCTTGACTGTGACACCTGGGAATTTATCACTCTCCCTCTCTTTGAAGGTTTTCCTCCAGCGGATGGTGATGAGGTCATATCCTGTTCTCCTGTGACTTGTGTTCCTAACAGTGTTGACTCCTTCACTGAATCACAGGCATTGCTAGAAACTCAAATTATGGCCATTGGTGATAGTATCTCTGTGGGAAAGGAAATTCCCTTGGCTCCAGAGCTTCTCTCTGGAGTCTCACTCTTCTGCTCTTGCTTTATTTGATCTTACTTTTATTTCATGAGATCATGAGGTAGTTCTAGTGTATTCATTTCTATTTTTTGGCTCCTCGACATTCATTGCTCTCCTCAATATTATTTCCCAAATTTTCGTGGTATATTAGCCCCCATTATTATACGTATATAGGATTTGATGAGAAAATGATTTCCAGTGTTCATCTCCTATTCCTCAGGAAGTCAAGGAGGCCCAGTTACTTCTTTTCTCTGTCTCAGGAAAAGCCAAGTGTTGGTATACGTCTAATCCCAGCCAAACAGATACTTCTCCCTTGGGGCTTTACGTATTTAGTGTGTTACTGAGGGCATGGAGATATTTGGAGATTGAACTGGAGGCTGGGTTCAATCATAGGCAGGTCTAGGCTGGGGTTCTTGCAGCCTGGTGTCTCCCTTGGAGCTGATCTCTCTTGTACGTTTTTCACGTTAGTATAGAGTAATATTTGATAGCGTGAACTATGGACTTACATTGATCTGGCTCAAATCACAAATCCACCCCAATACCATGACTGTGGGCAAGTGATTTAAGTCAAGCCTTTGTTTCCTCATCTGTAAATTGGAATTCGATGACGGTGTACTATGTAAGGCATTTTGAGAATAATACAAGTGACAAGCACATACATTAGCTCAGGCAGATTCTCCTTCCTTTCTTTCCTTTTTTGCAACCACAAGTTCAGGACACAAGGTATAACTAACATCTGAGATGTCTGCCTAGTAATCTTCCTTTTCAGTCATCTTTGAGATATGAGCTTGTTCTATGAATTAATTCATAAGGTGACTCATCCAACTTAATGGAGCTTTCTTCAACCCCATAGCCCACTTCTGTTCCTTTTGTGGGTGAAGAAACTCAGGCCCCAAGGGTAAGTCACCTGCCCAGGGAACTGTAGTGAGGAGGTGGTGGTGTTGGACTCAACTCAAATTCATGGTCTCTCTCCTAACACACAGCACCCTTACTATTTGATGGATTAGAGCTCTGCTTCCTCTTCCATATGGAAAGAATTGGGCACAGTGTGCTCTAAGAGCCTTCCAGAAAGCTGCACTAATGAATTTCTATTCCCTTTCACATGAGGAGTTGGGACCTTCTGACCTCAATATGCAAAGAGATGCAAAACATGTAAATCAGCCGCTCTCAGGTTTGTAAAAATAGCTCAGCGAAGCTTCTCCCCCAGCCTCCTCTCCTCTCAATATCCGAACTCCTGCTCCGGGCCCCTGCCTCCTTCCTCTCGTCTTCTTTCCCCTTCAATTCAGGATGTTTCTGCCTTCCTCTCTCCCTGCCTTTTTCCCTCAGTGTTCTTTTCCCTTTTCCCCTCCATAGGCCCATCTTCCTTCCTCCCTTTCTCCAGTTCCTTCCTCTTTCTTGCCTTCTCTGCCTCTGTGGATGCAAAAGCACTTTGTGGTATGGATTTGAGGCTTCCCAGAAATAATCACACACACGTTTAGCACAGGGATTGGGGGGAAGGTATTTTTATTATTAGGCATTTAACAATGTATGGTTTGAATCGGTTTGATGACTCTACAAAGAATAAATTGCCTAGGACCATCCTTTTTCATTATCATACTTCCAGGAACATTTGAAAACGTTTTTTCCCTAATCTCCTCTCATGAATTTTTATTGCTACAATATACTGTGTATCGATTTGTATACTATATTTATGTCTGTACTTTATACCTAAAAAGGATAGGAATTTTTTGTCTGTCAAGAATCAATTTTTTTGCCCCCTTTGGATGGTACCCTTAATGAGAATGTATGGTCTAGACCAGTGGTTCTCAAAGAGGGGTGATTTCGCCCTCCCCCAGGAGACATTTGATGTTATAGTGAGACATTTGTGTGTGTGTGTTGTGAAACAACTGAAATTTTGTGGGTGGAGGACAGGGATGTTGCTAAGCATGCTACAATGCACAGGAAAGGTCCCCACCACATGTACTTATCCAGCCCCCACATAGATGAGATTAGAATGCTCAGTGTTTGTGTCCTAGTGATCAAATAACCAAATAACGTGAGAGATGCAGCAGATCTCTCTCTCCCACGTCCCTTCCTTCTCTCATCCTCTGCCCCTGCTTGAGAGTGAAGAGATGGGGTACCCCGAGGGGAAGGGCTGTATATGTGGATGCCAGCCCGACCTGCATCCTGAGCAGTTCTGTGCTCATTCTTTTACAGGAAAGGCAAAGCCGTATACTTCAGCTCGTGGTTTTAAACAAGCCTTCTCTGGCTGACAGTCAGGTTTCTTCCATCTGTAAAGCCCAGCAGATTATATCTTTGTTTACAGCTTTTGCATGTCCTGCAGCCATAGCGCAAAGACTGTACTTTAAGGTGTTCCCTGCATTCTTTATCTTCCATCTTTTTTTTTTTTTTTTTGAGAGATTTTCGCTATAGGGCGCTTGCGCTTGCCAGACAGAGAGACAGAGAGACAGAAAGCGAGAAATCACCCCCCCAGGGGGGATGGTCACACTGCAATCCCTTCTCCTCCATTCTCCTCTCGGGATCTTGGGCATGCACGCACACGTGCCTGACATTTTTTAAGCCACTGGGTCCGGGATGCGAACCGCGGTCGACTACGTGGGAGTCCAGCGACATAGCCATTACGCTAACTGCTGGTTCCCTCTTTCCTCTTTCTTTTCCTTTCTTCCTTTCATCCATGCTTCCTTCCATCCTTCCTTCCTTCCTCCTTCCCTCCTTCCCTCCCTTCCTTCTTATTGTTCTTTCTCTTCTTTCTCTCTCCTTTTTCCCTTCCTTCCTTCCTTCCTTCCTTCCTTCCTTCCTTTCTTCCTTCCTCCCTTCCTCTCTCTGTCACTGTGGGGCGAGGCAGCTTCTTAAAGGTAATAAGTGAGGCTGGACATGGAGGAGGTCACATGTCGTGGGCATGACCATGTTCCAGGTTGATTAAGTCCTATTGCTCTTACCATTACTCATCTGCCTTCATTCTTTAAAGCACAGTAATTTACAGGGCCATGTTTTAGGCAAAGTGGCATCGGGGCAGGGCTATAGAGTCCTTTCTTGGAGGAGATCATCATTAGCTAGAGGCAAGACTAATTCTGACTTAAGATGATGACTGGCATGTATTGCACTCAAACCACGAGTCAGACATTGTGTAAAGTATGTGACATGGACAAGTAATGCAATTTTCATAACAATCCTATGAGGCAGACCTATTACCATCCTCACCCCCATTTTATGAGCAAGGAATGTGAGGTTTAAGTTGGTTAAGTAACTTATTCCAAGTTACACAAATAGGAGCTGGAATTTGAACTTAGGGTCTTCAGAGTCCATGAACTTGACACTGAATTATCCTGCCTCTTACTCTAATACAAAATGGATACTACTAAGCGTCAGAAGAGGAATTGCTAAAATGCTGTTGAAGTTTAGAGATTGAGAGATGTCTCTCAGCTAGAAACATCAAGGAAGACTTCTTGGAGAGAGTGGTGCTGCGTTGGACTGGAAGGATGTATAGAATGTATTATATGAGTATAGAGCCAGGAGAGCCTCCTGGCAAAGGAGACAGCTTGAGCAAAGACACTGAAGCAAAGACCTGCCAGGAGTTACCTTTCTTAGAAATCATTAGGCCACATGGGCCCCCATGACAGTCAGTATTGCCAATACACGTTGTCCTGGTTCTGTAGCCAGATTCAACAACTGCCAGAGTGGGCTGGCAGGCAGTTATAAAAGGACATTTGAGTGACTGGTAGCCACAGGCCCCTGTGGCAGTGCTTCCAGATCAGCGTTTATCAGTCTTGACAGTCCACTGTGCCAGTTTGGGCTGGGTAAGTCTCGGCTGTAGAAGGCTGCCTTGTGCACTGTAAAACGCTTAACGGCATCTCTGCTTCCTAACCCCCAACCACAAATGTCTCCTGACATTGCCAAATGTTCTCTGAGTAAGGTAAAATAATCCCTGGTTAAGAACTACCGTCGCTAGGGGCCAGCAGTTGGCATAATGGCTATGTAACTGGACTCCCATGTAGTCAACTGCAGTTCGAGTCCTGGATCAGGTGACTTGAATTCACACTGGGCACATATGCATGCATGCTCAAGATCCCAAGAAGAGAATGGAGAATGGAGGAGAAGGGGTTGTGGTGTGGCCATCCCCCCTGGGGGGTGATTTCTTGCTTTCTGTCTCTCTGTCTTTCTCTTTCTGGCGAGCGCACGTGCCCAACAGCAAAAATCTCTCAAAAAAACAAAACAAAACTACCATCCTAAATGTTGGGAGGAACATGGCTGGGGAGACAGAAAATCTGTTTCAGACCGATGTGCTGTACGACTCTTGGCAAGGCACCTCTCCTCTTTGGGCCTCAACTTTTTTGCCCAAAAGGTAAGGTGGCTGCTTGAGTTTGATGGTCCTCAAGGGCATTTCTTCCTTCTGGCAGCCTGAGATTGTCCCCCAGAAGTGTGAACAGCAGCTTCTGCCACTCCATTATGCAGTGCAGTGACACCCGCCCCTCCCACTGGGGGAGCCGGCAGCAGCTGGCTGTGTGCTGAGCCCAGGATTGGACTACCACTGTCCCCCGGAGCAGGTGTGTGAAGGGCTCTTAGTGTTATTTTCCACAGCAACACCCAGGTGACATCCCTAATTAGAGCCAGCAAGTAGGGCTCAGGAGGTGGTGACAAGCTGTTCTTGGGTGTGAGAAAATGATTAACACCAGAAAACTGGCCAAGTGGGGCTGCTGAAGTAATTTCCTGAGGTACTCATGGAAGAAGCTTGACCCTCCCATTTCTTTAAAGAAAACTGAGCTCTCGCCTTCACCCTTTGTCCTGGGAACCAAGCAGATGTTCCAGATGAGGGCAAGGCGGTCGCCCAGCTTCCTTTGGCTGTGAAGTTTACACTAGTAGTAGACAATTGCAGAGGTGTTGAGATGTTCCTCCCATGTCAAGAGGTGGTGGTGCACTGTGTGGAAAAGGTGGCCCACAGAGGGCCAACTGGGGACAAGCTTCGAGATCTTTGGAAAGTCAGTCAGCCTCTCTGGGCCTTCATTCTATCATGTGTAGAAAATCAACAGCAGAGGGACTAGCAGGTGGTGTGATGGTTAAGGCACTGGACACTCCCACAGGGTCGACAACGGTTCAAGTCCCGGACTTGGCAGCTTGCTTTCTCACTTTCCCTCTCTCTCTCTGTGTTTGTTTTTCTCTGTCAAATTAAAAAATAAGTGAATGAATAAATAAAATAAAATAATTCTTTTTTTTTTCTAAAAAAGAAAAGATCAACAGCAGGCTCTCCCTTGGAGTGCACGAGCATGAGTTAATACAGTCCCCTGGTGCAGTGGTGATGAAGGAGCACAGGGCTTCTGCCACCTGTCCTGCTTTTGTCCTGCCCTGTCCCAGGCCTGCAGTGATCCTCAGAGGGAGGGATTCCTGAGCTCTGTTTTACAGGTGAGGCTGAGAGAAGTTGATCCATTTCTTAACACCTTTCAGTTAGTAAGTGGTGAAAAAGGGTTTAAGATCTAGAGGCAGGATTTTACTTGGGGTTGATTCCGAAGCCTGAATCCTGGTGTATGTGTGAAGTCAGGGGTTTTACTCCAGACATACCCTCTCTCCACACCCTCAGCCTGCCTGTCAGAGCTTGGAATGCAGACTCTGAGCTGTTGCTGTTTATGGAGAGGTTTATTCAGAAGCCAAAAAATAACAGTGTGTGTGGGCGAGGGGATGAGCAGATAAACAACAGTGATGGAGGGAGGAACATCTGATAAGGGTCTGAAGAGCCAAAAGAAAGCAGATATGGGTGGGCTGGGGAGCAAGGGAAAGATAAAGGGACGGGAATAAAAAGGGGAAGCCTTTTGGGAGCCAGGTGATGGAGGAGAGGAGACAAGGGGCAGAGTGAGTGGTAGCCCATGGGGAGTAGGGGGGTGTGGACATTAAAGAGGAAGAAGTAGATAAGAGATTAGAGTGGGGTGGAGAGAGACAGGCATAGAGAGACAGACTGAGCTGAAACCTCTGTTTCCAGATGTCCAGGCTGATCTGTGGTCTCTGGCATGATCTAATTCTCCTTATTTGAAGAGTGAGTCAGTGGCTTTCCCCAGGCCATGACTTTTTCAAATAGTCTAAGGAGTGTAAATATCAAAGTGGAAGAGTTGGGGGTTTTAAGGAGGCTGGTCCTGGCTGTGGCTCTCTCACGAAGAAAGGCAATGGGCAAGCTTCCTCTTGTTTCCTTTGTCCATAGGAGAGTTTGTTCCTCCCTCGCACCCTCTTTCCTCCTTGCCTGCCTTCCTCACTTTATCCATTCTACAAACACACTGTTAAATTCTGTTGTAAGTCCTGGGGATATAGGAAAAGTTTTGGACATTCTAGTAGATGCAGACTGAATGTTAGCAATCAAATAGACAAATAAGGTGTTTTGACATAGCCACGACTGCCATGAAGAAAAAGGATTGTGTACAATGACAGGGAGTAGTGGGGATGGTTAATTTGGGTTGGCTGATCCAAGAGTTTCATGAGAAAGTGGCCATTTAGGTGGGCCCTAATGATAGGAAAAAAGTTACCATGAGAATAGTTGGGGAAAGCCCCATAGGGAGAGTCAACAGTAGCGGCACAGGCCCTACGGTGGGAATATGCTTGGCAGGCAAGACTGCCATCATGACAGAGGTTGGAGATGTAGTGGGGCCAGGATGTCAGAACCTTGGAGTCCAGATTTTACCCCAAGGACAAAGAGAAAGCCTATTGGATTGAGGCTCAGGGTGCATCTTGCCTGGGAGAGGCTATTGAGTGTAGTGAAATGAGCCCTGGACTGGTCAGAAGGTCCAGGTTTTGCCTCTGATCTTCCTACTAACACACATTGTGACCTTGGACAAATCGATTCCCCTCTCTGGGCTTGTTACTAGTGAACTGGGAGAAAGTGACTTAGTGATCTTTAAGGTCCACTCAGACCTGAAGTTCCATGAAGAGTCAATGAGGAGCACTGTGAGCCTTCAACCTCCCTCCTTCTCTCTTGGTTTTCCATGTAGAGTAGAACCACTTAGTACAGTTAGCACATGAGTTCAAATCTTGATTCTACCACTTACTTTGTTTGTAACTTTGAGCAAGGGGTTTAACTTCCTGAATTTCAACTTTTTCATGTGTAAAATGGCAATTATAAAAGTATTTACCTCACATGACTGTTATGAGGAAGGAAATAAGATAATGATGGAGAGGATTTAACTCAGTTTCTGATGCAAAATAAGCTATTATTCCTGGGGCCAAACACTTCTAAATCTTTACTTTGAGAATAGACTCATCTTCTAAGCATGGGCTTAAATGTCCACCTATTGATTGATCATTTCTTCAATGAGGAAAACTGATATCCCATTGTCTTGTCCAACAAAACACAGTCAAAATCAAACAAACCACCCCCCCTCAGTCCCCATTTTCTTTCTCATCCTGTTTCTCTATGGGGTTCCTTATCTTGGTTCATGGCACCATGATTTTCCCAGACATTCATGCTCAACCTCAGTGTTATCTTGGACTTCTTTTCCCACATCCAATCAATCACTAAGCTCTATCGCTAAACCTTCCTTGTGTCTCATCTTTTCCCTCATTTCATTCCTAGTGCTTTCCTTACCATTCAACTAGGCTACAGGGTAATCTCTGAACTGGCTTCCTGCTTTGTGTCTTCCTCTACATTCCTCATCTCTGTCATCCATCACCATCACTTCTCAAACACTATTGCCAGAGTGTCCTCAACACCTGTCTCCAGGAAAGTCACTTTTCTGCTTAAAAGTCTTAAAAGTCTTCTGTATCTTCCCTTCTATTCTAGGGGATAAAATGCATTGCCTCAGTCTGCTTTCAAAGCCTTTCGAAATTTGATCCTGACCTACCTTTTCAAGGTCATCCATCATCCTCTCTGAATACACACTAAACTTCAATAACACTTGTTTTCTCAATTTTCCTTGAGGGTAACTAACCAAACCTCAGTTTGAGTTTTCCCCTCTGCTAAAAATCCATCCACATTCTAGTGCTGCTTGTTCAATTTCATTCATACTTGGAATCTGAATTCCAAGCCTCCCTACTCCATTCTCAGATGTCTACACCCTTTCAATCTGTTGGATTCTATTCACATATCAAACATCACATATCATCCCATACTTACTTTTTAGTTTTTTGCTTTTTTTTTTTTTTAGGTTTGCTATAGGGTGTGTGTGCTCACTGGAGACTGAGAGAGAGACTGAGAGACAAAGAGAGACACAGAGAGAGAGAATGAGAAATCACCTTCCCTGGGTTTCAGGGTTTCTCCTCCACTCTCCTCTTGGAATTTTGGGCACACATGCCCAATTATACTCAGTATAATTTTCAAGCTGTTGGGTCCAGGACTCAAATTGTGCAGCCAGCTATATTGGATTCAGCCCCCTTAACCTCCACACTGGCCCCTTATTATGCTTTCTGAAATGTATTTTCAAATTTTCTTCTGAATTCTTTTTTTTTTTTTTAAAGAGAGATTTTTGCTGCAGGGTGTGTGCACTTTCCAGTGAGACAGAGAGAGACAGAGAGACAGAAAGTGAGAAATCACTCCCTGGGAGGGATGGCCACACTCTAATCCCTTCTCTTCTATTCTCTTCTCGGGATTTTGGGCATGCATGTACATGTGCCAGGTGTGAGTTTCAAGCAGGTGTGAGTTTCAAGCCACTGGATCCTGGACTCAAATTGTGGTAGGCCATGTGTGAGCCTGGCACCTTAACACAATGCTACCTGCTGGCCCCTTCTTTTGAATGCTTAAATATTCATTCTTCTCCTCTACTAGACTTGTGAGATCTAGAAGATGAATACCTGGTCTTAGTCATCTTTATATAGTTGAGCATACTTAGTAAATAGTTTAATAAGTATGAGTTAAGTAGAACCCCTGATTCTATGATCTGCCTACCTCTATCTTATTTCCTGTGCAGTTCTATTTCTCCCCCAGACCTCCCCTTCTTAGTAAACAGCACCAACATCCATGTAGTTGCTTAGCTCTAAACCCTGGAATCATGCTTGATTCCTCTTTCTCTTCCCCCTTGTTGACCTCAGTCTATCACCAAGCTAGCTCTACTCCAAATTCCATCCAATTTTCTCCATCTAACTTTCCACTCCTCTCTCCTGGACTGCTGCAATGATTTCCATATATACTTGTATCTGTTTTATTTTTTTAAAAAGGTATTTTATTTAGCTCTATTTATTCAGATATTTTTAAATTTGATCAAAGAGAGAGAGAGAGAGGGAGAGAGAGGGAGAGAGAGAGAGAGAGAGAGAGAGAAAGTGAGAAAGCAAACCGCCAGGTCTAGGACTTGAACCATGGTCGGCCATGTGGGAGCCCAGCACTCTTAACTACCACGCTACCTGCCAGCCCCTGCATCTGTTCTTGCTGCCTTGTATTCTATTTTCCTTTCTAAAGTGAGAACGTTCTTTGAAAATGTACATCACATTGTATCACTGACTGACTTAAGCCCCACTAGTGGCCTTCTGTCACATAGAATAACATGTAGATGTCTCACCGTAGTTTGCAGAGCCATGCACATCTTCCTTTTTAATTGCATATTATCCCTAAAGCCCACACCACATTTTCAGCCATGGTGACCTTTTCTTTTCTTTCTTTTTCTTTTTTTTGAAATATTCTTGCTATAGGGTGCATATACTCCTGGGAGAGACAGAGAGA
This sequence comes from Tupaia belangeri chinensis, assembly GCF_000334495.1. NCBI lineage: Eukaryota > Metazoa > Chordata > Mammalia > Scandentia > Tupaiidae > Tupaia > Tupaia belangeri. Next base: position 647,900 of record NW_006160232.1, on the reverse strand, counting down.
CAGAAAGAGACACAGAAATTGAGAAATCCACCCCCCCCCCCCAGGGGACAGAAATGACTATGCCAAAATCCCTTCTCCTCCATTTCCCTCTTGGGATTTTGGGCATGCATACATATACACCAGGTATGAATTTCAAGCCTCCGGGTCTGGGACTCAAACAATGGTCAGCCATGTGGGAGTCCAGTGATGTAACCATTATGCTATCTGCTGGTCCCATATAGTAACTTTTCTTCAATATACCAAGTGTATTTCTAACCCAGGGCTTTTGCACATTACTTCTGCATATTGTTCACTCTGATCTTCATGTGGCTGTCTCTTTATATAACTTAGATTTTAGCTTAAATATTACTTCCTCAACTGTACTACCTGCTCAATCATACTATCACACTGCTGCACTATGAAGTGCAGGGTAACTAAAATAGTGGTATTGGTATGTGATAGGCATATGTATCAATGGAACAGAATAGAGGAAGAAAACAGACACTCATAAGAACACCTAATTCATATCTTGCACCAATGCTCTGTCTCTGATCAACTGGACTGGGGAGAAATGTTCACATATTGAAATGTTCACTTTGTAAGCTAAATAATATGATTGAATGTATATAGAACATTAAAATAAAAAAAGTGAAAAAAATTAATAAATAAAAAAAGAACACCTAATTCATGAAATAAGTGCCACTGGAATGCAATGGGGGAAGAAAATTATACACACACACACACACACACACACACACACACATATGTATAGTTGCCCTATTTTTAAATTTTATGATTTTTTATTTACATTCAATCATAGTGCATCTCTATAATACATGATATTTTTAAAATAACTATTTATTAAATTTTATTTATTATGATTACTATTATTTAATTTGACCAGAGAGAGACAGAGGGAGAGAGAAGAAGAGTGAGAAAGCAAGTTGCCAGTTGAGACTCAAATCTTGGTCGGCCATGTGAGAGTCCAGCATCTTAATCACCATGCCATCTGCTGGGCCCCACACAATATGGTTTTTAAGGTGTGAGCACAGTACACGACAATGAAATCAAGGATATTACCATTACATCATTTTCAATAGAAAATGTTACATTCTTGTGTCTGTTTAGTGCTTTGTCCCTGAGCCCCTCTCACCCACTCTCTAGTAGCCATTCTTTTCCCATATAGTCTCTGGTATCTGCACTTGTCCTCCCATTATATCTTCAGATCTTTAAATTTCAGCTGTGGAGTGAAGACACTTGTTATATATTGAGTAAGGATATATAGTGTTTGTCTTTCATAATCTGGCTTACTTTGCTTAGCATTGACTCTTCTGTAGTCATCTGCTTTGAATCAAATGAAGGGTTCTCATTGTTTCTTATGGCTAACTACTACTTCATAGTGTATATGTGACACATTTTTTTCAACTCATTCCTCAGGTTTTGGTAATGTAGATTGATTTTATGTCTTAGCAATTGTTAGCAACGCTGCAATACACAAGGATGTGCAAGTGTCTTTCTAGTGGTATTTTATCTTTCTTGGTATTTCCTTTGGGTAAATACCAAGCAGCAAGATTACTGGATCATATGGTAGTTCTATGTGTAAATTTTTGAACCTCCAAATTGTTTTCCATGGTGACTGTACTAATTTACACTCCCACCAACAGTGTAAAAGGGTTCCCTTTTCAGCATAGCTTTGCCAGTACTTGTCGTTCCTTATTTTTATGATCATAGTCATTCTGACTGCTTAAGTGGTAACTCATTGTGATTTGCATTTCCCTTAGATAAGAGATGTTGAATATTTTTCATATGGATTTTGGCCATTCACATGCCTCCTTAGAGAGTTGTCTGATCAGCTCATTTGCCATTTATTTATTTATTTTAAAGAATTATTATTTAATTTTATTAATTATTATTATTATTATTGGAGAGGTTATTGCTGTAGGGCACATGCACTCCTCAGAAAGACAGAGAGAGACAGAGAGACAGAAAGTGAGAAATCACCCCCCCAAGGGGGATGGCCAGTCCATAATCCCTTCTCCTTCATTCTCTTCTTGGGATCTTGAACATGCACGCACACATGCCCAGCATGAGTTTAAGCCACCAGCTCTGGGACTCAAACCGCGGTCGACTACATGGGAGGCCAGTGATGTAACCATTATGCCATCTGCTGGTCCCAATGATTATTTTAGAGAGTTTTGCTATAGGGGGTGTGCACTTGCTAGAGAAATAGAGATAGAGACAGATGGAAAGTGAGAAATTCATGGCCATGCCACAATCCCTTCTCCATTCTTCTCTTGTGATTTTGGGCATGCATGCACATGTGCCTGCTGTGAGTTTTATGTTGCCGGGTCTGGGACTCGAACCAAGGTCAACTATGTGGAAGTCCAGTGATGTAACCATTACATCATCTGCTGGTCCCTTTTTTAAAAAATTTGCTGTAGGGCATGTGTGCTCACGAGAGAGAGAGAGAGAGAGAGAGAGAGAGAGAGAGAGAACCAAATTGCTAGATATGGGACTTGAACCATAGTCAACCACATGAGATTCCAGTGCCTTAACCACCACATTACCTGCTAGCCTATCATTTGTTCATTTTTAAATTAGTTTTTTTTTTTTTTTCTGAGTGAACTACTTGAGTTCCTTATTCTGGTTATCAACTCCTTATCTAAAGGATAGTTTGCAAATATTTTCTCTCATTCTGAGGGTTACCTCTTTACTCAAATTATTGTTTTCCTTGTTGTGCAGAAGCTTTTTAGCTTCTAGCTTTTCAATGAAATTCAGTTTGTCTATTTTTGGATTAACTATCTGTGCTTTAGGGTTCTTATTTAAGAAATATTTGCTAACTCCAATGTCTTCATTTCCCTAATTTACCACTAGTAGTGTTACAGTTTGAGGCTTTACATCTAAATCTTTGATCTATTTTGAGTTGATTTTTGATAATGGTGAGAGATAGGGATCCAGTTTCATTTTTCTGCAGGTAGATATTCAGTTCTATTTGCTGAAAAGATTTATTTTCTTCCCTTCATTGTCCTATGACCTTTGACAAAGAGAAGTTGACTATATTATAGGGTTTATTTTTGGATTTTCTATTTTGTTCCATTGGTATATGTGTCTGTTTTTGTGCCAGTACCATGGTGTTTTGACTATCACAACTTTAAAATATATTTTGAGGTCAGACAGTGAGATATCTCCTCCTTTGTTCTTTTTGCACAGTACTGCCTTAGTGAAATGGTGCCTTTTGTAGTTCCTGATACATTTTATAATGGCTTTTTCTACTTCTGTGAAGAATGTTACTGGTAATTCAATTTGAATTGTATTAAATTTGTAAGTTAATTTGGGTAGAATTGACATTTTAATTATATTGATTTATCTAATTGTGTAACACACAATGCCTTTTCATTTACTTGTATCATACTCAATTTCTTTTTTCATAATTTTCCTTGTAAATGTCTTTTACCTCTTTGGTTAGGTTTATTCCTATACATATTCCCAATAGGAATAAACCTATTCTCACACACACACACACACACACACACACACACACACACACATACATCTATATATCTGTTATAAAAGGTTTTGCTTTCTTCAATTTTATCTCAGTCTGTTTGTTGTTGGTATATAAAAATGTTATATATTTTTGTATATTGATTTTATACTCTACCATGTCATTGAATTCATTTATTACTTCTAGGAGTTTTTCTTGAATTCTTTTGGATTTTCTATGTATGTAATCATGTCATCTGTGAAGGGACAATTTAACTTCTTCTTTGCTACTTGAACGCCTGCCTTGTTAATTTACTCTCTTTTCTGATTGCATTGGCTAGGACTTCCTGCACTAGGTTAAGTAGGAGCAGAGAAAGTGGATGACTTTGTCTTGTTCTAGTTTTTAGTGGAAAAAGCTTTCAGTTTTTCCCCATTCAGGATGATATTAGCAATGGGCTTGTCATTTATGGACTTACTGTGTTGAGAAATGTCTCCTCTATACCCGTTTTCCTGACAGCCTCAATTATGAATGGATGTATTTTAGTATCACCGCACTTTACATCTCTGCATTGTACTAATTATTATGTGATTACAGTTACTTTTTCACCCTGGTTGTTTCTACTGTGTTAGAAATACACTCTATGAGTTTAGGGACTTTGTCTTAGTTACTACTGTATTTCTAATGCCCAAGATAGCGCTTCATAGGTAATAAAAATGTATTGGACAATCAGAAATAATAAGTATTATTAATATTACTGTAAGTAATTATGTGTCTGTTAGTTACCAGGCTGTTACACAGTGGAAAAAATGGGAGTAATAGTATTGATCTTACAGAGTTTTGTGAGCAGAGATAACTCATGTGAAGTACTTTATATACAACAGTTCTTACAACTGTTTTTTTGCCCAGTGTTTCCTAACTAGTGAGGGTCTGAGCAGGGATAAGTTGCAGGTCTCACTGCCTCTAATGCTCAGACTCTTTACCGCTACATGGAAGAGTTAGTATTTTGTCTGATCTTAGTATAATTGCAGAAGTTTTGTTATGCTAAGTATTTGTAGTATATATTCTTTTTCTAACAATATATCTTTGTATTGTAAGTGCACCTCTTGTGGCCAGCATATAGCCGGATCTTGCTTTCTTACCAGCCTGTCAGTCACTGCCACATAACTGACAGAGGTTTTATTGTTGATTTAAAAAAGCTATAGTAATTTCTCTGGGGATTATAACATACATCTTGATTTGTTACATTAATAATATGATAAATTAATGGAAACTCCAGATTAATGCTAGCTCAATTTTGGTAAAATACAGATTTTTGTCTCCAATTCAACTCCATGTCTTTTCCTTCTTTTGTACTGTTATTGTCACATGTATGGTCTCTCTATTTATCATAAATCCCAAGTCAGGGTTGCACTCATTGGTTTATAAAATCTTACATCTATGTTAAAGAAGCTAAGAGAAGAAAAGAGAAAAATATATGTATGAAGGATCTTTAAAAAGTTCATGGAGAAATGAAATTAAAGTACAAGTTTTTATTTTTTTGGAGAGGTTTTTGCTATAGGGCATGTGTGCTCGCCAGAAAGAGAGAGACAGAAAGATAGAAAGCAAGAAATCACCACCCAGGGGTGATGGCCATGCCACAATCCCTTCTCCTCTATTCTCCTTTTGGGACCTTGAGCATGCATGCACACATGCCTGGTGTGAGTTTAAGCCACCGAGTCTGGGACTCGAACCGTGACCGACTATCTGGGAGTCCAGTGACATAGCCATTACGCTAACTGCTGGTCTCAAAAGCACAGGTTTATTTTGGAGCAAAAGTTCTTTGAAATCCATGCAATGTTTTTCATAATATGCATTTTTTGAACCTTTTGAAGACTACTTTTATATTTTTGTCTTTTATATATGTGTATGTCTTTTACATTGGGTAATTTACTAATTTTTATATTCTTTATTTTTTTCTGATAGGCTCTCATTACCATCTGTATACTATTTTTCAACCTTAAGGACTTTCTTTAATATTTTTTAATAAGACATATCTTCTAGCAATGAGTTACTTCTATTTTTTTGAGAATATATTTTATATTCAATATGCAAAGATCATCCTTGGTTACAGAATTTTTGGTTAACAGTTGTTTTCCTTTCAACACTCAGAGTATGTATTTTGCTGACTTTTGGCTTTCATTGTTTCTTTTTTTTTTTTTTTTTTTCTTCATTGTTTCTATCATTCTTCCATGAGTGCAGAAACAGCCCTCCCAAAGGATCCTGGTGCTGTGATCCACCTTCAGGGTCAGCCAACCCGAATCATGAGCATGTATATCCTTAGCACATTCAAGGAAGACCCTGGATGCAAACATCATCCTCCTGTGTGGGTCAGCCTTACAGAAAATCACGTTTTATCACTGCCACTGTCTGGTCCTGGCTTTCGCTGTTTCTGATGGGACATCCACTATTAATGATACTGTTTGTCCGTGATTAGAAAATTACTTCTGTTGCTGCTGTCAAAATTTTCTATCTTTTGTGGTCAACTCTGGGACTATGATGTGTCTAGGACTGACTCTCTTTGTGTTTATTCTATTTTGCTTCCATTGGGAAGTTTTGCCCATTATTTCTTCAAATTCTTCTCTTCCCATTTCTCTCTCTTACTTCCTTATGGGATTCTTGTTACATCTATGTGTGAGGAAGAGCTCTCCTGTGACATTCCTGATATTCTAGTTCATATCCTTACTGGCCTCATAAACAAAGTTTACCTGTAGTTTAATCCAAGACTTGTAAAAAGAAAAACAACATTTTTCTCCAAGAGTAAAAAGTAGATAAGCAGTCGTGTGGGGAAGCTGCCGTGAGGAAGTTTATCTTACATCTCCCTAACTTGTTAAGAAAGCCACGAGGCTGCTTCTTATCTTTGTTTCAGTTGTGCACAGGACTTTCCATCCTGTCCCTACTCAGGGTAGAGCAGTTGGCTTCTGTTTATGCCTATTAAATTTTACTAGCTGTAGGTTAGAGCAGCTTTGTCATCTGACTTGACGCCTGTTTCGTGATGGCCTGTGGAGCTAGGGACATAGAAAGCTAACACCACACTGACTAATCTTGCTTCTGCCTAAGAGTTGTCTTTTTATGGGCTTAATCTATAAAACTGTGGTCATTTGGAGTAGGAATTGTATTCTTGATGACCACCGTGCTTCTGTTTTAAGACTGCTGAACAGTATTTTGGGTTGCTTGATAATGCCTAGGTTAAGTAGTGTCCCCCCAAAGTTCATATCTTTGGGGGGGACAGAATCTCAAAACGTGACCTTATTTGGAAGTAGGGCCTTTGAAGATGTAAATCAAATCAAGATGATGTCATACTGGTCAGACATTAAGTTGGCCCTAATCCAGTGGCTGGCATCCTTGTGAGAACAGGGAACTTTGGACTTGGAGGCATGGACAGAGGGAAGTCAATGTGAAGACAAGACACACGTGGAGAACAGTATGTGCTTGGAGTGATGAGTCTGCAAAGCAAGAAATGTCAGGATTGCCAGCAACTGTGAGAAGCTAGAAAACATAAAGATGGAGTCCCCTCTAGTATCTTCAGGGAGAGCATAGGCCTGCTGACACCTTGACTTTTGGGATTCTGGTCTCTAGAACTGAGATAAAAACTGTCTGTTGCTGTAAGTCCCTCAGTTTGTGGTGCTTTGTTAGAGCAGTGCTGGAAGACATATACAATCTTACCCTAGTTTCTGAGACTCTCTTCGTCTTTTTTTCAATATAATTTCTTTCTGTTCTTCAGTACAGGAAACTTTCCATTGCTCTATCTTCAAATTTTCTTTTTCTTTCTTCTGTCACTGAAATATACTGCTAAACTGTTCTACTGAGTGGGTTCCCTCCTCCCCTACAGGGCACGTGCACTCACCAGAGAGAGATAGAGAAGGAAAGTGAGAAATCATGCCCTGAGGGGGATGGTCATGCCATATTCTCTTTCCTCCATTCTCTTTGTGATATTTTGGGCACACGTGCACACGTGCCCAGTATGATTTTCAAACCACTGGGTCCAGGGCTCAAGCTGTGATCAGTCACGTGGGAGTCTAGTATCTTCACCACCATGTCACTTTCTGGCCCCTCTAGTTAGTTTTTTATTCCAGAAAGTCACAGGAATTTTCAACTCTAGAATTTTATTTCATTCTTTTAAATAATTTGTATCTATTAAAATTCTTTATTTGTTAAATCGTTCTCATCATGTTTTCTTAATGTGTTAAACATTGTATAAACAGTTAATGGAACATGGCACACTCAATGTTTATTAACATTTAAAAATATTTATTAACATTAAATTAAAAAAATTAAGTATTTAATTCTGTAAACAAAAGTTGAATAAGTAGTTCTGAATATACTTGTTTTAAAGACTTTGCTACATTGAACATCTGTGCCCATTGAGAGGCAATTTGTAATGACTGAAATTTTCCTTATTTCTTTCCTTTGGGCCATGCTTTCCTATTTTTTTGCATGTCTCATAATATTTCATTGTTGACCTTTCCCCCCTGGGGGGGGGTGATTTTTTCACTTTCTGTCTGTATCCCTCTTTCTGGCAAGCACATGCACCCTATAGCAAAACTTCTCCAGAAAAAAAAAATTCATTGTTGAAAATGAGGTAATTTAAGTAATCAACTATAGCAACTATGGGTTATGAGCTCTCCTGTAGATTGTTTTTGCCGTGTATTTAGTAACTTAACTGGGCTAAATCTGCCAACACTGTCTCCTCTCTGCTGTGGTGGGTGGTTGCTAATGTCTCTCTGGAGTTTAAACACAACATAATTTGAATAAGTAGTTCTGAATATACTTGTTTTAAAGACTTTGCTACATTGAACATCTGTGCCCATTGAGAGGCAATTTGTAATGACTGAAATTTTCCTTATTTCTTTCCTTTGGGCCATGCTTTCCTATTTTTTTGCATGTCTCATAATATTTCATTGTTGACCTTTCCCCCCTGGGGGGGGTGATTTTTTCACTTTCTGTCTGTATCCCTCTTTCTGGCAAGCACATGCACCCTATAGCAAAACTTCTCCAGAAAAAAAAAATTCATTGTTGAAAATGAGGTAATTTAAGTAATCAACTATAGCAACTATGGGTTATGAGCTCTCCTGTAGATTGTTTTTGCCGTGTATTTAGTAACTTAACTGGGCTAAATCTGCCAACACTGTCTCCTCTCTGCTGTGGTGGGTGGTTGCTAATGTCTCTCTGGAGTTTAAACACAATTCTTGCTTTTACTTTAAGCCTGGCTTCCTTGGGACTCTTTCTGTTCTTTCACAGCTTAGTGGTCAGTCAATGTTTGGTCATGGGCTGTGTTTAAACACCTTGTATTAGTTTTTCTGTTGCTGCCATAACAAATGACCACAAACGGTGGCCCAAAACAACATACATTTATTATCCTACTGTAGGTGAGAAGTCCTCTATGGGTCTCTCAGGGCTAAGATCATGTCAGCAAGGCTGTGTCTCCTTCTGGAGGCTCTGGGGAAACATCCACTCCCTCTTCTTCCTTTTTCTAGAGGGCAGTAGCATTCCTTGACTTGGCCTACTTTCTGCATCTTCAAAGCCAGCATGGAAGTACTTTTTATGTCATATTTCTGTGACTCAGTTGGAAAATGGTCTCTGCTTTTAAGGAGTCATGCAATTAGATGGAACTCATCTATATAATCCAAGATAATATCTTTGTCTGATAGCCCTTATGCTTAACCACATCTGCAAAGTCTCTTTTTCCATGTAAGGTGACACAAAAATACATTTCAGTATTAGGAGACAGACATCTTTGAGGGGGTGGGGAGGACTATGTTGTTCTGTTTACCACATACCTCAAGTTAGCATGGCTTCCATCCACTTTTATCAGATCTGTGTGGCATTTGCAAGTCTGCCCTCACCTCACCTTTACTCTCTGCCGGGCTAACTCTCTTTTCTGGGTGTGTGCTCAGCCTCCTGGCCAGCAAGGGATTTTTTTTTTAAGAGAAATTTTTGCTATAGCATTTTTATATACCAACAACAAGAAAGACAGAGTAAGAAATCACTCCCCAAGGGGGGATGGCCACACCTCAATTCCTTCTCCTCCATTCTCCTCTCAAGATCTTGGCCACACAAGCACTCCTGCCTGGTGTGAGTTTAAGTAACCTTGTCCAGGACTTGAACTGTGATCGATAATGTGGGAGTCCAGCAACGTAACCATTATGCTATCTGTTGGTCCTGGGATATGTGGAATATTTATCAAACTCTTCTAGGACTGTTTTATTTCTTGAATCTTTTTATTAAGTTTCTAGTTCATCAGTCCTCTGGTCTATTGCTTTCCTCAAGCCAGACTGCAAATTCAGCTTAGTGGAGCCACGGGTTCGCCCCCCTCACTTAGCCCTCAGGACTGCTGGTTTTACTGACAATGCTTGCGGGCATAGTTTTTTTCTGCCTTTTACTCCAAACCAAGTGAATCCCTTCTGGCAGCAAAATTGTTGGATGTCACAGTCAGACCACTAAGTTAGAAGTACCTTGCCCACCAAAAGCTTGACTGGGAGGTGGATTGAGAGAATGGGGAAGAAGGAAGCAGCCATGGCCCCAAGTATGACTAGCACAAACTCCCACAGTTCTTACTTAAGGGTTAGTAAGTTTTATAATTAAAAACTTTATTTGTAGTACACATTTGGTTTATTTCCAAAGTATTGAAATAGTTGGTTTGACAATTGTGTTCTCAATATTTATAGTTGTTTTTTGGGAAATGGTTTGTTAATGTCTTTATTTATTTATTTTTTAATTTTTTTCAGAGAGTTTTTTGCTATAGGGCAGAAAGACAGAGAGAAACAGAGAGATAGAAAGCGAGAAATCACCCCCCAGGGGAGATGGCCATGTCGCAATCTCTTCTCCCCCATTCTCCTTCGGGATCTTGGGCATGCACGCACACGCGCCCGGTGTGAGTTTAAGCCACCCAGTCCGGGACTTGAACCACGGTCGGCTACATGGGAGTTCAGCGACATAGCCACTGCTGGTCCCACTAATGTCTTTATTTGACCACACCAGAAGTTCCATCTCTTAAATGTAATATACTGTAAAGTCATATGTAATTCAATGTAATATAAACAAGATTATGATGATAATAAATAAATAAATTAATTAAAAAAAGAAGTTCCATCTCTTACCTAATTGGACCATACTTTTCTGCCCTAGAATTTCTATTTTTAATAGTTTTCATTTCTTCAGTGTGACACCCTTGCTTTTCACTCCTTATCACCATTTTTTTCCTTTAAGTATTTGTACATAATTGTAACAGCCATTTTAAAGTGCCCAACTGCTTTCAACACCTGGCTTATTTCGGGGCCTGTTTCAAATGACTTCTCTTTTTTGCTTGATTATGGTTCATATATTTCTACTTTTTCATACAGGTAGTAATTTATTATTGTATACTGACCATTTTGGATGATATATTGTATAATCTATACTTACTATTTTTTTTTATAAGATACTGATTTTTGTTGTGGAAGGTAATTAAATTACTAGTGAATCTTTTTACTCCAGACAGGCTGGATTTTATTTTATTTTTTTGTGGGTTTATTTTATTTTTGAGCTTAGCTTTAAGGCATGATCCTTATTCCTACAGCTTGGCTTTTCTGAAGTCTTTCCTGAGTGTCTGAGGTTTTAGCAAGTTTCTTCCACACTGATATGCCAATTCAGTTCTTAGCGCTTCATTAGGCAGTCTTTACTTGGCCTTGCCACATCTTGCCTTGGGCACTCATAACCAAGCCTGCCTCTAAGCACCCTCCATGAGCCCCACACAGATGTCTGGGGTGCTCCTTCTGCACAGCTATCTGGCCCTGCACATTCTGGATGCTTCAGCTGCCCCAAGCGCCTGTATCTGTCTTCTAGCTTGGTGAGATGACAGGTCCCTCTAGGCTCCACCTTGCTACACCACAGGGAGGATGTATGTCTAGACTGGGAGCTGGGTACTTGTGAGCTTACCTCTTATAAATCTGAAATTGTAATGACTGAAAATGTTTGTTTCATACAATCTGCCCATTTTTTTTTAGAGGTTTTTCCCTTAGAACATGCATACTTGAGAGAGAGAGAGAGACAGAGAGAGTGAGAAGGAGAGTGAGAAATCACTCTTCAGGGAAGATGGCCATGCCACAATCCCTTCTCTCCCGTTTTCCTCCTAGGATCTTTGGAATGCATGCAAGCGTCCCTGGTGTGATTTTCAAGTCACTGGGTCTGGGACTCGAACTGATGTTGGCCATGTGGGAGTCCAGCAACATAACCAATAAACATCTGTTGGCCCCCATTTTGCCCAATTTTATCACTGTTCCAGCAGAAGGATACGGAGAAAATTCTCACCCCATTCTTTTTATTTATTATCTTTTATACTTTTTGTTTGTTTGTTTGTCATAGGGCATGCATGTCCCCTGGAGAGAGACAGAAAGAGAGGGAAAGTGGGAAATCACCTTCCAGTGGCATAACCATGCCACAATCCCTTCTCCATTCTCCTACTGGGATTTTGGGCACACAAACATGTTCAGCATAATTCTTAAGCCACTGGGTCTGAGACTTGAACTGTGGTTGGTCATGTGGGAATCCATTACCTTAACCACAATGCCACCTGCTGGTCCTATTGCCTTTTACTTGATAAATTTTAAAAGTTACAGGCCTTGGGTATATTTCCATACAATCACATATAGGCTTTCTTATTCTTTTTAAGAACTGCATAGTTTTCTGTAGTATAGATATACCATACTTCAATTCACCAGTTCTCAATTGATCTACCTCTTTATTTGAAAGCTTCTCTGGATGAAAAAAGCACTAAAGCTCACCTTTGCCATTCTGTAGACTACTTTATTTACGTTCATTTCTTGTATGTACATTGAGTAGCTACTGTAAGCAGGGCTCATAGTACTTCCTCTATGGAAACTCTGAAGTATAGTGTCTGCTTATATATAAATGCCTGCACGTAGGGTAAGTTATTGCGGGTGGCAGAAATGGACAGAAAATACTCTGGAAAGCAAAAGAGAGAAAAGGAAACACACACACACACACACACACACACACAGAGAATGATGAAATCTTGGTAGTGGGAGTAGATGTGTGACAGGGAATGCTTCATAGTATCAGAGACATTTGAATTAAATCACAAGGAGGCTGTTCCAGGATGGAGTGAACCTCATGGAGAGAGGCACAGATAGTCTGGATGGGAAAGAGAATTTAGAGAGCCTGGTCTTCGCATCCTGTAGGGATGAGGACACTGGGAAAGCAGGCTGGGACCACGTGGCAGGGGGTATGAAGTACTCATGGAAGGAAACAAGGAACTTTCACAGACTTATGCTTTGTCAAGGGCCTCTTGTAAGATTCTAAGGACTAGATTCATGGATTGGGGTATTTACTGGAGGGAGCCCTCTTACACCAAGAGCAAATACTAAGTCTGTTGCAAACTCCCCTTGCTTTTCTTCCACTTTGTTATCTGAGTCCACTTCTTTTGTTTATTTGTCTGGGCTGAGGCTGACCATGAGTCCACGCTGCCTCCCTGTGCTGGGTTTGCGCATAGCGCTCAGCAGAACTGGCTCAGGGCTGGAGCAGATGGGAAGTGCAGGGAGGCAAAGCTGTCTGTCCACAATGCCTCCATCCTCATTCACTCATCTTTTCGGATAGGCAGACTGACTTTATTAGTAATGATGTCATGAAGAGCACTCACATTTCTTTCCTTACACAGGTGAGGGAAGAGAGAGGACCTGTCTCTCCCAGCTTTCTGGGCTCTAGGCTCTGGGCTCTACTTTCTCCTATTGTTACCCTGACTCCATGGCATAGTATACTGTCCCTTAAGCTATGGTCACCCTTTTCACCAGGGGAAGTAGTATTTTGTCTCTCTTCTTTGATCTTCACGTTCTTTTCTAATTTTAATGAGAATTTCTGAATCTGAGTCCTTAGAAAGAATTGGTATGAAAAGTGTAGGCCAAAAAATGGGTTCAACACCACCATCCCTTGCACACAGGGGAAGCTGTTTCTAACAAAGTTCTCTCCCTGCCTAAAAAATAGGGTCCGGTGGCTTTAGCTGGATTTCGAGGCCCATATAAATCTGGGTGTCCCTTGCTTTCTAGTCTCAGTCCTTGATACTTCCCCTCTACGCAACCCGTGCTTCAATCACAAAGCATTCCGGATCTCTACCTGTGCTGTTCCCTCTGTCTGGAAGATTCTTTGTGCAGCCTCGATTCAGGCCACGTCACCTCTAAAGAGTTCCTCCATGGCCACCTAGACTCAGATAAAAGATACTATCCCTGCAAGTCTTTCCTTCTCTGCAGTCATGTGACTTGTACACGTCTCATCTCAGTGTCTCTAGTGCCTGCATATTGTGAGCACTCAGTGCATTTTTGGGGTGAATGCATAAACTGTCCCAGGTTTGTGGTTTTGGGGGTGATTAAATGGATAGTGACTTGAGATGGAAAATTAGAAAGATAAAAGCAGCAAAAGAGCAGGTGCATGAAAAGTATCTTAAAGTCCTTAATGTGTCACCGCCCACCCCCCATCCCCCTGCCACCCCTCCAGCACCAAGGAAGAGAGCAAGACAATCCTTACCCACTCCCTCCAGTTGTCATGCTGCGTTTCTCTTCCTGGCTCCAGGATTTCTATTCTCTCTTAAGTTCACACCACCATCTTCAAACTCTGCCTGCTTCTCATCCCCAGCCTGGGTTGTGTTTGGGAGCTGATTGCCCTTGATCATGTTGGGGCCCTATGTACTTGCTCTTTAAGGTCCAAAGACGAGGCTCACATCCAGGGTCCACAATTTATTTGTTGGTGTGGAGTCTTAGGCAAACTTATTCATCTCTCAGAGTCTCAGTTTCCTCAATGGTAAAATCAACATGGTAGTATTTTTTTTTCTTTGTGTGCATCAGGTGGCTTGTGTGACAATCACTTCTGACAATGGATACAAAAGAGCTTCCTGGAAATTCTGTAGATAATTATAATGATGATGATAATTGATCAAAAATAAATTAATGGATTATTGCTCTTCCCTGTGTTCTTTCATGAATGCTGAGATAAAAAGAAAGGTGGAACTGAGGGATGCCAACAGCAATACCGCATTGGCCAATATGTTGATGATTCTCTCTTAACAGTGAAAGAGTGGGCTGAACTTTGACTCTTTGGGACTCCTGTACCCCATGCCACTCTGAAGGTAGTCAGCCTAATGGTTAGTAGTATAGGGTCTGGAGTCAAGTATCTTGGTTCAAATATCATCTCTGCCAAATAGGTAGAGTTACTTAAGCCATAGCTTAGGCTCTCTGTGTCTCAGTATCTTATTAATAAAGTGGGAATAATTTTAATTGAAGTACTTTTCTGATGGGCATGCTTCAATTACGTGCACTGACTCTTGCAAAGCACTCTGAACAGCAGCTGGCCTACAGTAAATGCTGGCTTCGATAATTTCCTCTGTTAGCTTCCTGCTCATGGGGGTTGATAGTTTTACTTTTGCTCCCATCTTGAATAAAATAACAAGGCTCATTAATGACTAGGCAGAGGGCAAGGAAAAAACATCTAATAAGAAATTGACTAGTAACTGAGGATAGAACCTTAGCAACATTTTAGTCCAATTCTCTTATTTTAAAAATGGGAAAACTGCAGCGAGAGAGGAAATACTTTTCTTGAGGTTATATAACACATTTAGTTTAGCGTATTGACTCTTTTCTCATACCTATTATATGCCAAGCATTATCCACATTTCTGTGGATAATGTGGATAGGAAACGGTTCTTATTTTTGCAGAATATTTTCCAATGTGTCTAATGTGCAAAATAAAGTTATCATGGCTGCCATTTAACCCAGAAAATGCTGGATTAAAAACAAAACAAAACAAAACAAAAAAATCAGGATTTTCACTTTGCTCATCTCCAGGAGGGAGAGTCCCATGTGTAGCATATGACCACCTTTTGTTTCATTAGTCTTCTTTGCGAGATTTGTGTTTAGTGTCACATCCTATAGAAATGTGGCTCTGGTTAGAAGTTCACCGACTATTTGGGGGTCAGGATATATAAAAGCAGATTTATGAGACCCTCATTGGTGATGGAGCAAGATGAGATGCAGACTAATGCTCAGGTGGACCTGTCTTGAGGACATAGAGTCCTCTTCTCTCTGCCTAATGTTTTTATGTAGATGAAATCTCTTTTCCAGGAGCATTAGCGAACAGCCTTAATTAATGGCTAAGAGCACACACTTTAGGAATTAGAGTTGGACAGCCAAGATGTTGAAGAAAGAAGACACAGCAAGATGACAACCAGACTGACATAATAAAAGCAGGATAAGGATGCTAGCTTCCACTGACACGATGTCTACTGTGTGCAAGCCTACTTTCATTTGTACCATTACCTGTATTGCACATTCAATTCTCATATCAGCTCTTGGGTAAAGATACTATTATTACCTTCATTTTACAGATGAGGAAACACATCTGTGAAATGATTTGCCCAAGGTCATCTAGCAAGTAAGTGAAGGTGCTGAATTTTGAGTCTAAGCAATTGGTTCCAGTCTCATCTTAGAACCATAGGTATAGGTACGGGTCACTGTTTTTTAAAAAAATTATTTAATTAAAAAATTATTATCTTTTATTTATTTGGGTTTTTGCCATAGGGCGCATGAATTTGCCAGAGAGAAACAGAGAGAGACAGTGAGAGGGGAGGTGAGAAATCATCCCCCAAGGGGGATGGCCATACTGCAGTCCCTACTTCTCCATTTTCCTCCTGGGACTCTGTGCACACATACCACATGTACCTGGCATGATTTTCAAGCCTTCAGGTCTGGGACTCGAACTGTGGTCGGGCATGTGGGAGTCTAGCACCATGCCTCCTGCTAGTCGCCTATTATTATTTTTAATTTGCTGTAGGGCTTACCAAAGTCAGATGAGGAAGACGAGAGAGAGAGAGAGAGAGAGAGAGAGATAGAGAGAGAGAGAGAGAGAAAGAGAGAGAGTGAGCTGCTAGATTAGGTACTTGAACCATTGTTGACCATGTGGAAGTACAACACCTTAACCGCCATGATACCTGCTGGTCCCGGCAAGGATTACTTTGAATGTGAGCTGTATTTTTCCTTGCTTGGATCCTGGGCATAGGCATAGGACTAGGTTTGCAGTAAGTTGCACCTGTTTAGCATTTTGATCTGCCATTGTGGTGGAGGGGGGTGGAGGGAGTAAGCTGAGGTAGGCAGTGTGACTATCAGCGTGTAGGGTGGGGAGAGGAAAGTATTTCTAGTTCAAGTCTACTCTCCCCCCATTCTAAGGATTTGCTCAGCTAACACCGTCTCTATGCTTACTGCCTTCTCTGCGCTCAGTACTTTGCTTACACTCACCTGGGACACTTCCCATGTGGTACTGGTTTCTAATTATTGACCAAGACATTTGGATGCTCTCTAAACATGGCCTCTGCTTGAAGGCAGAGGCCAGTTCTTATCCCTTCCCCAGATTTCCCACCTTGGGGCTTGGTTCAGTCATTACTGTTAAATGAATAAATGACTGAATTCAGAACTATTGAGCAGAACTAACTTAACTTCAAAACCTCTTCCCAAAGTAGAAATTTCATATGTGAAAGTCAGTTAGCACTGTTTACCAAGTACTTCTATCTTCCTACCTTCCAGACATGTAATAAGATGGCTTTTTCTTCCTTTTTTTTAAACCTCCTTGGAAATTAAATATAGCCATGTAACCTGCTTTGGAAAATGAAGTATGAGTGGAAGAGATACGAGTGTTATGTATCGAGAAAAAATAGAGCTGGTGTACAAGTTGTCACATGGCAAAGTGTAGGATGGGAAATACCTCATTAGCCTGAGTCTAGGGTGACTTGGAGCAGAGTCCCCTGCTGACCCAATGACTTGCAGCATAGGGGAGCAGTGAACCTTGGTGTTTTTGTGATTTAAGCCAATGGGATTTTTACCCTGTTTGTTTCTATAGCATAACTGAGCCTGTCCCGACTAGTGTACCACAGGAGATGTCCTGAAAGGTTATTTTGAAAATGAACCTCACTCTTGCCAAGTACACAGAGAAAATGAGAGCTCGAGGTAGAGGCAAAGCCTGCTTTAGCAGTCTAGAATCCAACTTTAATAACAGCAGAGGAGCAGAAATGGAGTCATGAGTTTTGAGTGGTGTAGCAATGGTAAATGGAATTGGGAGGCTCATTTGGTCTGGCGGTCATAACTGAGGAGATGGTGGGGAACAGAGGACACATCTGTCAGGATGAGGGGTCAGGAGATGGGGGAGTGTAGGGGGTGCAAACTGTGGTCCGTGTTCTATTCTGATCACACACTGTTCTCAATATTTTGCATTAATTGTTATTTAAGAGTCCAGATTTCCGACTTCTCTGGAAAAATCAGATAATCTGGGTGATGAAGTATACTACTTCCTTTAGATGACATACATGCTGCAGGTCCCTACCATCTGTCAGCAGGCTGTTTTTATTCATTCTTTTACCTGCCTAATCCTGGAGCCATTAGGATTGATGTGATTTAGAAAATCTCATTTTATTCTACAAGTAGTAAATGTTGTTAGAAATAGTGAACTTCCTTCTCTGGATTTTGATAGCAATTGCTCTTTCTGTCCCTAATACAAAAATTGTGTTGGGATCAGTTTCAGGGCCTAAAAAAAACCCAGATGTGCAAGATGTGTCACATTCCGAAATACCTAAGATGAAGTGAGACCCAAGATAGGGGTATCAACACCAGAATCTTTTCAGAGTAAAAGTGAGTTTGGTCAGAGACAATTGGGAAGTTGTTGCTATTGTTCTGTTTGCAGATTGGCCATGCCCGCCTCCCTGCTCAGTAAATGGGGTCAACTGAGAGAAGATAAAGGTGAGGATTGCTGTCAGAGAAAGTGGCAAGCAGGCAGAGACAGGACTGTTGGAGAGGTCTGAGCGAAGGAGAGAGTTATATAAGACTTCAGAGAAACTCTTTGGCTAGATTGTTTCAGCTGAGCAGATGAAAGAAGATGTGGAACAAACACAGGGGAACAAAGGCAGTAGAGGAAACCCAGGCGGGATCAGCAGATAAGTCAGGGGAAGAAGACAAAGGGAGCTAAATTTAAATAGGAGAGAAAAGATGCCTCTGCAGGACCAGGAGCAGTCTATAAATACCTGGAAGGCAACACGCTCCAGAAGAAAGGAAGGATTATTCACTGTGTCCCCAGATGTAGGACAGAGACAGGGGCCAGAAGGAAGCTGAGCTGGCGTCAGGCTGCTGGACCCAGGGGAATAAAGAGATGTTTGTACTGTGGTAGGATCTGGACAGTAAGTGGGAATGCTGGCTCCTGGAAGGCTGCTCAAAGTGGGATCTCCTCCAGGCTTCCTTGAGACTTCCCGGCCTGGGACGTTTCAGAGACCATCAGACTTTTGCAAGGCTCCAATTCTGCTGAACGGGAAAGATCCCTCATGGGAGGAAAGAATCCCCTTGGCCCTGGATGTCATGGCTGACCTGGCACCCTTCCAAGTCACTTCACTTCTCTAGCTTCTGTCTTTCCTCCATGTAAAATGAGGATGGTGGTTGTTCACCTAATAGGGATAGCGTGAGGGTCACATGAAATTTTGTACGTGAAAGAGCTTCGGCAGCCTTAAAGCCTATGATGGATATATGCAGTTTGCTCTGTCTGATAACCGCCTTTCTTTGTTTTCACAGGCCCCATTTCTAATCCAGTCAAGGAAATTGTTAAAGGGATAGGAGGTTTCTTCCTTCTCTGTCCTTGCCCATCCTCCCTTTTTCATTTGCAGTCTCTTTCAAACATTTTTTAAAAAAGTTTATCCATAGGGCTGGCAGGTGGCATGGTGGTTAAGAGCACTGGATTCTCACATGGCCGACCACGGTTCGAGTTCCGGACCTGGAGGCTTGCTTTCTCGCTTTCCCTTTCTCTCTCTCCTTGCCTCTCTCTGGTCAAAATTTAAAAATGATTAGCAACAAATGTAATTAAATAAATAAATTAATTAAAAAAAAGTTTATCCATGTATGTTCTCCATGAGCAAGAGAGACACACAGAGAGAGACAGAGAGTCAGCACCCCCAACAGGAGCTTGATCTACCCCCAACTTCGGTCAGCCCTGGACCATGGGCATGTGTGTACCTGGCATACTCAGGGAGTCTCTGGCCAAGAATTCAGATCTCCCTGGAAATGGGTCAGCTTCACAGTGTGGTGCTTTACTGCTGTGCTCTGATCTGGCCCCCTCAAACATTTTTTGTTGCACAAGCACCGCCTCACCCCCAACTCTTCACCCTAGAGATGTGCTTGGGAGCAAAACAAAGTATCTGTCTTTAAGGAGTTAATGCCTCAATAGGGAGAGATGAACAGAAGCCCAATAACTTCCTCCTGGTGTCATGGTGCCACTGCAGAAGCAGAGAGTTAGCTGTGGGTGGTCCAGGAGAACAGGTACCATCCAGGTGAGAACAGTGTGTTCCAACATACAGAAATGGGAACATGTGCATATTAGGGAACTGAAAATAGTTCAGGGAGGGCTGAGCATAGGTCTGTGTCTGTTCCAGCATGGTGTGAGAGGAGATGGATGGAGTAAACAGGATCCTGGAGGTTGGGTCAAGATCCTGATCCTACTGATAGAGTGAATTCAGTGATGGGTTTGAAACAGGGGAATGCTGCAAAGATCTCATCATTTTAAAACTCTGTCTACCAGGGCTGGCAGGTGGCATGTTGGCTAAAGTGTTGTACTCCCACATGGTTGACTGTGGTTCAAATCCTGGACCTGGCAACTTCTTTTCTCACGTTCCCTCTCTCTCTGGTCAAACTAAAAAAAATTTTTTTTGAAAAAAGAAAAAAGAAATCTGTCTACTTTATATCACAACTGAGTGATAAAAACAGACATTGCCAAGTTTATAAAATTAATGGTACACATCATAATGTGGATGCTCTTTGTTGAAAATGATCAATATGGGGACCAGCAGATGGCATAATGGTTACATTGCTAGACTCCCACATGGCTGACTTGGACCTGGAGGCTTGAAACTCATGCTGGGCATGTGTGTGTACATGCACAATATCCTGAAAGGAGAATGGAGGAGAAGGGATTGTGATGTGGCCATCCCCTGGGGGGGATGATTCCCACTTTTTGTCTCTCTGCCTCTCTCTGTCTCTCCAGCAAGCACACATGCCCTATAGCAAAAATCTCTCTCTCACTCTAAAACAAAAACATGAATATGGTATTATCCTTGGCTTGATTATTGCATGCTGTATGCATACTTTGAAAATCCATATTGTACCCCATAAAGATGTACAATAAGGGACAAACAGACAGTGTAATGGCTAGGTCACTGGACTCCCAGTTGACTGTGGTTTGAGTCCTGGACCTGGTGGCTTAAACTCATGCCGGGTGTACGTGCTTGTGAGCCCAAGATCCCAAGAGAAGAATGGGGGAGAAAGGATTGAGGGGTGATTTCTCACTTTCTGTCTTTCTGGTGAGCCTATGCGCCCTATAGCAAAAACCTGCCCCCCCCCAAAAAAAGAAAGATGTACAACAAGTAAGTATAAATAAGAAATATAAGATAAAATAGAAAAAAAAAGAAGAAATATGTTTCTGTAGCCAGAGTGGGTGATAGACTTAGGCAGGTGAGTCTAACAGAGCATGACTCTACTACTGCTACACATTTGTTGGGGGATTTGAGAAACCTGAGCCTAAAGGACTGATGGAGAAAGGTAAAAGGTTAATCTCAGGGCTGAGATGAAACTCATGGGTGCAAGTACTAATTAGTTGAGGGCAAATGTTCAGGAAACTGCTGAGATTGTGCTTCCTTGCTTAGGCTGAAGAGAATATACAACTTCTACACCATTTTTCTCCCGGGGAGAAACACCACCATAGGGCACAGCTTGTATAACTAAGTAGCAGGGCCTGCTGTCTCCCCTTGTCTTTTTCTACTACCTGTTTACCTGTGTATTGAACATGGAAGGGATTAGCAGGGTGAAACAATGCCACCATTAAAACTCTCTGAGTACAGAATTCATGGTGGAAGGAAACTCTAAATGTCATGCATAGCAGACAGCTTTTGGAGGGCTCACCCAGCTCCCATCACCTAATCTGAAAACAGTCGTTTTGCCTTCCTATTCTTGGATCACAGATGCAGAAAGGGACTCTAGTAGCCTTGTTTTTGTTACATATTATTGCCTCTCAAGTTATGGCTGATTGTGCAAGAGGTAAACATCTGATTTAGACTGTCCCCCAAAATCTGGAATTGTTTTACAGAGAGAATTATTTAATTGCTGAGTGTTTTGATCTTCTCGATGATGTAGAACCGAGGTCTGAATGGCTATCTTATAAAATTTTTGTTAGAGGGTACATGCTTTCACCAGACAGAAACAGAGAGATGAAAAAGGAACCCACCCCTCGGGGATAGTCACACTACAATCCCTTTTCCTCCATTTCTTCTACCTTTTGGGATTTTGGGCATGAATTCACACATACCAGGTGTGTTTCTCAAGCTGTTGGGTCTGAGATTTGAATTGTGTAGTCAGCCATGTGGGATATGGCTTTTTTAACCACCAGTTCATGGAACCCACCCAGAAGAGCCATCTTGAATCATGATGGGACATGTACAAGTAGAATAGAGAAAGTTTATTTGCAAAGAAAATGGACTAGAAACAAACAGAATGACCATGTAATGAAAAGAGTTAAAGAAAGAGAGAAAAAGATACAGAGAAAGAAACAAAGACAGGGAAGGGGGGAGGCAAGAACAAAGGCATAGAGGGTTGCAGGTCAATGATCTCAAGTCAGACAGGTTTCACATACTTAATTTCAAATAATTTCATCTCATAGTAGCTTTGACCAAGTTTCTTAACAGTTTTTTTCATTGCTGTCCTTTTCTTTAAGTGGACTAAAGAGAGTTCCAACCTATACAGTAGATTACTCCTACCCCGCCATGGTTTTTCTTTGCATGGTTTTAGTTGGGTAGTCAACTTGGTCCAAAACAGGTGAATGTTGATATTACCCAAAGTGATCCACAAATTCAATGCAATTTCTATTATAATACCAGGAGTACTAATCATTGAAATAGAAAAAAGAATCATAAAATTTGTCTGGAATTGCAAAAGACCCTGAATTGTCAAAGTAATACTATGCAGAAAGAATAAGCTTGGAGGCATATCATTTTCTTACTTTAAACTGTATTACAGAACCATACATATCAAAACAGCATGTTACTGGCACAAAAACAGACACATAGACAAATGGGACATAATAGAGAATCCAGAAATAAACCCAACAACATACAGTCAACTGATATTTGAAACTGGTCACAAGATAATCCAGTGGAGAAAAGGCAGTCTTTTTAATAAATAGTTCTGAGAAAACTGGATATCTACTTGCAGAATAATAAATCTAGACCCCCATCTCTCATCAATTATAAAAATTAACTCAAAATGGATTAAAGATGTAAATGTAAAGTCAAAAACTACTAAAATAATTGAGGAAAAATACAGGGGTAATATTGGAGTAGGCAAAGACACTTAAAACATGGTGACAACAGCAAAAATAGACAAGTGGGATTATATCAGGCTAAACAATGCTTCTGTACAGCAAAGAAAACAGTAAAAATACAACCTACAGAATGGGAGAAAATATTTGCATACTAGTTTTCAGATAAGGGATCAATAACTAAAATATATAAGTAATTCAAACAGCTCACCCATCAAAAACTAATAATTCAATAAAAATAAAGGAATAATCGATTTGAGTAGGCAACTTTCAAAAGAGATATATGAATGGCTGAAAAATATATGAAAAAATATTCAAAATCTCTTGTCATAAGGGAAATGCAAACCAAAATCACAATTAGGTATCACTTAACCCCAGTCAAATGACTGTAATCAGAAACAAAACAAATAAACAAAACAAAACAAAACACAAAACAGCTCCTAAAGAAGTTGCAGAGGAAAGGGAACCCCTAAGTATTGACAGTGGAAATGTTAGTTAATACAGGCACTGTGAAAATTTGTTATCTGTATGGAAGTTCCTCAAAAATCTAAAAATGAATGTGTGACCCAATAACCTTACCCTTGGGTATTTAGCCAAAGGACAAGACATCACTGTGACACTTGTGTATCCATGTTAAAACCTAAGTGCCCAACAACTGATGAATGGATTAAGAAAATGTGCCATATATACACAATGGAATACTACCCAACTGTAAAGAACAACAATATATGCTGCCATTTTACATAAAGTGAACAAACCTAGAAGATATAATGTCAAATAAAACAAGGCAATCTATGAAAGGCAAGTACCGTATGTCCCTCCTTAACAGTAGTTTCATGGAAAGGTGGGGTGCAGGAGAAAATTGTTATAGACCACAATAATGCTTGTAGACAAGGGTAATGGGTTATGGCATGGTGTACCGCAGCAAAGTAGAAGATGTCCTGAGGGGTGATTTCTCACTTCTGTCCCCAAACCTCTCCCTCTCTGTCTTACTCTTTAGAGTGTAAACACTCTACAGCAAACTTCAAAAAAAGTCACTAACTATTCAATATGTATTTTTAAAAAATAATTACTTTATTTATTTATAAATTTATTTTAATTTGACCAGAGAGAGAGGGAGAGAGAGAGAGAGAGAGAGAGAGAGAGAGAGAGAGAAAGGAAGCAAGCCACCAAGCAAGCTGGGACTTGAACCGTGGTCAGCCATTGGCCATGTGGGAGTGTCCAGCACCTTAACCATCACGTCACCTGCCGGTCCCCTGTAGTTTTTTGTTTTTTTTTTTTAAATAGAAACTAGGGATAAAAATAGAAATATTATTGAATGTGTGTGACATAATATAATGTTTGATTAAGATGAATATGTCTATATTTGTGATTTCATAGTTATACACTATGCAAGTTGTGAAAAAATCATACTATATCCCCGTATACTAAAACAAAAATGAAAACAAAAACAAAATTCCACAAAGTAGGTTAATATAGAACAATAAAATCTTTTGAGAGACCACTTTTATATACATTTTATTATAGTATATTGTTATAACTGTTATTTTATTATTAGTTATTGTTGTTAATCTCTTATTGTGTCTAATTTACAAATTAAACTTTATCATGGGTATGTATACATAGGAAAAAACACAGTGTGTTTTGAGTTCAGTATTATCTCTGGTTTCAGGCATCCACTAGAATTCTTGGAACACATCCTCAGGAGATGAGAGGAACATCGTATAGGAAAAAGAAACGTTTTTTCCTTCTTTATTTTCGCACATTTCTTGATACTTCCAAAACACATCATTTCTGATGTCAGATTTCTCCCCCTATGCTAACCAGTTTTATTTTCCAGACACTTCCTTGATATTCTACAACTCCCTCATGACACTATGTACCTGGAGTTAGTGCCTTAACAAGCTAAGGGCTCAGTCTCATAAGACCACATCCACTTCAGATGCCAGTCTCAAGTCTGAGCCACCATTACATTGAACTGACCTGTTGTAAATGGGGGGAGGTTTCCCATAATCCCCTTCTCGCATTGAGTAATTTGTTATGATGGCTCACAGAACTCAGGGAAACACACACTTATGTTTACTGGTTTATTTATTATAAATGATATAATCAAAGATATAGATGAACAGCTGGATGAAAATGTACACAGGGTAAGGTCTGAAGAGGTCCGAAGTGCAGGAACTTCTGTTACTGGGGAGCCGTGCTACGCCACTCTCCTGGTTTGTGGCTGTGCTCTTGTTCACCGACCTTCAATCCCATTCTTTAGGAGACATTCATCATGTAGGAATGATTTTGACTTTTTTTCCATAGGCCTTTTATAAAGGTTTTAGCATATAGAAATGATTGATTATTAAGTCAATTTCCAATCTCTCTTCTAGAGGATGGGGCTGAAAGTTTTAGGCTTCTAATTGTGATCTCCATGCAGGGGCCACAAACTTCAAAAAAAGTCACTAACTATTCAATATGTATTTTTAAAAAATAATTATTTTATTTATTTATTAATTTATTTTAATTTGACCAGAGGGAGAGGGAGAGAGAGAGAGAGAGAGAGAGAGAGAGAGAGAGAAAGAAAGCAAGCCACCAAGCAAGGTGGGACTTGAACCATGGTCAGCCATTGCCCATGTGGGGGTGTCCAGCATGGACACCACATTGAAGCAAAGGGTGTTCCTGTAGCCTAGTGGCTAAGGAAGCTAGACCCTACATGGCTGAAAATCTGGCCCCCAGTGGCTTAAAAATGATGACAGGCATGTATGTGTGTGTGTGTGTGTGTGTGTGTGTGTGTGTGTGTGTGTGCGCGTGTGTGTGTGTGTGTGTACAAAATCCAGATGGGACAAATAATGGGTTGCTGCATAACCACACTCCATTGGGGAATACATTCTCTCTCCCTTTCTTTCTGTCTCGCTTTCTTCTGTTTCTCTTTCTGCTCCTACCACCGAATTTTGATGATTTAGAGCTTTGTGTCAAGAAGTGGGATCAAGGGACCAGCAGTTAGCGTAATGGCTATGTCGCTGGACTCCCATGTGGTCGACCGCGGTTCGTGTCTCGGACCCAGTGGCTTAAAACTCAAGCCAGGCACGTGTGCGTGCGTGCCCAAGATCTTGAGAGGAGAACGAAAGAGAGAAAAGGGATTGCGGTGTGGCCATCCCCCCTGGGGGGTGATTTCTCGCTTTCTGTCTCTCTGTCTCTCTCTGTCTGTCTGGCAAGCACTATAGCAAAAACCTCTCCAAAAAAAAAGAAGTGGGATCAAAAACAGTGTGTTAGAACAAAGAATATTCCTGGCACCCAAGAAATTACAAAAGTATTATAAGCTCTGTATTAAATATGGGGAATAAAGATCAAATATGTATTTTTATTAAATTATTTATTTAATTGTATTTGTCATTATTATTATTTTAAATTTGAACAGAGAGAGAGAAAGAGAAAGGGAGAATGAGAAAGCAAGCTACCGGGTCCAGGACTTGAATCACCATGTGGGAATGCAGTGCCTTAACCATGCCACTTGCTAGTGTAGAGTGCCACCAAATGAACGACCACCAAAGCCAGATTAAGTTTAAAGGTGGTCTTTAATAGCTGGCCAGCGACTACCGCCTGAGGCTCAATGGAGAGGGGGATGCTGAGAGTCAGAACTGCAGCCCCAACTGAAGTTTGAGTAATCTTTTTAAAGAGGGTCAGTTACCAGGGATTTCTATGCAAGCAGTTACGGAAGCTGAACCAAGCAGGTTAATTATTTCTGAGGGGAGTGGGGTTTCCATGCAAGCAGTTACATTGCTAGAAAAACAGTTTCGGGCTAGTTAGCAAAGACAGTAGCAGGTACAGGATGTCGTCCCGGATATGTTTTTCTATATGGCTAGCACAAGCTATTTTCTCATGGGAAGACCAAGCAGGTTTACAGAAGCAGACAGCCATGTTAGGGTAAGGGAACAAAATGGACAAACAGTTGTTCATGTGCAAGATCTAATACGCAGCCTTCCACATTCCCCCCTTCTGATTTGGAGAATCAAATCATTGATTCCGAGAAGGGGAGCGGCTCACAGCGGGAGTAGAAAACCAAGAGCTTGACAGATTGGATCTGGTCCTGAAAAGGGAAGATGGAGGACGTAAGGGCCAAAGAGATGGGCAAGGAGGAGAAGTAGGTCAGTACCCACAACAGTAGCGATGAGGGTGGTGAGCCAGGGAGGCCAAGAGAAGAGAGACTGATACCAATTACCCTCAGAGGAGCGGTGCTCCTCACACTCTAGAAGATATTTGCAAAGCCGGCTCAGGCTGTTCCTAATGACCCCAGAGTGGTTAGTATAGAATTGAGGCCCAGGCTTTGGACTCTCACATGACCTCTGGCAATTCAAGCCCAAGACCCGGGTGGCTTGTAAATTATGCTGAGTGCTTGTGTGTTCATAGCCAAACTCCCAAGAAGAAAATGAAAAAGGGATCGTAGCATAGCCATTGCCCCCTGAGGGGATGATTTCTTACTTCCCTGCTCTTTGTCTTTCCCCAGGGAGTGCACATATCCTATAGCAAAAAACTTATTAAAAAAAAAAAAAAAGAAAGTAAAAGAAAAAAGACAGCTGAATGATGAGCTGTGAGCTGACTGAGATACTCTGGGGTCTGGACGCTCTGTCAGAGTGGAATGCCTTCCTGGCTCCCTGCTCCACACTCCAGGGCCTGCACCTAGCTTCTGACTGCAGGGTCAGGCAGGAGGGTGTGGTGAAGGGCTCTAGATCAGACTCTGCTACCTGTCTCCCTTTCATATACACACAGCTCTGTCTTTACTTTCCCTGTGACCACCGTTTGAACTCCAGTTATATGACAGCTGGGACTTTACTCTGCTTTACCTGATCATCTCCCTCTTCCCATAGGACTGAAGTTCTGTCACCTGCTGTTATAGACTGGATTGTGCCCCCATCCCCATTCATAGGTTGAAACCCTGATCCCCAATGTAACTGTATTTAGACATAGTGTCCTAGAGGGTTGCTTTAATGGGTAAATGAAGTTAACGAAGTCATAAAAGTGGGCCTTAATTCAATAAGACCAGTGCATTAGTAAGAGGAGAGAATGAAATTAGGGAGGTGGATATACTGAGAACACACGAGAGATGTAAAGAAACCACAAGGAGGCAGTCCTTTGCGAACTGAGGAGAGATCCTCGGAAGAAATTAAACTTGTTGATACCTCGATCTTGAACTTATGCTTTCCAGAACGGTGAGAAACAAATCTCTGTTGCAAGCTACCCAGTCTGTGGTGTTTTGTTATGGCAGCCCTAGCACACTAATAATGCATGCTGCCGTCTGCTGCCACGATCCTTGACACTGATTTCCAACTCGAATTCTTGATTATTGACTGCTCTAAGGCAGGTTATTTAGTTAGGTAAGAAGAAAGACGTTTAACATTAAAGTCTTGCCTGCATTTCAGTCCTGGCTCTGCCACTTACTGGTTGAGCAACCTTAAGTAGTTTAGGTAATCTCCTTTATCTTTATTTTATTTTCTGTGAGAGGGGATAGCAGTATCTTCTTTAGTGTCCCAAATAAGGTATATGCAGGATCAGCAGGTGGCATAGTGATGAAGGTGCTGGACTCCCACATGGCTGACCAGTTTGAGTCCTGGACCTGGCAGTTTGAAACTCGTATTGGGCACATATGCATGTGTGCCCAAAATGCCCAAAATCTCAAGAGGAGAATGGAGGAGAAGGGATTGTGGTATGGCCATCCCCCTGGATGGTGATTTCTCATTTTCTGTCTCTCTGGTAAACATATTCACCCTATAGCAAAAATCTCAAAAAAAAAAAAAAAAAGTATGAGCAAAGTGATTAGAAGGGCCTGAAATATGCTAACATGTTAGTATTAATAATACTGAAGTAAAGTTATTAGATTCTGGTTTGTTATAGCAATATACTAATGCTTTAGATAACGAGATGGACAGAAGATGAATTAGATAATTTACATTGCACATGCCGTGTTCAGCACAAAGCTGGGGTTTAATAATTGTTTTTTCTTTCCTAGAAATCTACCATGTTGGTTTGCATGTACTGGTTGTCTGGTGCTGATCCATTGAAATAGCTGAATAGGATTGAATAGGATCTTAAGTTTCAGTTACTGGACCTATCTTCTAATTATAGCCTCTATATCCTTCTTACCTGCTTAATATTTTTCTCTTTAGCATTTATTATTAGCTTGCTTATTATGTTTATTTTTTACCTATCATTCAGCTTTTTCTCTCCCATTGACCGTACACTTTGTGAATGCATGGCACATCACAGACACTCTAGAATTCCTGAATGTGTGAATGAATCAGTGAAGGAATGGGGCAGGAAGGAGAGGGCAGCAAATCCATGTTCCAGAGGGTCAAAAAGTGGAGAGAGAGGTAGTACATGATGGCTACTAAATGCCTGGAGTCTGGAACCAGAGAAGCAGGTTTCAAATCTTGGCCTGTAACTTCCCAGTTGTGGAATTTTGACCCAGTTGCAGAAAAACGAGGATCAAATGAATACATGTGGTCAGTTTAGAGAATGGTGCCTCTGATAGTCCAAATAAACATCAAGTAGTGCTCTTGAGAAATTATAGAGAAATTGGTGAGGGAACAGTAATCGGGAGTACTCATGACTCTTGATATTTGAATGAGAAGGGGAAAATAATGATGGGATGAAAATTAAATAAGCTAAAGAGCACTAGAATTTTTCCTCTTTATGAGTTAATTCTCACAGTGACCATTGCATTTCCATTGGACCACACTCCACTTCAGAGTAAGGATTTGGGTAGCAGACAATTATTTCTGCTCAGGATAGGTTCACAAGGATAATGAAGTTCAGCTACCCTGCCAACTGCTAACTTTCAATGTTGACGTGGCATGTTATGACAGGTAGCAAAGCCATTCTATCAGCTTCCGACCTGCTCCCTCCTTCACTGTAGCCCTGTGAGAAAGTAGCTTCTCTTTCAATTTTAATCCATGAGCACAACTGAGGCTCCCAGCAGTCAGCGCTTACCTTCTGTAATAGAGCAGCAAGTGAAAGAGCCAGACTATAAACCCACCTGCTCTAGGTCTATGCCACACAAAGATGTGTCATAGTGGAGTGTGGAGGAAAGAAGAAATTTTGTTACTATTTTTTCCCAGAAATAAAATCCAATCTTATATCTTTGTATAAGTACTTTGTTATCTTATGGTTAAAAAAAAAATTGGTCTTCTATTTTTGGAGAGTTTTTGCTTTCTGTCATGCGAGATCATAAATCACCACAGTATGTGTCAGAACTAATCTTAAAGCTGTGGGGGTCGATCAATACTGAAACAATTGGAGTGCCTCTTACTGAAAAAAAAAGCAATTTTTTTCTTAGATTGAATTTTGTGATTCTCAAGAAATTGTCCTACAGTAGGTGAATGTAGAATGTTCAACTGATTTTTTTTGGCGGACAAAGGAAGGTTTTTCCAGTGGTAGGTCTGGATTGTGTAAAAAGAGAAGCTCAGCACAGAATAATGTGGAGATAGAAGACTAAAGGCTGTGAACAGCCCATGAGTATTTTGTTCAGGCAGCATAATAGATTAAATTAAATACATTTTATTTTGGCAGTATTAAAACATCAAAATATTTTACATAAAGTTCTGGCTTTCTCTCTCTCTCTCTTTTTTTTTTTTTTTTGAAAAAACATAAGCTCTAACAACATTGGACCCTCTTCTATGGCAATAACTGCTGGACAAGAAGAGTGGATCTTTCCTTCAAATGAGGCATGATCCTTCTGTTTGACACAGTCCTTCCACTGCATATGGTCCTATACTCATTGCATTTTACAGATGGCCCTCATGGTTTGTAATCCTTGGAATAATGGAAATAACAGTGCACTGGGAGTAGGATACAGGAGCATGGGTTCTGAGGCAAAAAGGCTATAATGATGAAGGGAAAATTTCCTAAGTTCAGTGGATCTTGGTTAATTCATACATGAAAGGTAAGATCGTCTTACCATCAAAAGTTGTTTGGAACAGCTGATGCATTCATCAGTTTACACATTCAGCAAATCTTTATTGAGGTCATACATCTTGCTTATCATTAGAGAAGCACTGGTGGCCAAAGCAGATAGGAGAATTTTGTGATCTAGTGGAGAAAATAGATGATTACCCAAGTGAAGAAATAAAGGGGGTTCTAGGGACACATTGCAGGGGCACATTGCCCCTTCTAGGGTTCACAAAGACCTTCAGGAAGAAGGAAGGTTTACATTGAGACTTAAAAAATGAGCTGTAGTGAGTAAGGGGCAAAGAAGAATGTCTCAGGCAGAGAGAATAGCATTTTTGAAATCTGGAAATGAGAAAGTAAGCCTGTTTGAGAAACTTAAAGGAATGTAGTACAGTTTGAAAAGTTCAGGAAGTGAAAAAAAGTTGGAGTTAGAGAGATGAATAGAGGCCAGATTATGAAAAGATTTGGAAGGCTCATGAGGCCAAGATGTACTGTGGTCACTTTTAGTTTGGGACTTTTTATTTTGAGACTTCAAAATAAAAATTACTTAGAACCTGCTTCTTTAACTATTGAAGGAGAAGAAAGTAGAATGCGAATAAGTCCAGAGTATCAACAAGGGAGATAGAAAGCCTTTGCCTAAGAGTAAAGAAGGAAACCAGTTATTAAGTAATCAGTTACAGATCTCAGTTTAATCTGATAAGATGTAAAACAACTTTACATTTTGCTGCTTGCATGAAACAAAATAATGCTTTATACCAAACAAATAGAAAATACAGCAAAATAATACCTGTAATAAATTACATTTTAATGAGATACAATAACTGTCTGGATGAACTCCTTTTGCTTAAGATAGCTTGAAAACTACACTATGTGCTGTCAATTAACTGAACTACTGGTATAGGACATCTGAAAAGTTAATCATCTTCCAAATGAGATTCCTGGAAAACTCATTTTCTACAAACTTGTAATGGTAAATGCAGAAAATGTTGCCTAGGTGACATTTAAACATAAAGACAGTAACAGAAAAATAATCACTCAGGGTTCTTTTAACATGAAAATTTGAGCTAAGTTTTTGGAAATCTAGGCCATATTATAGTTTAGTACAAAAATTATTTAAATAACACCAACTTTCAGTTGACATTTCCAGGTAATTGAGTGAAAAATATTTTGTAATCCAAATACATACTTCAGTTCTTTTGAAGAACTTTGAGGGTAAAAAATCAGATCCAATTTCATCACTGCAATTGCTAATGAGGATGGGACTAGAAAAATCTTTCTGATTTTTGTTTTTTATTTTGTGATTGAATGACTCTCCTCCCTTAGTTGTCCTTTTGGCAATCACTAATATACAGAACACCGACTGCTCCTTCTATTTCTATGGGAAAATAAGCAGCTCATTTCTTCCTCCATTAATGTCAGAGTTTTGGGCTCCACTCCAATTCCAGTGCTTGTTTTAAATTGGAGCAGAGTATGAGGCATGTCTTCCCACACAGTCTAAAAATTCCTATTTAAAGGGATTATCTGTATTCTGGCACACGAGCTTGAATAAAAGAGCAACCAGTTCTATTTTGCTGTTTCTCTTTATCTGAGATTTGGATCAACCAGGTTAATTAAACATGGTCAAGTGTCACAGACTAGGCTTGACTGGATGAATTGGCCACATGCAACTGGAGAGACCCATAAAAATGCTCTACCATGTCTCTCTCAGTGGCCTTCTCTAAAGTTAGGTATTCTTCCCTTAGATGTAATTCCTTAAAAATAAATTATTTTCAGGGCCAGTCACAGTGGTGTAGTGGTAGTGCATTGTTCTGTAATGCTGTATCCATATGAAGGATGCAGCATATGGGTATATGTACACGCTGGATACATGTGCCCACGATGATTCTGTACACACTGGATGTGTGTGCCCATGATCCTGGCTGGCTGGGAAGGCTGGTGGGAGGATTGTAGCTTGAGACCCTGTGGACGGCACTTCTTTTTCTTTCTCGTTCTCTCTGTCTCTCACACTCATTAAAAAAAAAAGATATAAACTTTAAAAAGTTCTTTTCAGGGGGTAGTATATTAGAAAAAAAATATTTGTTCAATTCTTCCAAAAGTTTTGAGAGGTATTATTGCTTTGACTTTGAAAATGAGAACACAGGTTTAGAAAGGTTAATGCTATTGCTCAGTCAAGATCACTTAACTAGAGTGTTTTAGAGGTGGACCTGAACCCAGTTGGTAGTCCTGAGGAGTCTACAGATAGGTAGGAGAGAAAGGTTGAAAATTAGTATTTATAGTACTGAACCCATGCTTACAAAGAATGGTATGAACAAAGGACCCTGGAATGCCAAGAGGGAGGTGGGCAAGAATTTGGAGTAGAGGTGATATTTGAGTAGGGCTTTAAAGCTCCCTTGGGAGGTAAATAGGAAGAGTCAAGAAAACTCCAAATGTGCCACAGATGTGCAAAAGATGACCATGTGACGTACTTAGGATCAACCACAAATTTCATGTTGTTGGAAAAGTCAAGGTGGGAAAAGGTTGAAATGGAGACCGAGAAGATACGCTGAAACAAAATTGTGAAGGATTTCCAACACCATGCCAAGGAATTTGGATTTGATTCTATAGAACATTGGTCACAGCTTTATCCTATTAAATGACATGGTAACAATTTATATGTAATTGCCACTTCTTTACTGTCCTGAAATAAAATTTACAGGGAGCATAACATACCTAGAATTATATTTATAAGAGAAAATCAATGTATCATTCTAACACTAAAAGAAAGGAAAAATAAAGGGAAAATGACTTAAAATTTAAGTTTTTAACAATTACTTAAGGAAAGCTGCTGTTAAAGACATAATAAAATTGTTAGATACTTGTATCTGTATGATGCCATAAGTATAACAGCTATAAATGCATATTGACATGTTTTCCTATCCTAGAGACTAAAGTACAATGAGAGTATTCCTTTTGGCAATATAAATTCTCCAAATGGTAATACACTTTTGGTAAATCTCCCAGAAAATAAGGTTCAGCTTTTTCTCCATTGATGTGGTAGTTACAATTCAGTTGATTCAGTGCATATTAGAATTGTGTAAAACATACTTTGTATTTTCTGGAAAACAGACTTCAGTTTTAAGTTCAGGTAAGATAAGCAGGTTTTGCATTTATGTCTGGACAGACATCTGAAAATCATGAGGGACGTCTACTATTGTGAGAGACCATGCTGTGGCTTAATTGACACATACACCCTAAATGCTGGTAGTGTCCTTCCAATCATTGTGACAACGGTGTTCCTGCAAGTAAAGAAAATGTCCCTAAGGGTTTTTATCATCCAATTAGAAACAAATATAAAGGGATTAGAGGAAGAAGAACTAGAAAGTCCTGTTTTCAAGGAGTTCCTAGTATAATGAGGAAAATAGGCAAGTAAACAAGCTGTATGAAATTTGTACTCCTGACAGAATGATGGGAGCCAGTGCAGGGAGGCCCAATTCTGCCTATGTCTGGGAAAGCTCACACAAAAAGAGTGATGCCAAAGTTGATATTGGAATGATTACCTGGGCAATTCCTCGTCAAAAATGGTGACAGGAGGAACTTCCAGAATGAGGACACAGGTGAGGCTAAGAAAGCTTGGCCCAATCAGAATTCTGCGTAAACAACCCAGCATAGGGGAGTGTAGGAAGGATGGGAAGAATGGGGAAAAAAAGCTGAAAAGAGTGTCCAGGACAAACAAGATCCAAAGGTTATAGATCGCTGAAGTCGTCCAAAAGTTTTAGCAGAGAAGTAACTGATTTCTTTTAAGTAAAAAGAATATTAGCCAAAATGTGGGGTGAAATAAGAGTATTCCAGTGGTTCTGAAAGCCTGGTCGCTCTTCAGCAGCTGCATCATTACCTGAGAATGTGTTAGGAATAAAAAATTCTTGGGTCTCATTCTGGACCTGCTGAATCAGAAATTCTGAATTAGGAACTAGTTATATATATTTTAGCAAACCCTCCATCTTCGTTTTGTTGTCTAATAGATTTCTTACACTCAACATGTTCAAAACTGACATTCAAAGTAACAAGACCTGAATTTACCTTCCTACCTTAAAACAACTGAAACAACCAACTAAGCATATGAAACAATGAAAGAAGGAAAATAAATGAGATGACTCTCGTGGTCGTATCAGCTTAATGCCTGGAGAGAATTTGCAGAGCATAAAATCAGGAGGGGAAATTAAAACAGAACTGGTGATCTTAAGTTGAGGAGTTAGAATTGAAAATTTAGGAGCCCAAGGCACCTAGAATTCACAGGATAGAGTAATGGAGGGGCAGAGCTGTACAAAGAGGACAGAGGTTGTGTATACATACCACACAAACATACAAAGGGAGAAAAAGACCTTTGGAAATCTACAGATTCCCCCTGCATTTTCAGCTGAGTATTGATGGCCACATGCATGTGGGGCAACTACCTAAGAACTTGGAAAGAACTACTAAAAAAGAGTAGGCAGGTGCTAGTCTGTGGCCTGATGGTTAAAGCAGCTGGATCCCACATGGCTTACCATGTGGTTTGAGTCCCAGACCTGGCAACTTGAAAAACATGCCAGGTGTGTGTGTGTGTGTGTGTGTGTGTGTGTGTCCCAAATCTTGAAAAGGAAATGGAAAAAAGATTGCAGCATGGCCATGCCTCTTGGGGTGCTATCTTGCTTTCCTCCTCTTTCTCTCTACCTTCTCTCTTTAACTCTCTAACGAGTACACATGCCCTCTGGAAAATGTAAAAGAAATAAAAAGGAGGAAGGGTAAGCAAAAATTTCTGAGGATGTCATATAAGACCAGGTATAGTTTATATTTCCATCAGCCAATGTGAAAAAAAATCTTGTAATAAATGGGACACTGGGTAAGATACTCAGAAGGTAGTAGGCAAAATTAACCTTAGTCTAAAGACCACCTTAGCGTCATTTAATAAAACTTAGATGAA
Source organism: Tupaia belangeri chinensis (assembly GCF_000334495.1). Classification (NCBI taxonomy): domain Eukaryota; kingdom Metazoa; phylum Chordata; class Mammalia; order Scandentia; family Tupaiidae; genus Tupaia; species Tupaia belangeri. Next base: position 612,165 of record NW_006160232.1, on the reverse strand, counting down.
AGCCTCAATAGGATTAAAGCATTTGCAAGTAATTTGACTGCATTCCCAAACAAAGTTCAAGAATATTTAAAGTAATACAAGAATATTCACCACCCAAAAGTCTAAATAGAGGAAACAATAGTATGTTAAGGAGAGACATAGTCTTCTTTATACAACCCAAATCTAACTGTTAAAGATGAAAAATACACTATGATGGAGAGCAGATTAGACATCAAATAAATTTTTTAAATCTGAAGACACAGCATAGAAACTATACAAAATAAAATATTCAGAGAAAAATGATTAAAAACAAGTAGAGTATCAGTGAACTTTGGGACAATTTTGAAACAGCTGAATATATATGTAATTGGAGTTCCCAAAAGAAAGAGAAAGAGGGAATGAAAAGTTATTGGAAGGGATCATGGCTAAAAAAATCTAAAAAATTTGACAAAAACTATAAACCTACAGATCCAAGAAGCTCAACAAATTCTAAGCAAAAGAAATATTAAGGCAACTCTAGCGAGGTATATTATAGTTAAATTGTTCAAAGCTAGTGATAAAGAGAAATTAACAGCAATGACAGATTAAAAGAAAGATATGTGCAGAGGGATAAAGATAAGAATGTCACTACGAAGACTGAGAAAATAGCCCCCCCCCACAATGAGAATAATATATGAGAAATACTAGATACCATTAAACCTCCAAGCATCTGGATAATTGATATTCCAAAAGGTTAAGAAACTAATAAGGGCATTGACAATCTATTCCATGAAATTCTGGAAGAAAACTTCCCAAAGCCAGAGAGGCATTCAAAGATCCAGACCCAAGAAATACAAAGGACCCTAAATAAGATTAACCCAAGAAGATCTCCAAGACACATTATAGCCAGATTGACCAAAACCATAGACAAAGACAAGATACTCAGACTGGCAAGAGAGAAATGTCATGTTATTTACAAATGATATCCCATCAGGCTAACAGCAGACCTTTCATCAGAAGCAATGTGAGCAAGGAAAGAATGGGAAAATATATTCAAAGTGTTGAGTGAAAAACAATTTCAACCAAGAATACTATACCTGGTAAGATTATCCTTCATATGGGAAGAGAAGACAAGACCATTCTTAGATAAACAAAACATGAAAGAATTTACCAGACCAGCTCTCCATGAAGTTGTGAAGGGAGTGCTATCCCAGGAAAACTAAAGTCAGACACACAGAAATTAGAGTTCTAAAACAGCTAAGAAAATGACCAGCTTAAAGGTAGGGACAAGTACAGAGTTGAATGTTATTTTCTGAATTTAAGTGTAGAGATCAGACCACAGCAGAAGATAAAGTACATGAGCTTGAACTGGTGAAATAGAATTTTATGACTTTTGACTAAAACATTACTGACCTTCTATGCTTTGTTTTCCAGTGTTAAGGAGTTTTGTCTTTTCTTAAGTTGTAGACAGGCCTATGTACCTACTATTGAAACAGAATCCTAATGTGTTTCCTGGCTTTAAGTATTAAACAAAGTTCTAACATTTTAAAATTTTGATTCATTAAAGCTAAAATTGCCTTTCTTGTAATTAAAAAGTGTATTTTAAAAAATACCTATTTGATAAACACAGTAAGCTATATAGCCCCAGCTCTGTGCTATTTTATAGTGTATTCATTCTATCCACAGGAAAAAAAAAAACTGGAAAGATTGCCAAATTATGACCCAGTGAAAATATATTTCAAGAAGAAAACTATACTATTGTGCTTTATTAATTGAGAAGTAGATTACTCAAACAAGTGAAGTAGTATAGATATTTGCCATAAATAAAAGGTATATTGAATGAATATGCATTATAACTGCATAGAGCTATTAAAATAAAGTTTTAGGTAAATATCACGGAATGGGATTACTGGGTCATATTGTAGTTCTATTTGTTTTTGAAGAACATCAATATTGTTTACCATAGCAGTTATACTAACTTACGTTCCCACCTACAATGTAGAATTCCCTTTTAACACAGCTGTCAGCACTTTATTATTATTTTATTTTATTTTTTTTGGAGAGGTTTTTGCTATAGGGCACATGTACTCTCCAGAAAGACAGAGAGAGACAAAGAGACAG
>NW_006160232.1:581236-606872 GCF_000334495.1 Tupaia belangeri chinensis | reverse complement strand
ATTAAAATAAAGTTTTAGGTAAATATCACTGAATGGGATTACTGGGTCATATTGTAGTTCTATTTGTTTTTGAAGAACATCAATATTGTTTACCATAGCAGTTATACTAACTTACGTTCCCACCTACAATGTAGAATTCCCTTTTAACACAGCTGTCAGCACTTTATTATTATTTTATTTTATTTTTTTGGAGAGGTTTTTGCTATAGGGCACATGTACTCTCCAGAAAGACAGAGAGAGACAAAGAGACAGGAAGTGAGAAATCACCCCCCAGGGGGATGACCCCGCAATCCCTTCTCCTCAATTCTCCTCTCGGGATCTTGGGCACTCACGAACATGCACATGGCGTGAGTTTAAGCCACCATGTCCGGGACTCAAACCACAGTCAACTACATGAAAGTCCAGTGACACAGCCATTACGCTAACTGCTGGTCCCAGCACTTGTCATTCTTTATTTTCTTGATGAAGTAATTTTCAACTGGGTTAAATGGCATCTCATTGTGGTTTTCCTTTGAATTTCTCTTGTGGTAAGAGATGTTAAGCATTTTTTAAAAATGCTTTTTGACCATTCATATGTCTTCCTTAGAGAGTTGCTTGTTCAGTTCATTTGCCTATTTTTAATTGAATGTGTGTGTGTGTGTGTGTGTGTGTGTGAGAGAGAGAGAGAGAGAGAGAGAAAACGAGCTTTTTTTCTTTTTTTTTTTTGGAGAGATTTTCCCTGTAGGGCGCGTGCGCTCGCCAGACAGACAGAGAGAGACATAGAGATAGAAAGCGAGAAATCACCCCCCAGGGGGGATGGTCACGCCGCAATCCCTTCTCCTCCATTCTCCTCTCGGGATCTTGGGCACGCACGCACACGCGCCCGGCGTGAGTTTTAAGCCACTGGGTCTGGGACACGAACCGTGGTCAACTACGTGGGAGTCCAGTGACATAGCCATTACGCTAACTGCTGGTTCCCAGAGAGAGAGCTTCTTAAGTTCCCTATATATTCGGGTTATCAAGTCTCTTACCTGAAGTGTAATTTGGAAATATTTTCTCCCATTCTGTGAGTTGTCTCTTTAATTATTGTTTCCTTGTTGTACAAAAGGTTTTTAGCTTGATGTAATCCCACCTGTGTATTCTTGAGATTATCGTTTGCACTTTAGGGTTCACATTTAAGAAATATTTGCCTAGTCCCATATCTTCAAGTGTTTCCCCTGTGTTTTCTATCATTAGTTTTAAAATTCAAAGCTTCAAAACTAGATCTTTGATCTGTTTAGCATTGCTTTTCACTAGTGGTGTGAGATAGGGGTCTAGGTTTTATTTTTCTGCAAGTGGACTCCAATTCTTACAGCAGCATTTGCTGAAGAAACTTTCTTTATCCCACTGGATTGTCTTTCATCCCTTGTCAAAGATCAGTTGTCTGGATGTTTGGAGGATTTATTTTTGGGTTCTCTATTCTTCTCCCTCAGACTAGGTGTCTGTTTATGTGTCAGTAACATGCTGTTTTCATTCTCACAGCTTTGTAATATGTTTTGAAGTCAGGTAGTGAGGTGCCTCCTGTTTTTCTTTATGCACACTATTGCCTTGGTGATATGGAGTCTTTTATTGTTTTAAGTAAATATTATTTTTTTCTATATTTTGTGAAGAATGTCACCAGTAATTTGATCAAACTCACAATTAATTTATAAATTAATTTGAGTAGAATAGACATTTTAATTAATTTGATCTTTCCAGTCAAAGAACAGGGGGTGTCTTTCTATTTTTTGGTATCATATTTGAATTAATTTTAAAATTTGTATAGTTTTCCTTTTATAGGTCTTTTACCTATTTGACTTGGTTTATTCCTGTGTACTTAAAAAATTTTTTTGTGGATATTGTAAATGAAATTGTTTCTTCAATTCTGCCTTAGTCTGTCTCTTGTTAGTGTATAATGATGCTATAGATTTTCATATATTGATTTTTGTATTCTACCACTTTACTGAATACATTTATCACTCGTAGAAGGTTTTTTGTGTATATTTTTGGATTTTCTATATTTGTAAAACCATGTTGGATAGAAACAATTTCACTTATTCTTTTCCTATTTGAATGTCTTTTATTTTATTCTCTTGTTTGACTGCATTGGCTAGAACTCCCAGCACAATGTTGAAAATGAGTGGGGAAAGTGTCTTGTTCCAGGTTTTAGGAGAAAAGCTTCTAGCTTTTGTGTGTTTATTATGATGTTAACTATAAGTTTGCCATGTGTGTCTTTTATTTTGTCAGAAAATGTCTCTTCTATATCTATTTTACTGACAGTCTTCATGTTGAAAGGATGTTGTATTTTATCAAATGATTTTTCATCAATTGATATGGTCATATGGTTTTATTTTTCCTTCTGTTAATGTGATGTAATACTTTTTTTTTTTTTTTTTTGCATATGCTGAACCATCCTTGAATCCTCGGGATAAAGCTTACCTTGTCATGCTATTTAATCTTTTAAATGTACTGTCAGATTTATTTGGTAGTATCTTGTTGGAGATTTTTGCTTCTGTATTCATCAAGAATATTGTTCTTTAGTTTTCTTTCTCTCGTTTTTCTATTCTTTTTTTTTGAGAGGTTTTTGCTATAGGGCACATGTGCTCACCAGAAAGACAGAGACAGAGAGATAGGAAGTGAGAAATCAGGGGGGAAGGCCACGCCCAAATCCATTTTCCTCTCTTCTCCTGTTGGGATCTTGGGTGTACACGCACATGCACCTGGCGTGAATTTAAGCCACTGGATCTGGGACTCGAACTGTGGTCGACTACATGGGAGTTCAGCGACATAGCCATTACACTAACTGCTGGTCCCATCTTTTTTCTCTTTTTGTTACGTCCTTGTCTACTTTTTGTGTCAAGGTGTTGGAGGCTTCATAGAATGACTATGGGATATTTCCTTCCTATTGGATCTTTAGAAATAGTTTGTAGAGAATTCATGTTATTTCTTCTTTACAAGTTTTGTAAAATTCAGAAGTGAAGCCATCAGGAACTGGACTTTTCCTTGATCAGACTATTTATTACTGATTCAATCTTATTACATTTGTTTAGTCTATTAAAGCCTTTCTTCCTGTATCAATCTAGGTATGTTGTATATGTCCAAAAATTATCCTTCTCTTTAGGTTTTCTCATCTGTTGGTGTATAGCTGTTCATTGTATTCTCATGATCTTGTATTTCTGTTGTTTCTGTGATAATATTGCCTGTTTTATACTGATTTTATTTATCTGGCTTCTTTCTCTGTTTTTCTTATTAGTTTAGCTAACTGTCAATTTTGTTTATCCTCTCAAATAACTAGCTTTTTATTTTGTTGATTTTTGCATAGTTCTTTTTATATCTATTTCTCTTATTTCTGCTCTAGTCTTTGTTGTGTCCTTTCTTGTGGTATTTTTGTTTTTGTTGTTGCCTTTTTTAGTTTATTGTTTTACTCTAAGTTCCTTGAGATGTACTGTTAAGTTTTTTATTTGCCACTTTTCTATTTTTTGTGTGTGAGCAATATTTGCTAAAAACATTCCTCTTATGACTGCTTTTACCATGTCGCAAAGATTCTAGGGAGTCATGTGTTTATTGTCACTGGTTTCAATAAGTCTTTTTGTTTCAGTCTCAATTTCATTAGTAGTTTTGATGTTGTGCATGGGTAGATTGTTTAGTTTCTGTGTTTTTGTGTAGTTTCAAAGGTTCTTTCTGTTTTTGATTTTGAGTTAAATTTTATTGCCATCATAAAAGATGCTGGAAGTAGTTTCTATGCTTTTAAATTTGTAAAGACTTGTTTTATCCTCTATGATGTGGTTAATCATTGAAGAAGTTCGATGAGGGGCTGTAAAAAATGTGTATTTTGTGTTTATTGGGTAAAATGGTCTATAGATGTCTGTCAGGTCTATTTGGTTTATGATATCAATTAGTTCCTGCATCTCTTCTTTTATTGTTTGTCTATATGACCTGTCCTGTGGTGACAGTGGGGTGTTGAAATCCTGCAAAATTGGTGCATAACCTTTCTCTTACTTATTTGGGTGTTTCGACATTGGATGGGTAAATGTAATTTTTGTATCTTGGCGAATTAATTCTTTTAGTACTATATAGTGTCCTTTGTCTCTTTTTACAGGTTTTGTCTTGAATTCTATTTGTCTGATATCAGTATCATGATTCCAGAAATTTATTCTTTTTTTGTGTGTATGCATATGTATGTGTTTACATAAAATAATTTTTCTAGCTCTTTTTTTTTTGTTTTTGAGAGGTTTTTTGCTATAGGGTGCGTGTGCTCGTCAGACAGAGAGAGACATAGAGACAGAAAGCGAGAAATAACCCCCCAGGGGGGATGGTCACGCCGCAATCCCTTCTCCTCCATTCTCCTCTCGGGATCTTGGGCACGTACGCACACGCCCGGCATGAGTTTTAAGCCACCAGGTCCGGGACGCGAACCGTGGTCGACTACGTGGGAATCCAGCGACATAGCCATTACGCTAACTGCTGGTTCCCAATAATTTTTCTAGCTCTTCGCCCTCAATCTCTGTATATCTTTATCAGTGAGGTGCATTGCTTGTAAGCAGCACATAGAAGGGTCCTGTTTTATTTTTACCCATTCAGCTAATCCATATCTTTGATTTGATAACTTTATCTAATAATAGTCAACATTATTACTGATATTTGTGAACTTACTCCTGCCATTTTGTTGATCATTTTTAAATTGCTTTGCATTCTCTTATTTCTATTTACTTTCCTTTTGTTTTTCTGCTGTAGTATTCCCTTAAATAGTCCTTATATAGCTGGTCTTGTGTTAGTAAATTCTTTCAGTTTTTTTTTTCTTTTTTTTGGAGAGGTTTTTGCTATAGGGTGCGTGCACTTGCCAGAATGACAGAGAGAGACAGAGACAGAAAGCGAGAAATCCCGCCCCTCCCCCAGGGGGATGGCCATGCCACGATTTCTTCTCCTCTGTTCTCCTCTCAGGATCTTGGGCACGCACACACACGTGCCCGGCGTGAGTTTAAGCCACTGGGTCAGGACTTGAACCATGGCCTACTACATGGGAGTCCAGTGACATAGCCATTACGCCAACTGTTGGTCCCCAAATTCTTTCAGTTTTTGTTTATCTGGGAATAATTTCATTTTCCCCTCACATTTGAATGATAATCTTGCCAGGTATAGTAATCTTGGATAAAATATTTTTTTTCTTTCAGAGTTTTAAATATATTTCTCCATTATTTCCCTACCTGTATTGTTTCAATTGAGAGATCTGACATGTCTTATGAAGTAACTTTTGTAAGTAATTTGATGTCTTGCTCTTGCCATTTTTAGAATATCGTTGCTGTCTTTATTTTTTACCAATTTGGCTATGATGTGCCTTGGAGAGGATCTTCTTATGTTGATTTTATTTGGCATTCTTTGTATTTCCTAGATCTGGATATCTCTATGTCTTCCTAGATTTGGAAAATTTTCAGGTAGTAGTTCATGAAAGAACTACTCATCTCTTTGCCTTCCTGAATTCTCATTATGCAGATATTCAGATACTTAATGGTGTAGAGAATTTTCTGAATGTTCTAATTTATTTTGGTTATTTTAAATGAATTAATTTAGTTTTTTGGTGGCTTGGACTAAGTGGAAGGTTTTGTCTTCAAGATCAGAGATTCTTTCTTCCATGTGTTTTTATCTGATTAATCCTTTTGAGGGAGATTTTGATATCCTGTATTGTATTCTTCATCTCTAGGAGTTCTGATGATTCTTTTTCAGAATTTCTGTCTCTTTATGGAATAACTCTTCCAAGTGATGGAATGCTTTTTTTTTTCCCATCTCCACGAATTGATTTTCTATTTTTTTCTTGCATCTTATTTATTAGGTCATTGGAAAAGTCATGACTTTTTTTTTATGCAAAAATGCTTCATGACCTTCCTGTTGACTCCATAGTTTTGTTATAATGAATATTCTGAATTTTTTCCTTGACATTTCTGCGATTGCTTGTATTTTATGCATAGTTGGTGAGGAGTTATTGTGTTTCTTTGAGGAAGAAATAGTCCTTGTTTTCTTGTATTTCTTGTGTCTCTGTGTTGATTTTTAGTCATCTAGTGAAGTACTCATTTCTTCCTAGTCTTTTTTGTAAGTTCTTTAGTGCTGGATGGTGAGGGGGTAGAACAACCCTGGGTCCCAGGTAGGTCCTTGGCAAAGTGTTTTAGAAAGGGCTGGTGACCAGTCAGATTAGAGCAGGGTTTGTGTAGCCTTTACTTGAGACAGTTCAGGAAGGTTAAGAAGAGCTGTGTTGTGAGTGGCATCAGCTGGAGCAGGTAACCATTTCTTTGAACTTGAGTTTGATAGGAAGGAGAGGGAAGGCCTGCACATTCTGCCTGTCAGCAAGTAAATTCCTCTGTCTTTGTTGGGGTGAAGGTGCTTTCTTTTGCATCCCCTGCTTCCTCCAGGTTGTGGAGAATTGGTGGTAAATGGAGCTGTGCCTGCTGGTCCACCTGCACGATTATGTAGATCTTTCACTGGCTTGGGGTTGGAGAAGAGTGGGAGGTCCAATTTGGTTTTACTTTGAGGCTGTCTATTCTTGTGCTTCCCTGTGATGTATGTTAGCTCTGCACCAGTTTCCTTGCTCTTCTGTGGGTGAGATTGCTGGAATCCACAGTGGGAGTCTGGGGTTTGAAGTTTCAAAGGAAGGCTTCTCTCTCTCTCTCTTTTTTTTTTTTTTTGAGAGGTATTTGTTATAGGGCATGTGTGGTGCCAGAAAGGCAGAGAGAGAAGAGCGACAGAAGGTAAGAAGTCACTTCCCAGGGGGGATGGCCATGCTGCAATCCCTTCTCCTCCATTCTCTTCTCGGGATCTTGGGCACGCACACACACATGCCCAGCATGAGTTTAAGTCACCAGATCTGGGACTTGAACTGCAGTCGAGTACATGAGAGTCCAGCGACATAGCCATTATGCCAACTGCTGGTCCCTGCTTCTCTCATTTTTCTCCTCTAGAGTGGGAGTTGGGGAGGGGAAGTCTTCCAGAGATTCACTAGCTTCAGGTATTTGGCATGTCTCTACTTTTGCATGTAGAAATCATGAAAACTAGAATTCCTTTTTCTCCGTCCTGCCCCCTTATAGTTCCATCTGATTTCTTGAAGTTATGGTGGCCTAGGCATCTGTAGGCTGCAGAGGCAGCAGCAGTCGACTCACCCCTCAGTCAGAGGCCATGTTCCCATGACTTACCACAACCTCTCTGGTGCTGATGTACATGAGGGCTGAGCTGGAGAGATGGCTGAGCCAGAGAGGTGGAGCACAGAGCAGTAGCTGCAGTGCTGGCAGGGGCCAGCAAACATATGAGCAGGTAGTTATTGAATGCCACTACTTTTAGAGTATTAATTTCATTAGTACAAAATGAATATTATAATATCTTTTCAATCTACTTGAACTTACTCTTGAGTTTCCCAGTTTTAGTCACTTGAATACCACCTTCAAATTTTTGTTGTTTCCTTACTACTCATGGTTGTCTCTAAATGTCACCTTATCTATATATAAATTTAGTTATGAAGGAAATGATAATACTTCATTAATTGAGAAGTAGAGTCATTTGCCATAAATACATTAAACATGCATTAAAATATTTTAATAGATACATGTTTGTACATACTCGTGGATATTAAAATAAGGTTTTTGTCTTGTCTAAAACATCTAATCTACCATTTCTTGAATACTTGTCACACTTTTGGAAGCATAAGGTCCTAGAATACTCTCTAAACAGTGACAGAAGATGTAGAACTGACATCAATTTATAGTATTATTATGACTGTACTTTTGGTGATTAATAACGAAGCCAAGCATTCAACTCTCATTTCATTTGACTGATTATAAGTGGTTGTTTCAAAAGTGCAAACTAAATTTAATTTCTGGAAACATACATCCACATGCATAGAGAAGAATCTTAAGACAAGATTAAAGGTTAAGTGCCTCCTTTTAATATGATGAGTGTCTCTAAGGATACTGGTCTCTCAAATGAAGTAAGTGATTATATGTGATGAATCAGTCACCAATCAAGCCTTTTTTTGAGCTGGAGTGGGTCCTTAGAGGTTATTTAGTTGAATTCATTAGGGGAAGTGTTGAACTGCTATAACAAAGCAATCCCAAAATACAAAGGCTAGTTTGATTCTGCTCCTTAGAGTTGTCCAGGCTAACTAGAGCGCTCTGGCATCCTCCTAGGTGTCTCATTAGCTGCACATTAGAGGTTAGGTGGCTGTCATGCTCAGTTGGCAGAAAAGAAGAGGAGAGAACATGAGGATATACATCTGCTGTCTTAAGGACTCTGACACAGAGGACATTCATCACTTCTACTCATGTTCCATTGTCAAAAACTCACCCATGTGGCCACCCCCTTGCTGGGCACTCATGTGCACTGGGCACTCATCTAGCTCTCCCTCCATGGAGGAAGGGGAGAACACATTTTGATGAACAGCTGGCAGTATTAGATACACTGGGCCAAACCCCTCCTTTTAAAGAGGAAGAGACAAGAGCCCATAAAGGGAAGAAGATTCATTCCCATCGCCAAGTCAGCTGGCAAATTTCAGTGATGTATCCAGTCAGCCAACACAGCACATATTTGTGAGTGTCTATTACATGCCAAAGTTCTGGGCCCTGGACATAACAAGATAGACAAGGTCCTTGCACTCGAAGATGTTACATTCCATATGGAGGAGACAGACAATAAACAAATAAAAAGAAGAAAGATAATTTTAAAGTCAGAAAGTCGGTTGACGAGACAGGGGGAGAAGAGTACCAGCTGTGGTTGTATCCAGTCCAGGTAGGGCTTTTTAGGCCTTTATTGTATGTCTCCTCCTTTCGGGGCCTTCTGTTTAGCTGAGATCAACCATAACGGTCAGTAGGAAAGTAAAAGGAAGCATCACCAATCCCTAAAGCAGCATACGCTAGTTCGAAGTCTGTTCAGGTCACATTCCCCCTTTGTCCTATTAGCTTTCTACATTCAGTTCCTGATTAAGGTCTCTGAATTGTGACTGTTAATGGAAACTGGCAGCCTTCTTTCAGGATTAAAATTTTGAATTTATCCCACACGAACAGTGCTAGCAAACAACTAGTGATTATTACGTGCCTGATGTGACAAGATTTTGATGTCTTAATTTAGTTCCCAGTGGGAGGATACATGTCACACAAAAACTGCCTAGCACCACAATGAGAAAAGCGAGCTGTATATAGAGGCTGTAGGTGAGAGCCTGGAGAAAGGGAACAGCCCCGCAGGCAGAGAGGGGCCCTGCATAACATGCTGAGATGAAAGGAAAAGAGTTTGAACAAAAGAAAAATACCCATTTAAAGAGGATAGATCCCTTAACATGGAGTGCTGTGGTTTAAATGTGTCCCCCCTGGGACCAGCAGTTAGCGTGATGGCTGTGTCGCTGGACTCCCACGTTCGCGTCCTGGTTCGCATCCCGGTTCGCGGTTCGCGTCCCGGACCCAGTGGCTTAAACCTCACGCCGGGCGCGTGTGCGTGTGTGCCCAAGATCCCGAGAGGAGAAGGGATTGCGGCATGGCCATCCCCCCCCGGGGGTGAATTCTCGCTTTCTGTCTCTCTGTCTCTCTCTGTCTGTCTGGTGAGCGCACGCGTACTATAGCAAAAACCTCTCAAAAAAAAATGTGTCCCCCCTACCTCCGCAGAATACATGTACTGAGATTAGGTTGTGATAGGATTAAAAGGGTGAAAGCTTAATCCAAACATGGTGTTGAAAGGTAGGGTCTTTGGGAGGAGATTAGGGTTAAGGTCATCAGGGCAGGGCCCCATTATTAACACCTGATGGGTTTATAAGGAGAGAGAATGAGACCAGAACAGAGACGCATGGACAGACACATATGTGCCCGCTCTGTCTCCATGTGATGTCTTCTGCGACATTATCCAGTGACAATATGCCCCTCCCATGATGTAGCCTCTTGGGTTTGGCCTTCCAAAACAATGGGCCAAAGAAACCTCTCTTCTTACAAATCATCCAGTTTCAGATATTTCATTTGTTAGCAGACACAATTTCTTAGAACAGAGTAAAAACTCAAACTGTCTAATTGGCTTAGGAAAGTAACATTCATTAAAGATTGAAACTATGACATTCACTCTGTTAAGAATTTAGTTTACTTTTTTAGGTCATTTAGATTACAAAAAATTCAAATTATATTTTCTTGATCCATAGAGATGCATTTTTACCTCACTGTGCCCTTGGGTCCCATGCTCATTTTTTTCCCCCAGGAACATTGTCAAAAAATAACATTAAGCCCCTCACTATTGCATTTGCTACAGGGATTTTTTAAAAGAACACTCCCCATGATATTGATTGGTACCCCCACAATAGTAATTCCTTTTAAGACTAAGTGCTAGGAAAAGTTTTGTTTCTGAATTTTTTTCTTTTCGTGAACATTGAGCATCATGTGACTGATTGCAATTCCTATTTTTACTTTGGCAACTGGGAAGCTCAGTGCCAAATTCATGGTGCACTTAGAAATTGCCTGGAATATTAGACAATCTTCCAATAAAGTTCCTTATTTTTTGCCCTCATAAGTGACCTTTTTTTTTCTTTTAAAATTTTCCATAAGGCATGTGCACTTGCAGGAGAGAGACAGAGAGATAGAGAGAGGGAATGTGAGAAATTATGCCCCAGGGAGGTTGGCCAAACTGCAATCCATTCTCCTCTGGGGATTTTGGACACACATTCATGCACATGTGCCTGGTGTGATTTTTAAGCCACCAGGTCCAGCACTTGAACCATGGTCAACCATGTGGGAATCCACCTTAACTACCATACCACCTGCTAGTCCCCATAAGTGACCTTTTCAATGTTTGGTTTCTTTAGTCTACATTATTATTCACACACACACACACACACACACATACACACACACATGCTTCTTATATGGTATAAGGGAGTATGAATAAATGAAGAAGGAACCTAATGCATATTAACTTCTCAACTGTTTATATCTTTCCATATTTGCCTCCAGTTTTAGTTTTGCACACATTTGCTTTCACACACTTGAATTCAAAATAGACACAGATTAAAAATAGGAAGATAAATTAGGAATTTTAAAGAGCACCCTACTTTTCATCACTGTATGCTTAAGATCTTTTTACTACTTTCTACCATGTGATTTTTAAGTTCATGCTCAAATACCTGGAGGATTGAAGGTATACGTGTTCTCTACTAACGAAGTTCATCTCTAGAAAGTTCTAATGCTTGGAAATTGTCCATAAATTGAGTCATCTTATTTCACCTACTACCTTTTGATCCCACTTGATAGTTCACATAATAAAAATTAAATGATTTATTCATAGCTTGAAGTATGTGAAATAGGCTATATACCCCCTAGAAGCATTTATTTTCATAAGAGCCTTCACAAATTCATCATATAATATAGTTGAGAATCCTTTCATTGGTCTTTCTGGTCATTCTTTTCCAAACACAGACCCAACTCTGCTTATAACTGTCTTAAAGTAAGGTGAATAGAACTAAACTCAACTCCCAGTGGTCCTTTGTTCTTAGTTTGTTTGTTTGTTTATTTATTTATTTATTTTTAACAGATGTTTCCAGGAATTACATTAACTTTTTGTAGAGTCATATTTATAGTATTGATTAACAGTAGACTTCCTGCTAATCAAATTTCCTAAAACAAGATCTTCCATTCATGCTAGAATTATACCTTTCCAATCTATTTCTAGGCAATTGATCTTCTTGGATCTAAGTAAAATGGCTTATGTTTTTCCCTCATTAACTTTTGTCTTGGTATGTTTAAACCGTAACTTAGGACTTGGCAAAACTATTCTAGGTTTTTATTCCGTGATCCAAAATATTTGCTTCCTTTTTGCCTTTTTGATAGTCACAATAATTTTTTAAAAAAGTTTATTTATTTCTTTATTTCATGAAAGTGAGAGAAGAAAGAGACGCACCCTTAACAGGGTCTCATATCACAATCTCCCCCAGCCATAATCACTGATGTGCATGGACCTGGCTTGTACAGGTCTAAGTGGGAGTCCAAAGGCAGTCTTCCACATGACTTCCAGCACTGTGGAATATTGTGCTACCACTGCACAGGGCTGCCATTCACAGATTTGATGAACTTAACTTCTGTATCATCAGTCAAGGCAGAGATAAAAATTTTATGGTAATCTTAAAGCCCGGAGCCCTGCTGCTTCTTAGTAGAGGTCTTTTTCTAGGTAAACTCTATTCTACTTTTTAAATAATATTCTGTATGCACCATAATTCATTGTGATTAATTTGCATGCTAGCTTCCAAAATAAAACTTAGTAAACAGCTATCAAGAACAAGTTATGTGTCAGGCCTTGTGTTGAGAGCTTTTACGTACGTTTCTTCCCTGCATGTTCGAGACAGAAGTGCTATATAGAATAAGACCAAGACTGATGGTGTAAAAGTTTCTAACACAATGCCTGACTCATGGTTTACTAGATTCGTGTGGAAACTGGAAAAAACATTAAGCTCTATTCTTGGTAAATTTTTATTTATTTATTTATTTATTTATATTTATTTATTTTTAGGTTTTTGCTTTAGAGTATGTGGTTGCTGAGAGGCAGAGAGAGACAGTGAGAAACAGTGAGAAGGAAAGTGAGAGATCACCCCTCAGAGGGGATGGCCATACCGCAATCCTGTCTCTTCCACTCTCCTCCTGGAATTTGGGGGCATGAACACACATACACCCAGCACGATTTTCAAGCTGCCTGGTCCAGGACTTGAAACGTGGTCATTCATATGGTAGTCCAGCACCTAGCCACTATGCTACCTGCTGGTCCCTATTCTTATTGAGTTTAAGATTTAATATTTAATATGTAATGCAATTGAGACTAAAATGAAACTGGTTGGGCATACTGAAAGTGGTGAACTCTCTTTGGAATTAAGGGTTTCACTTTTCAGATTCAACTGGAAAAACAAGAGTAAAATGAAAGGTGATAAGAATTATTAAAAGTAAATCCGAAATAGTAAGATGTGTTAGGAATTCTACATACATTTTCTGTCTCTGAGAAAAGACTCCTCCTTATGACACGTAAGTGAATTTCTCAGTTCAAACTCTAAAGAGATTTGTGATGTCAGAAATGCATTACCCACATAAATAGGGAATTGCCTTTAACCTCTCTAATGCTATTCAGCTAGTTTCTGGAGCCAGTATTTGCCATCAGCTCTTTTCTATAATGAACAAAGAAGCCATCATTTCTTCTTCCTGTCTAAGAAGCTAATGATAGTCCTTTTAAAATGCCTTGTTGAAGTCCCAAGGTCCTACTTAGTTTTCACTTTTCTTTTTAGTTAATATAAGGTCATATATACACTTCCAGACTCACTCAGTCTGCAAGCTTACCATTGTTTCTCATTATGAAGTAGCCCATCTGAGTTAATCGACCCGTTTGTTTAGCTGTTTCCCTATTGTTGCCCATTTGGGTTCTTTCCAATTGCTAATTATTATAAATGTGCTCTGAAAACTGGTAAGCGCTAGACAGATGTAAGGCTTGTTCATCATTCTTTTGTTATCACACTCCCAGGATGCAGGCGTTTTCAGTCTTCCTGACCTTCTTCTTCCTAATGGCATTTTTATAAAAGCACCAAAGGTCTGAAAACATGTCTTATGAACTCATCCAAGGCTGAACTCATATCTTTTTCTCTTCGAGGGTGATAGAGTAGTCCAGAAGTTTTAGGTCTGCATCTGTAATTCTTCACAGCCTTCTTAATCAAATACCACATTTTTCCTTCCTATCTTTATTTTGATTCGCTTTCAAGAGCATTTATTTCAGTTCCTCTATTCATATTCTTTTCTAAAATTAAAATAAGAAGCCAGGAAATATATAAATGAAGTTAATATTCTAAATTAATGTTCATTCAATTCAAATATAAAAATGTGTATAATAAACAAGGTTTGCTTTCAAAGATGTTTCATTATATATGATATACATGTATTTATTTCTTTTTTTGAGAGTTATTTGCTATAGAGCACATGCACTTGCCAGAAAGACAGAGAGAGACAGAGAGACAGAAAGCAAAAAATCCCCCCCCCCCAAGGGAGCATGGCCACGCCGCAATCGCTTCTCTTCCATTCTCCTCTCAGGATCTTGGGCACACACACACAAGCACCTGGAGTGAGTTTAAGCTGCCGAGACTGAGACTTAAACTGTGGTCGAGTACATGGGAGTCCAGTGACATAGCCACTACGCCAATTGCTGACTCTTATATAGTATATTTTTACTGTATGAAAGTTAGGAAATATAAAAAATAGCTAGAAGAGTAAAACAGATAATGATTCCATTTTCCCAAAGCCCCAGTACTAATATCTTGGTATATTCCCTTCTCTTTTTTCTCTGTGTGGAAGTTCTTTCTTTACATAGCTATTCTGAATTTTTTTGTTTGCTTTAATTTTATTTTTTTCTTTCATGAGAGAGAAAAAGAGAGTGAGAAAGAAAGATAAGCACCCTCAACGAGTCCCACATCATGATCCTCTGAGTCACCTTCCTATCCAATTAGAATCATAGGCTAATATACCTGGCATGTACAGTTGGTCTGGTGAACTGAACCCATGACCTCCATGTGGATCCAACATTGCTCGAATGGCACATTAACACTTCACTATTCAGTCAACCCTATTTTGAAAAGTTTAAAAAATTTAATCCACTTGAAAATGTTCTTAGGTCAGAAGAGAACTCACTGGAGTCTGGACTCATCAAGATGAATAATTTCTTAGGACCAGCAGTTAGCATAATGGCTATGTCACTGAACTCCCATGTAGTTGACGGCAGTTTGAGTCCCGGACCTGGTGGCTTAAACTCACGCTGGGTACGTGTGTGTGTGTGCCCAAGATCCTGAGAGGAGAGTGGAAAAGGGATTGTGGCGTGGCCATCCCCTCTGGGGGGTGATTTCTCGCTTTCTGTCTCTCTGTCTCTGTCTTTCTGGCAAGCGCACACGCCCTATGGCCAAAAATCTCTCCAAAATAAATAAATAAATAAACAAACAAACAAATAAATAAATAAATAACAAGTTGAATCATGGGACCAGCAGTTAGTGTAATGGCTATGTTGCTGGACTCCCATGAAGTCGACCGCGGTTTGCGTCCCAGACCTGGTGGCTTAAAACTCACGCCGGGTGCGTGCGTGTGCATGCTCAAGATCCTGAGAGGAGAACGGAGGAGAAGGGATTGCAGTGTGGCCATCCCCCTTGAGGGGTAGTTTCTTGCTTTCTGTCTCTCTGTCTCGCTCTGTCTGGTGAGTGCATGCACCCTATAGCAAAAACCTCTCAAAAAAAAAAAAAAAAAGTTGAATCATTTCTTAAGGCCAATCCTATCTTGAGTTCCTTTTACCTGTGACTTTGTATAAGCCCCATAAAACTTTAATTTTCAAAGTATAGTGGATCCCCAGAATGGAATCTCTTGGGGAGCTTATTGAAAATTTACATTCTTATATCCCACACCAAATTTAATGAATCAGAAACAAGTGAGAACCATTACCTTAACTTTATTGGAATTTTTTTTTTCCTCTAAATCAGTACAATGGGAGTGGGGTTTGTGCTAGGTTATTCAAGGTAGGAGTTCTTACCAGAGGACTACCTGGATGTGGAGGGAGAAGCTCAGAGATATAAAAATCTCGAGAACTTTTTGTAAGTTTTTGTCTTCATGCATGTGTATATTTTTTGGTCTAAGACCAAAAATCTTTATTTATTTGACTGGGTGGGGGGAGAGAAAGAGAGAGAGAGAGAGAGAGAAAGCAAGCCAACAGGTCCAGACTCAAGCCACAGTCGGCCATGTGGGAGTCCATTGCCCTTAATCACCATACCACCTGCTGGCCCCTCTGTGTGCATTTTTAAGGGTGAGAATGTCTATTGCTTTAACCCTTTACAGACTTAACTGAAGAGGTTCTTAAAGATTTCTTCAGACATCCCTCAGTAGTGGTCCTCTGAAGTCTTCAAGAGGTATCACTGCTCTCCTCTGTATCTATCTTCTTGTACTTTGACCAGCAAGGGTGTGAGCCTCTTTCCACTTTTCCTTTAGTCATGTGGCCTTGGGCAAGTTACACAGATCTTTTAGGTTTATTCCATTCTTTAAAAGCTTAACAATAGCATTGGTATTTAATTTTTTTTTTAAAAGAGGTTTTTGCTATAGGGCGCAAGTGCGGCAGACAGACAGAGAGAGACATAGAGACAGAAAGCGAGAAATCACCCCCCAGGGGGGATGGTCACGCTGCAATCCCTTCTCCTCCATTCTCCTCTTGGGATCTTGGGTGTGCACTCAGACGCGCCCAGAGTGTTTTAAGCCACCGGGTCTGGGATGCGAACCGCGGTTGACTACGTGGGAGTCCAGCGCGACATAGCCATTACGCTAACTGCTGGTTCCCACATTGGTATTTAATTTAACACATGCTTTAGAGCCAGGCACTGCTCTAAGTGCTTATTTACAGGTGGTCTAATTTCAATCCTCCTGATAATCCTATACAGAAACACTAGTTTTTAAAGTTTTTATTTGTTTGTGTTGAGTATGTAAATCCAATTTCACTGGTGCTGAATTCCATCTACATAAGAAGGTGTTACCTATGGAATTTCTTGAATTCAAAGGGAAAAGCTATTCCTGAAATTCTGCTCTCTTTCTTTGTTCTTTTTTTTAAATTATATTTTTCATCAACACCCATTAATTAAATGTGTGTCAATTAAATGGAGGTTGCAGTGTGATTTTTCAGCATATGAATACATGTGTAATGATAAAAACAGGATAATTAGCACATTTATCATCTCAAAAATTTATTCTTTTGTGGTGTTGGGAACATTCAAATTCCCTCTTTTAGCTCTTTTGAAGTGTACAGTAAATTATTGTTAACCATAGTTACTCTGCTGTGCCTAGAACACTACCATCTGTTCCATTTGTTTGACTGTAATTTTGTATCCATTAACCTCCATCATCTCTCCTTCCCTTCCTTTTTCCTACCCTTTTCTACCTGTAGCAAACATTACTCTACCTATACGAGGTCAACCTTTTTAGTTTCCACATACTTTTCATATGACCATAAATGCACCTTTATTTATTTATTTTTCATTCAATCACTGTGTATTATTACAGAATACAAATTGAACTTCCCCAGCATATGTCCACATTGTGTATTAGTCTAGTCAAAGATATTACCAAACATACTATCGTCAACAGGTAATTTTCCATTTTTTTTGTGTCCTTTGAATGTTTTGTTCCTTTCTCTTCTGCTTGATTCTCTCCCTCCCATTTCCTCTCTTCCCCATTTCCCACCCTCCTCCCACACTGTCTCTAGTATACACAGTTGCTCTCCATGCTTTTATGCCTTTCAAATCTTTCAGTTTCTGCCATAGAGTGCAGATATTTGGTACCTATTAAGTGGGGACATACTATTCCTCTCTTTCATAGTCTGGCTTGCTTTGCTTAGCAGTAAATCTTCCATATTTATCACTTTCTATCAAATGTCAGGGTCTCATTGTATTTTATGGCTAAGTAGTATTTCATAGTGTATATGTGCCACACTTTTTAAACCCATTCATCTGTTCTTGGACATTTGGATTGGTTCCATGTCTTAGCAATTGTGAGTAATGCTGCAATAAACATGGATGTGCAAGTGTTTTTCTGACTGAGAGTATTCCTATCCTTTGGGTAGAAATACAGGAGTGAAACTGTTGGATCATACGGTAGTTCTGTTTGTGGGTCTTTGAGGAGCCTCCATATAGTTCTCCATAGTGGCTGGACAAATTTACATTCCCAACAGTGTAGGACAGTTCCTTTACACCACAGCCTCATCAGCACTTTATTTATTTATTTATTTATTTATTTATTTATATTTTTGCTATAGGGTGTATGTGTGTGCTCACCAGAGACAGAAGTTCATGTTTAGGAGTTTGTTGTTAGTGGGTGGTGGTTGAGTGTTCTCTCAAAGTTTCCTGTTGGGGCTTGACTTACTGTAAAAATGCTGAGTGAAAATGGGGCCAACAGATGGCATAGCAGTTATATGGAAGACCAGAATTTGAGTTCCAGATCTGGCAGCTTGAAAATCATGTCATGACTGCGTACGTCTTGCATGCCGAAGACCCTGGGAGGAGAATGGAGAAGAAGAGATTGTGGCATGGCCATCCCTGGAAGGTGATTTATAACTTTCCCTTTTACTGTATTTGTCTCTCTCTCTCTCTCTGTCCCCAGTGAGCATATGTTTCCTAAAGAAGAAAAAAATCTCAAAAAAAAAAAAAGTTAGATGAAAGCCTAATGTCTTTCCCATGTTTCTTCTCTCTCTCTGGCAAGCCAATACCACTGGTAAAATTAAAAAAACACAACAAAACAAGGGGGCCTGCAGGTTCCATGGCAGTTAAGGTGTTGTACTCATACATGGTTGACCGTGGATTCAAGTCCCGGAACTGGCAGCTTGAAAATTATGCTGGGCATATAAGTATGTGTGTTCAGAATCCCAGGAGGAGGAATAAGGAGAAGAGATTATGGCATGGCCATCCCCCAGTGTGTGTGTGTGTGTGTGTGTGTGTGTGTGTATGTGTGTGTTTGTATGTGTGTGTGTGTGAGGGGGGGTGATTTCTAACTTTCTCATGTCGCTCTCTCTGGCAAGTGCACATGCCCTATGACTAAATCTAAAAAAAACAAAACAAAACACCCCCCCCCCCATCCTCCTCCCAAGAGAAAATAACCTAGTTTCTTCATTGTGTCCCAGGATAGGGCCTTTGGATCTGATAATGTCATTAGAGCAGGGCCTCTTTAATTGAATTCTGGTGTGTTATAAGAGGAAATGAGGTGGGCAGAGCCACATGGATACAGATCATGCTCTGCTGTGTTAAAAGTTCTGACTTCTGCTATTTTGTGATGCTTTTGGCTTTCCCAGCCCAGTAGTTGTGAATTTTATGAATAAACCTCTGTTTTCGTTATAAATCACCCACTCTTAGGTGTTTCATTAGCAATGCAATAACAGACTAAGACACCATTTTAATAATTTTAAAATGTATAATTAATTAGCAGTAGGTACATTCATGTTGTTGTGCATTTACTTACCAGGTTTTGCTTTTATTTTCTAGGATCTGGGAAGTGCTCAGCACAAAATTTGGCATATTGTAATTATTTAACAATGGTCAGTTCCTTCCTTAGGTCCACCTCTGCCCATCCCCCTACAACTGACTTTACAAACTCAAATGCTGCAGAAATTTCAGTAACTATTTTATTGTGCAGTGCAAGATGGAGAATGATGGGATACCCTAAGCTACCTTGGGCATGTGACTTAATCTCTTCCTGCCTCAGTTTCTTCACCTGCAAAATGGGAAATGGAGAAACATCTACTTAACAAGGCTGTCATAAAGTGTGTTACCCATGTGAGGCTCTTAGAATAGTTGTAGCCATGTAAGTGTTCAATAAATGTTAGTGATAACTTTTATTATTTTACTTCTCATCATTGTCCCTGGGAAAAGCAGGCTTGCATGAGTGCAGAGGAATTGGAGGCTGGCTCTGGCTCCAGATGGCTGCTTGCCTTGGCTCCTTCCCTGCCACCTCAACAGTGTGGCTGAGGAGACACAGAACAATGTTGTGAGTAGGAGGAGTGAGGCCTTCAGGAGCCCACAGAGCTTTTTGTTCCATAAAAAGCTTCAAATCAGGCTGCCATAGTGGCCTTGGTATTTTTGTATCTGTTCAGCTTCTATTTAGAGTACAGAGTTGGCGTGGGAATGTTTTCCTTTATTTCAAGCCTTTAGTAGTTGTTGGGTAACAGCTGTTTTTAAAGATAATCTTTGAGGCACTGAGATGCTGCTGAAAAAAACAAATTTCTTGAATTCAAAGAAGTCTTCCTTATTTTATTTGCTGCATTTTATTTTTCGACATGCCTTTGCTTATGTAGAGTTATCTTTCTACCTCAGCTCCTGTTTTTTTGCTCTTGTCAAAATCATCCCCATTCTCTCACTGACATTTCTCTCATGGAACTTTCCTCATTTTCTTCAGTAAGTGACATTCTTATGGGCTTGGTCTTAGCACTCTGACTAGAGTGTTGGTTAGTTCTAAAGAAGTCACTCCGTGCCTTGATGTGGGTTTTAGAAGACTGTAAGGCTTTGCTGTATTCATGACTACTTTCTCACTTTCATTAAGTAGTAAATTATTGTGAGTCTTAAAAAAAAATTTTTTTTAAGAGAAGGTCTCAGTATTTGATGATCTACCTGTCTCGGCCTCCTGTGAAACTGGGTATGTGCCTCTATACCCTCCCTTCAGGATGGGCTAGGGATTGAATCCAGGTCTTCCCATGGTCTCAGCCTGCTGAGTAGCAGTGTCTACCAGTGTGTGCCATGGTGGCTGGGGCTTATGAATCAATGTCTTTGTCAAATCAATTCTTAGTCATCTTATTTTTTTGAGAAGACTCTAAATAGGTAAGTAGAAGGGTCTCACATCTTGCTACAGATGCAAGAGGAGGCATAAAGAGACCCATGTTCCCTCTCCTCTGACTCATAGAACACAAGCACCATCTTGACCAGGGTTAGCATTGCTCATTCTTGCCCAAGCCTGATTTCTAATCTTTTTTTCAGCTTTTTAAGTTACCAGAGACTTTCCAGAAAATTAATTTTCTGTTGAAGTTAATCAATCCTGTTTTTTTGTTATGTTCAATTGTAACCAATAATTATTACTAATACAGTATCATGAACATCATGAGGACTTCAGAGGTATTTCTAAATTTCGGCTTGTTGAAATTCCATGTAGTGATTATCTGTGATTTAAGCCTCCTCAGTATTAGGTGCCCCTTCAGGTACTAGCGACCACATTTTATTTTTGTTTTTGTTTTGTTTAAACCACCCATCTCTGGTCTTGGTTGATAAGATTCAAGTGGAGTTGCGTCCAGTCATGGCTGTAGGATGAGCATGTCAGGTCTAAATACTAAACTTCTGGCTACAGTGATGGGCACAAGACCTTATCCAGGCCAATGAGATTCAGTCCTAGGACTTGTGCTGAAACTACTGGGATAGTTGTGCTTTTTTGTTCAGACTTCTAAACTGATAGCTTATAAGACTAGAGTTCCCAGGGACCACTCTGAGAGAGAGGCAAACTGAAATTCAAACACTACTGAGGAAAGCAAAGCTGAGAGAAGAACAGAAAGAAATTCCTGATGACATTGGGTTGTGTCCGAGTTACATAATAACACCTGATATGTACACCTATGAGGCCCTGTTACAGATATTTCTCATATTGCAATACTTTCCCAGGGATGCTGTTGCAAAAGTCTCAAACTGGGTGGCTTAAAACAACATGCATTAATTATTTCATAATTCTAGAGGCCAGAGGTTCAAATTCAAGGTGTTGGTAGGGCTATGCTCCTTATTGTAGACTGAATGTGGCTTCCAACATTCATCAGTGTAACTGTATTGGAGATAGGGTCTATAAGAAAGTCATTAAGGTTAAATTAGGTCATGAAGGTGGAGCCCTAAGCTGTAGAATTTAGAGTACAGAGATGAAAAGAGTACATGTCTGAAAAGAGATGTCAGAGATGCCTTCTTCCCCATCATATAAGGACACAGTGAGAAAGTAGTCTTCTGCCCACCAGGAAGAGAGCCTGCACTAGAAATTGACCAGGCCAGACCTTCTTGGTTTCTAAAATATTTTTTTAGGTTGTTGGGAAAGTCATGACATATTTTTCTATGAAAAATGTTCCAGACAACTCAAAAAAAGGGAATTTCTGTTGTTCAAGCTGTCCAGGTATGGTTGCCTGAACAGACTAATACATTCTCTCTGGGATCTGTAGGTCAGAATTTACCCTTGTCTCATCCACTTTTGATAGCCCCAGGCTTTCCTGTCTTGCAGCTTCTACACTCCATTCTCTGTCTTTAACATCACATGATGTTCTCTCTTTCAATCTGTCTCTATGACTCTTCTCATTTTCTAAGGACACCAGTCACATCGGATTGAAGGCCCCTTATGTTCCAGTATGATGTCAAACCAATTACCTTTCCAAGGATCCCATTTGCAATAAGATCATACTGTGAGGTTACTAGGGGTTAGGACTTCAACATATCTTTTGGGGGGAGATGATTTATCCCATAACATATGCATTCACTTGCTCAATTTGCACAAGAAATCTATCTAGTAGGTATGATTACTATGACCTCACCTTTACTCAAATGGGAGAAGAAAGGTTCTGAGAAGTTAAGTAACTTGCTCAGGGCCTGCAATGAATAAGGATTTGAGCATGGATCTGAACTCAGGTTATGTGATGACAAAGTCTGAAAGTTTTGCCACTATACATACCTATTTGAGTTTAGTCCATAGATAAGATCCAATCACTTTCCTAATTTGCTTGAGCCAGTTTGAGTGATTTTTGCCTCCTGTAATTGCTCTTTTCTCTTGTCTTTTGTCTCATACCCTCATGTGTCTAAGCAAATACTGACTGACATCTCAGTGTGGCCTGCTGCAAGACTTCACTCAAACCCGCCCCAGGGGTCTACCCAGGTTTTAGAGTTACTTTTTCCTCCTTTGTCCTGCCTCCTCCCTCTGCATCAATATTCTTTGTGCATCAGATACTAGCTCTCAACTAGGTTAGGAAATAGCCAAGTAAGTAAATCAATGCAGAGTGAGGCATGATTTATGGATTGTAATTTTCCTAAGGGCTTTTAGCTTTTAAAAGCAGGTTATTAACCCAATGATGGACTGTCTAGACAAAGTTCAGGTATTAAGATAAAGAGAAGGACTGGATGATAGTGCAGCAGTAAAATGTGATGTTTTTGCAAGACCGACCCACATGAGAAGGCTGCTAGTTCATGTCCAAGGATCTCCCTGAGTAGGCTGGGCAGTTCTGTGCCCAGAATCCAAGGCTGGCTGAGGCTCAGAGTAGAGTGTAGTGTTGGGACCCTACTGGGTATGATGTTTCTCTGTCTCTATGTTTTTCTTTTACTTAAGGAAGAAATAAATGAACTTAAAAGATTAGCAGATGGAGGACTTCAAGCCAAGTGAAAGAGAGGTTTAGGGGCCAGCACTCATTCTGAATTCCTTTAACAATTCCAAGTAGATAACATGCCTGGGAATTACTATCTGAGATTACTTCTTGGAGTGTAGTTACTGATCTCTTCTTGAGAGTAGGGATGTTGAAGGAGCTTCAGAGTCTTGTGCTTATAAAGATTGCTGCTTCTGTTCATTCAATATGTTGTTTCTTTCTAAGTAAAATCTCTTCCTTCTGGAGTTCCCTTTGCCCAGTAGCAACCTTTTAAATCTTAGTTCTAATTCGAACACGATACATAGAGGATTTTTAGCGATCTCCTTCAGAATGTATTTATCACTAACTCGCACCTAGCATTTTAGCAATTAGCATTTTTTTTGGAGAGGTTTTTTTTTTGTTATAGTGCATGTGTGCTCACCAGACAGACAGAGAGAGACAGAGAGACAAAAAGCGAGAAATCACTCCTCAGCGGGGGTGGCCTCGTCGCAATCCCTTCTCCTCCATTCTCCTCTCGGGATCTTGGGCACACACGTATTCGTGCCTGGCATGAATTTAAGCCACCGGGTCCAGGACTTGAACCGCGGTCAACTACGTGGGAGTCCAGCGACATAACCATTACACTAACTGCTGGTCCCAGCAATTAGCATTTTTAAAAAGCCAGGTTTAGGTTTTTTTTTTTTTTCTTTTTTTTCTGGTGAAAAATCTGAACTCCTGGAGAAAAGAAGTAAGTTTAAGTCATTTTATCAGAAGGTGGTCTGACACAGTGGTTTAGCTTTGGAGTTGTAGGGACTCAGATTGAAATTTCCACTGTGATATTAATTCTAGGGCCTTAGGAAGATGAGCAAACGCAGCATTTTCCACTAAAATGTGGTCATTATACCATTTTGAAGAGTTGTTGCAAGGATTAAATGATATACTAATTATAAAGTCCTTAATTCAAGTTCAAAAATAATATTTGCACAAAAATGGTATTATTTACAATTTTTTCTTTATATCCATCTTTCAACAGAAGAGAGTACCTTGCACACAGTTTAGTACTTCATGAATGTGTATATTCTATTCATTTGAATACAGAATTTCCAGGCCAATCAAAGCATTGAATTTCTAGGTAACTGTACCCTGAAGAGGAGGATTATATCGAGTTCAATTTTCATGAATGGGCTTTTGTTTCCCAATGGTCCTGTGAACTGTATAAAGCATGGTCTCCTTAATGGCCTTAGTACTTGCAGCAGGGCTCATAAAGTCTATCTTTGCCATAGAGTGGGTGCCACCACTTCCTATAAAAGCTATGTTAATTTACCTAAAATCCCTTTGCTGTCTAAAATTGCTAATTGCAGCTTGAAATTTAGGGAGCTATTTACTTGTTTCTCTGTTCATAGGTCAGTAGTTTCTTTTCTGTCTTGTTTGCTTGGATTGGCTAAATTGGACATAAGTGGAAAATTCTACTCATGGCACTGGGAAATCTTCTTTCATGAGAGATTATAAATATTTCATGAGAGATTATAAATATTTCATAAGAAGTCTGGAAAAATAAGAAACTTGGGAAACTTCCTCCGAATGGGGAATGGAGAGTTTTTCTTGTATTTTAGCTATGATGCTAGCTACCAAATTTGTAATTTGAGAGAAATCATTAAATGTCCTGGGGACTCAATTTCCTAATGAATGAATGAATTATTTAATTTGTTCATTCACTTAACACATTTGTTAGCTCTCATCATGCAGCAGACCATATTCTAGGCACTACAGACATGAAAAGGAAACTCCCCAAAATCCTTGCTTTCATTGAGCTCAAAGTTTAACATGACTAAAATGTACAGCAAGTTATAGTAATTTTCCCCCTGAAGAAAGAAATAGGAAATAATTGTGTGGGAGGGTGAATTTTAGGGAGGGGGTGGTCTAACGCAAGCCTCAGTGAGAATTCAAAATTTGAGTAAAAATTTGGAGATGTGAGGGAGAGAGGATGACTAATATCTAGGAGAAGATAATTCCAGGTGAGGGCATGCAGCCAGTGGGAGGCCTAAGAGGCAGAAAAAAAGTTTATCATATTAGAGAAATGGCAAGGAGGCCAGCACTGCTTGATTAGCAGGGAGAGAGAAAGTGCTGGTCAGGGAGCTGACGGGCTAGCTCTGCAGATCTCAGGAACACTCGATAAAGATTTTTTTCCTAGGACCCATTGCAGAGCTTTAAGAGGAGAAACAGAAGATCAGACTTTTGCTTTAATATGGTTCTCTGACTGCCATACAGGAAATAGCTTTTAGGAGGACAAGTACAGAAGTAGGGAGACCAGTTAAGGGGCTATTGCAATAATACAGGGGGAGAGATAATGGTAGCATAGTTTAGAAAAATAAGGGTCGTAGAAATAGAAGTGATGGAAGTAAAAGATTTTGGCCATATATCAAAGAAATGGCAGAAGAGGATATATCTGAAAGGATCTGTGACAGATTAGATGTGGGGGAAAATAGGACTAACAGATGACTCTAACGTGTTTTGCCAGATAAACTGGAAGGGTGAATTTGCCTTTATTTATCTTAAAAGTATTATTTATGCATTAAATTACTATACATCATTTAGATTGTGAAGAGACTTTATGCAGCATGATATATACCTCAGTCCAGCCCAGCTGAGACTATTGTACACATTCTCGTCAACAGGTAAAAAACCTTATCTGTGTCCTACAAGTGTCTTACCTCTCCATTTCCTCCCCCAAATTTCTTTTCCTATGCTCTTCTCCTCCTACACTCTT
>NW_006160232.1:558715-580787 GCF_000334495.1 Tupaia belangeri chinensis | reverse complement strand
CATACCATTCTCCACAGTGGCTGGACCAATTTACATTCCCACCAACAGTTTAGGAGTGTTCCCCTTTCACCATATCCTCTCCAGCACTTATCATTATTATTATTATTATTATTTTTAATCTTTGCTATTCTGACTGGGGTTAGGTGGTATCTCATTGTGGTTTTGATCTGCATCTTCCCTACAATGAGGGATGTTGAGCATTTTTTCATATGCTTTTTGGCTGTTCGTATGTCTTCCTTAGAGAGCTACTTATTCAGCTTATTTTCCCATCTTTTAATTGGGTTAATCATTTTCTTTCAGGTAAGCTGCTTGAGTTCCCTGTATATTCTGGTTGTCAGTCCCTTATCTGAGGCACAGTTAACAAAAATTCTCTCCCATTCTGAGGGTTGTCGATTCACATAAATTATGGTGTCCTTTGCTGTGCAGAACCTACCTCCTTAATCTGATGTAATTCCACCTGTCTATTTTGGGAATTATTGCCTGTGTTTTGGCGGTTTTGCTTAAGAAGTCTTTTCGTACCCCAAGGTTTCCCAGAGTTTCCCCAGTAGTTTTATAGTTTGTGGTCTTGGGTTTAGATCTTTGGTCCACTTTGATTTGATTTTTGTTAATGGCGACAGATAGGGGTTCAGAATAATCTTTCTGCACATGGAGACCCAGTTTATTCAGCACCATTTGCTAAAGAGGTTTCCCTTTTCCCACTGGATTGACTGGTGGATTTGCCTTTAAATGAGAAGGAAAATGCTGTGGGAGAAGCTTTTTACGGGGAATGTCAGGGGATTTGTATAGATATGTTAAGTTGGTGATATCTGGTGATATCTTGTAGACATTCAGTAGTGATGTAGAATAGGCTGTTGGGTATGAAAATCTGGACTAAAGAGAAATTTGGGCTGGATATATAAATTTAAAGAAATGGGCATAAAAATGATATCAAATCCAGCAGCATAAATGGATTAAAATTGAGGTCTAAGGATTTAGCCCCAGGACTTTCCTTCATTTAGAGGTCAGGAGCACATGATAAACCAGCAAAGCAGGATGAGAAAGAACAGCCAGAAGTCAGGGGAAAACAAAGCAAATATGGAGCCCTCTAAACCAAGTGAAGAAAGTATTTAAAGGAAAAAGGAGTCATCGCCTATGTTAAATGCTAATGAGAGGTGAAGTAAGAGCCGGATTGAGGATTACTTGAATTAGCTGTGTAGAGGTCATTGGTCACCTTGGTAAAAGTTGTTGACAAAAGTGTGATTGGAATGGACTTCAGAAAGAATGGGAGGAAAGACTCTTGACACTGAATTTAGAGAACTATTTTAATAAGTTTTTCTGTAGAGAGAAGAAAAGAAATGGATCTGAGTAAATTCTTGGGGGGGTTGTTACATACATCTCCTTCTGTATGATGGAGATGAGATGATGGAGATGGAGATGATGGATGATGGAGATGATCCAGTCAAAAGGGGAAAGTTGAAAAGACAATAAGAAGAGAAAAAACTTGGAAGAGCTACATAACCAAAGAGGCAAAGGGGATTGGATTTAGTGCAGAAGCAGAGGGAATGACTTTATATAGGAACATGAATGTGTGCGAGATTGCAGGATTGCATGGGCCCGGAATCATGCATGTGTTTAGATGTGGTACAGAAGAGTTATAGAAATTCTTTTCAATTCCTCTGTGAAATAGAAATCAAGCTCTTTAGCTGTGAGTGAGGATGGAACATCAGTGTTAATGGTTTGAGGTGAGAAGAGACAAGATGAAATAGTTGTCCAATAGAATAGAAAGACTAAGGACATGTAATGTAGTCGCCAGACTGTGTCAAGGGTCTTGAGAATACTGAATGGATAAAGTGAGACCAGTTAGTATAATTCCACGTTTTTCTATTAGCTGAATTGGTGCTACTGTAGAGAAGTCAGTGGGATGGGCTGAATCAGAATTATAATTTAGCTAGGTAATGGCAAAGCAAAAGAAGGTAAGGGAGTTGAACATGTATGTAAGGAGATGATGATGATGATGATGCTTAATGTCTTAGTCCTCTATTGCATTGCTAACAGAAATACCTGATACTGGGTGGTTTATGAATAGAGCCTTATTTGACTCATGAAAAGTCAAATGAAAGTGGCTGAAAAGTGCAAAGTTATGAGACTGGCATCAGATCAGTTACATCATAAATTGCTGACAGAAGCAGAGAGGGTGGTGGGCATGTGCAGAGAGGGCATGGCCTGTGTTTTCTGTCTGTCTCCTTCATTTTCCCTTCTTAAAAACCCACCAGACTCAGTCATGGGGGTCTTGTCCTAAACATCTGTCTTAGTCTGTTTTTGTATTACTAACAGAATGCAATGGGTGGTTTATTAAAAAATAGGGGTTTATTAACTCACAATTTTAGTGGCTGGAGAGCCTAAATGTGGAGGCCTGGCATCAGGTTGGCCTACAAAAATGGCCAACAGAAGCACAGAGAATGGCAGGCAGCTCTCTTTTTAATAGCAATCCAATCTCAAGAAGCTAACCCTGTATCAGGAGGACCAGAAATAACTGTGTCTCACAAGCTAGTATTAATCTATTCATGGGAGTTCTACCACCATTATTCAGTAACCAAGATCCAAGTGCTGCCACCTGAGCTCACCACCTTCTAACATCAAATTCCAAAACACGAAACTTTGTGGGACAACCCACTATCCAACCATACTGCCACCCAAGCACTGATCTTCACTATAATAATTGGATCAACATTTTACCTTCTTAAACCTGTTATGATGGCACAAAACATGAATTTTGGGGGGACATAAGCAAACTCTAGCATTGAATGTGGATTTTAAGCTAAGTGAGGAAGGAGAGAAATAATGTGAAAATATGGTAGGATAAACAGATTGAGGGTACAGATATAGCCAATGAATTGTTAAAGTTTGGGTTCAGAAGGTGGTAGATAGAGTGAAATGTGTGAATTTGTGGTTGGTTATGCAAGTGTTGCAATGGTTCCTAATGATAAAACCTGGAGTAGAATCAGAAAAGGAGAAGATTGGTATGGAGAAATCAAAATACTGAAGAGCCAGAACATGGGCAGGCATTTCCACAGGCAATTGACCTCTAAGAACTATGACAGAAACTGTATTGGAAATAATGACAGTGATACAGGGAGGACCCAGAATTGAAGGGTAGCAACTTGACCGTAGAAGGGTGGAGTAAGTGACTGCAATGAATAGGGATAGGGGGAGATAATGATTATTTCATTATGCGGGATTCAAAACGTTTTAATGATTTATTTATTTATTTATTTTTTTGGTGAGTAAGGATGGAGAATGCTCTTATCATACCATTGAAGCAGTAAGGGAGAGGGTATCTACTCCAAGTCCAGGCCAGCCACACAAGAAGAGGAAGAGGAAGAGATCTACCACACGAGAAGGCTATGGTGTCTTCAAGGAAGAGTTGCAGTCTAGTTGGAATGAGAAGGTGAAGAGAACGTTTCCAGTAGAGCTTGAGGACACAGGAAAACTTACTGCAGAGAAATCGTAAAGTCCAGAGTCATAGTGAAATGATTCTAAGAGACAGAGAATGGTAGAAGGTGAGTTCATAAAAAGTGATGGATCCATGCAGGCACTAGAATTAGTGGATTAGTGGAAGAAGGTGACCTGGAAGTCTTAAACTTCATGGAGTGATTGATACAGACAGGGATAAAGACATAATACGATATTTTCAGTGGTCTTAAGACAGAAAGAAAAGGTACGAGTGTTGAAAGGAGCGAACAATGAAAAAATGATTCTTTCTGACTCGAGTCCAGTCTTTTCTCTTCTAGGAATGGAGCAGATCGAGGTGGGGATGGATCTGAGTAATAGCCACCACGCAGAACTCAGAATTGTAACTTTATCCTGACGAATAAGACTTCATTTCTAAATTCAGTTCTTTGGAACAAGCTCCTACTTTCTTTTTAAAGATTCCTCTGCAGCATTCTTTGCATTATTTCTTCAAAGAGACTGCAGTCAGATGTTCTACCAACTTCCCAAATGCACCTATTTTCATGCTAGGCTCAAGATGCAATCCCAGTTATAATTAGTTACATCCTGGCATATGCCACAGCACATTTTGTATCCTTCGTCATGCTTTTTTGGCCATTCCCTCCATCATTTATTGATCTAGAGAAGAAAAATGGTTTTCTTCTACTGAAGTGTGTGGATACTAGAAAGAAGGCAGATACTGTTGCTAAATTTTTGGTGTCAGGTTCCTTCAGTTTTGCAAGTAACAGTGCCAGGGTGAGCAAATGCTCTAACCACTAAGGAAGATAATAAGCCCTCTATAGGAAACGCTTTGGTGCTAGATTTGGGTTTGTAACCCTTCCTACCACCTCATGGTTGCATACCATGAAGTAAATAATTAAAATTTTAAGACTTAAAAATATTTTTTCATCACGATGAAAAGTGCACAATTCTTTTTTTTTATTTTTATTTTTTTAGAGAGGCTTTTGCTATAGGGCACATGCACTTGTCAGAAAGACAGAGAGAGACAGAGAGACAGAAAGCAAGAAATCATCCCCCGGGGGGATGGCCGTGTCGCAATCCCTTCTCCTCCATTCTCCTCTCGGGATCTTGGGCATGCATGCACACGTGCCCGGTGTGATTTTTAAGCCACTGGGTCCAGGACTCGAACTGCGGTCAACTATATGGGAGTTCAGCGACATAGCCGTTATGCTACCTACTGGTCATGAAAAGTGCACAATTCTAAGCTGTTGAATAAGAAATAAACCTGTGATTTATGACACTCAATTTACATAATTCTCAGCAGCATTTAATAAATGTTGACTCCTTCGAAATTTTTCTTCCCCTGGCATCGGTTACTTTGCATTTTCTGTGCTTTATCCCTACCTGAGAACACCCCTTTTCTACCTCCTTCTGCTGACTTATCCTCTGCTGTCTGATCATTATGTCAGAATTTTCTAAGACTTGGTCCTAGGCCCCTAAGTCTTTTTAAAAATTCTTATTTTTTTATATTATATTTAATCATCTATATCTTTCCAGTGTATAATATTTCTTTTCCCAGCACGTTACCATGCATATCAGTCAGGACAAAGACATTACTATACACATTATCATCAGCAAATAGCTTTTTATTTTTTTTCAGGTTATTATTATTATTATTATTTTAAACATTTGATCACTATATATCATTTGGTTTGTAAAGAGAATTTCCCCAACACAAAATATTTTTCAAAACAGTCCAGTTGAGAATACTATACATATTTTCATTAAAAGATAATAAATCATTTCTGTGTCCCACTAATGTCATGCCTCTATTTTTTCTCTTGATTTTCTTCTCTTTATTCTTCCTTTCCCTCCCCTTCCACATTGTCTTCAGCATCCATAACTATTTTCACTGCTTTTATGCCCTCCAGTATTTCAATCTCTACAATAAAGTGTGGAAAGTCAGTATATATTAAGTGGATACATACAATATCTTTCTTTCATACATATTTGATCATTTTCTACTGAAGGCCAGGGTCTTGTTTTTTTTTTATTATTTTTTTTTATTTTTTTTTATAGCTGAATAGTATTCCATAGAATTTTTTTTCTGTTTTCCCCAATCATTATTTTTATTATTCTAATTATTTTTATAAAACAGTCAATTGCTATTTCTCGTTTTGCTTGTAAAAGTACTTTGCCCATCATGAAATACTTCTCAGACCAATCCAGTTGAGAATACTATACATGTCATCATCAACAGTTAATAACCCCTATCTGTTTCTCACTAACGTCCTGTCTCTCTATTGTTCACTTGCTATCTTTCTCTATCCTCTTCTCTTCACTTACCCCATTCCACACTGTCCTATTCTCATTATTCCATAGAATTTATATGCCATACTTTTTTAATCCCTAAGTTATTTATTTATTTATTTATTTATTTATTTTTATTTATTTTTGAGAGGTTTTTTACTATAGGGCGCGTGCACTCGCCAGACAGACAGAGAGAGACAGAGAGACAGAAAGCGAGAAATCACCCCCCAGAGGGGATGGCCATGCCGCAATTCCTTCTCCTCCATTCTCCTCTTGGGATCTTGGGCATGCACGCACATGCGCCCGGCGTGGGTTTTAAGCCACCGGGTCCGGGACATGAACCGCGGTCAACTACTGGGAGTCCAGTGACATAGCCATTACACTAACTGCTGGTTCCCCGTAAGTTTTTTTTTAACTAACTTATTCTATACCCTTATCTTACATCTCACTCATGCCATCTATATGCCAATGACCATTAAATACATAACCTCTCTCTAAAGACCAGAAACCTCTCTCTGAACTTCAGAAACATGAAAATTTGCATGGAATCTCTACCTGGATATCCCAAAGACCTCTGAGCTTCAACTTAGCCACAAAGAAATATCTATCATCTTTCCCCCAAATTGGATCATCTTCAGGTGACTGCCATTTCCAGGAATATTGGAGATATTCTTACATCTCTCCTCTTTCTTATCCTTCATACCCAATCCATAATAAAGTCCTGTCAACTTTATTTACTAAATAGGTAACAGATGTCTTTACTTTGTACCATTTCTTCCATTGTCATGCCAAGCTATCATCATTTCTAGCCTGGGCCACTGTAATCACTGCAAACTGTTTCCCCAAGTATCCAGTCTATCTTTTCCTTCTCATTCATTCTCCACACAAATACCAAGAGTCATTTTTAAAAAAAATTTATTTCATTTTATTTTAAACATTTAATTACATTATTTAGCTTACAAAATGAATATTTCAACATGTGAACATTTCTTTGAACTTCTTGTGAACATTTTATTATACTGTTCCTCACACTCTTGAAAAATCAGTGCCAAATAGAATGAAAATCATTTGGTGGCTTCTCTTTGATTTACACTTTGGCCCACCGGGTGCTGTCCCTGCCAACCTACTTCCTGTATCCTAGCTTCACTTTGAACTATGCTCTCTCTTTATCTTAATATTTTAGTCACATTCCTCATTTATCTCCTGGACTGTCCCAAGTTGTCTCCTACCACAGAGTGTTTATACATGCTGATCCTTCTACTTAAAAGCTGTTCCATTTATTAACCTCTATTCATTTTTCAGATATCAATTTAAATTTAGCTTTCATAGATAGTTGTTTCCTGATTCCCTCTAGAGTAGGTTAATTTTGCAGTCTTTGGCACTGTGTACTTTTATAAGTCTTGGAAAAACTCTCAATTAATATTTATTTTGGTGGGACCATCAGTTAGTGTAATGGCTATATTGCTGGACTCCCATTTAGTCAACTGCGGTTCGAGTCCCAGACCCGGTGGCTTAAAACTCACGCTGGGCGCGTGTGCGTGCTTGCCCAAGATCCCGAGAGGAAATGGAGGAGAAGGAATTGCGGCATGGCCATCTCCCCCTGGGGGGTGATTTCTCGCTTTCTATCTCTCTGTCTCTCTCTGTCTTTCTGGTGAACACACATGCCCTGTAGCAAAAAACCTCTCCAATAAAAAAAAAAGAAAAAAATTATTTTGGTGTTTATTTCATTATTGTCTATGTACCTACTAAACTTTGTTCCATGAAGACAAATACCATCTATTTTTTAGTTTTCTGAAAATTTTACCCCTGAGCTTGGATCAGTGGTTGACTCAAAATAAACACTCAGTAATATTTATTGAATTCATGAATGAAGGATAACTTCTATTTATTAAGCACTTAACTATGTGGCAGGCATTTTGTAAAATATTTTATAAACAATTCCCATTCACAGTAATCCTACGATGTGAGTATTACTATTATATTCCATTTTGCACATGAGGGAACCAACTTGGAATGTTTAGTGAACTTGCCTAACTTACCTCTAGCTGGATAGAATCCAGTTCCAATTGTCTGCAAAGTCAATGACCCTAAGACCCAGGTTATTATGCCTATTGTGTTTATAGTTAAAAATGCTTTCTCTTCTGTCAGGTAGCTGGCCCTGACATCTCTACCTTGAGACTTGAACTGCCTTTCTCCCCTTCCAATGAGGACCCTTCTCTTCCACCATCTTCAGCACTACTTTGATTATAAGAGAAATTCTATGGGATTGTTGTGAAGAATCATGAGTTCATGACACAAAAGCCCTAACCCTGTACACCGTAACATGGTCGTTGGGCATAAAACTCCTTTCACATTTTAAATCCCTTTCTTTAAGCTAATAAACTACTTTGATTATGATTTGTTCCTTAACAGTTTAGGAGGCTTATTTGTATTAATCCCTTCACATTTACCCTCTACCTGCCCTCTTCTTACTTCTACCATTCCTCAAAGCCTAGAACATATGTTATAACTTCTCCATGAAGATCTTGGGTTAAAGAAAGAAAGAAAGACAGTGTTTGAATCGAATAGTCTTGGTCCGATGGAAAAGAATTTGAGGTTAAATAGTCATGTTGAGCTGGACATTTCTAGAACATCACTGTTTAGACATTCTGTTTAAAGATGATGGATGTTATCTTATTTCGCAAGGGATGACTTCTCCTAATCCCAGGGAAGTCTCTGATGCTTGAGACTGAGGTTGGCAATTTTCCTCCTCTGGGGCCGAGCACGCTTGGATTTGCCAGAGGGGTTGCTCTCACCATCTGCAACTTCTGTCTTTTGCTTCCTCAGTTTGCATTTATTAAGGGCTGTTTAGTCATTATTATTATTCTTATCTTAATACTTGATGAAAGAGAATAACCACCACAGGGCCTTCTCTTAGGGCTGTGTAGCTGCATCTTGGCCAATACGTCCTGTTGAGGGTGTGAGTGGTGCTAAATTCCAGCTCACACTCTGCCCACTGAGCTGTGTCCTGTCACAGGCTGTGTCTGTCCAGGCGGGAGAGATGTATGTTGCCCGTTGCATAAGGGGGCCAGATAAGCCTCTTCTTTTATGATGGCTCTAGTGACCCTGTGCCCCTTTCCACGTTTACTACCTCTGTGTGTGTTTGCACATGTGTGCATTTACCTCTGATATTACTTTTGAAAATTCAGATAAAAATATCTGATGCCTCATTCCACTAGCAGTGCTCTGACCTTTCCAGAGTTTCAGATGTGATACCTTTCTGGCAAATTCTCAGGTAGTCTGTATTTGGTTTCTTTGATCCCTCCCTCCCTGCTTTCCTCTCTTCCTCCCTGGCTTTCAGTTCAGGGTGTATTATCACCATTGGATGTGTATGGTCTTGCTGTCTCTTTTTCTTAAGTTTTATTTGTACTTTAAATTCCAATCCTCCTCTCCCATTCAGTGTGTTTCGTAAGCCTTTTTTTATAGGGATTTTTTGCAAAAATGAAGATTGTGGTTTGGCGTGCAAGTCTTTGCTACAGAAATGAAATAGTTGTTATAAATCTTATACCTTTCATTTGGCATAATCTTTTAAAGGTCTAGTTGTTTTAGCTCTTTCTATCACTTTCCCCCCTGTGGCTTATTGACAAAAGGTGTGGTTTAAATATTCCCTTCTCTGTGAAATCTTCCCTCATTCCTCCAGTGTTAGGCTCCCTCTTCTGGGCTCCCATGGCATTTGCTCATTTTTCTGTAATTGTACATATGATCACATTTTGCAATAAAAAAAATCTAGTTATATGCTGTATTGAGCTGCTCTGTAAAAGAGACTTACATATATAGATACCTATGCATTTGTAGCACCTAACTTATATCTAGGAACATATATTCTCAGAAAAAGTATATTGAATGAATGAATAATAATAGGAACAACAAACAC
The DNA here is from genome assembly GCF_000334495.1 of Tupaia belangeri chinensis. NCBI lineage: Eukaryota > Metazoa > Chordata > Mammalia > Scandentia > Tupaiidae > Tupaia > Tupaia belangeri. Next base: position 571,135 of record NW_006160232.1, on the reverse strand, counting down.
ATATTGGGCATACATGACATGTCAGATACTTTCTAAATGCTTCACATCTACTGAATTCTTTTTTTTTTTTTTTGAGAGTTTTCTTTTTGCTATAGGGTGTGTGTGCTTGCCAGAAAGATAGAGACAAACAGAGAGACAGAAAGCGAGAAATCACCCCTGATGGGGCATAGCCACACCACAATCCCTTCTCCATTCTCTTCTTGGGATCTTGGGCATGCACGTGCCTATCCTGTGTTTAAGCCACTGGGTCCCGGACTCAAACCAAGGTCCAGCGACATAGCCATTAAGCCAACTGCTGGTCCCTACATCTACTGAATTCTAATTCTCACAACATCCTGTGCATTAGGAACTATTATTATTATTATTATTTCATAAAGAGGAAAACTAAGACACAGAATGGTCAAGTAACTTTAAAGTTTATGTAGCTTTTAAAATTCAAGCAACTCACACAGTTAGTAAATGATTGAGCTGGGATTTGAACCAAGACAACCTGTTTCTAGATTCCAAATAAGCAGCTTTTGAATAACAAGTGGGCTGTGCCTAGGACCCTGGGCTCCCAGTCTAGCATGTTTTCTGTGCCACACTGCAGGCTCAATCTCTACTATTTTTATTACTATGTGCTTGGTAGGTATTGTCATGCATGGTCAATTACAAAAGAACTCGTAGGTAGGCATCATTATCCCAGTTTTGATAGGCAAGGGGAATGGGTTCCTAAGAATATGATAAATTTACATTTCCTGTGGTCCCACAAGTAGGACAGAGTCAGGATTTGAACTTGGGTTTTGCTGACTTTATCTTCCATAGTCCTTCCATCACACCATACGGTCACCAGAGAGGGTACTCAGGGTCTTGCCACCGTAATTCCTTACATTCTGGAGAAGCAGGTGGGTATTTGGTGGAAATGTAGAGATGTCTTTTTTTTTTTTTTTTTTTTTGTTAGAGGGCACATGCGCTAGCCAGAAAGACAGAGAGAGACAGAGAAATAGAAAGCGAGAAATCACTCCCCAGGGGGGATGGCCACGCTGCAATCCCTTCTCCTCCATTCTCCTCTCGGGATCTTGGGCACGCACGCACACGTGCCTGGCGTGAGTTTAAGCCACTGGGTCCGGGACTGGAACCATGGTCGGCTACATGGGAGTTTAGTGACATAGCCATTACGCTAACTGCTGGTCTCGAGATGTCTTTGGCTTTGATGTGGTCCTAGGAATGTTCTCCCGTGATCTGTTGCTTCCTCCATGATCTTACCACTGGGAACTTGGAGTCTTTTTACAAGAATCCCTCTGTCCCAATAAATCTTTGTGTGCACTAAAACCAAATAAATGTGGCATGTAGAATTATAGCATTAGGAAACACAGGCATGTTTTTAGGATGTTGGGAGGAATGCAGATAGTGGTTAAGAAGATTCTTGGGGAGCTGTCCGCTTTTAGATTGCTGTGGTAACTCTTGATTCTTCTTTTATTACATTAAACATATATTTCACTTCACATTACACATAAATACAACTTAATAAAAATAGAAGAATAAATATCTTCCAGTTTTGTAATTTTCAATGACTATAGGGACCATTTGCACTTAGAGAACCAATGTGTGCAGAACTTTTAGCTACTTGTCATTCCTTCCCTCTGGTGAATCTTTGTTTGTTTGTTTGTTTTTCTGGTGGTGGTACTTCGATTTCCCTCTAAAGAATCGTCTTCCCTACAGCTGTATTCCAGGGGCACTGGGAGAAACAGTTTCTTCTTCCCTCAGGACTGGGAGTTTGAGCCAGGTTGACTAAGACATCACTGTTTGCAGGACATAGTGACTGACAGAAACGGGCCAGGATTTGTAAAGAAGGAGTCTTCGATAATGCTTGAGTGATCAGATGAAAAAAATATATATTTTTTTGCCCATGGGATATGGATCAATAAGGCTATAAGCCTAGAGCCTAAAAGGGCTGTAGCATGAAAATGCTACGTTGAATTCTTGGATCCAAAGATTGCCTGAAACCAATTCTGCCCCTGGACTTTGCATTTCTAGAAGTAACTACGGTGTGAGTTCTGTAAAGGTAGGGACTTCATCTTTGTTCTAACCTCAGGGCTTAGAACAATGTTAAGCATACAGTAGAGGTTCAGTAAATATTTGCTGAATAAATGTCAGGTCTAACAATTTCCTCTCTCTCTTCAAGCCAATTTGAGCAGTGTTTTCTATTGCTTGCAATCAGAGAAGTGCTATCTGATAAATGAATATCCCAAGCAGATATTATGAATCAATTATGACACTTTTTGTAGCTGAACCTAGATGCAGATTTATAATCCTTTTCTTTCTTACTTTTTTGGGAGGTTTTTTTTTTTTTTTTTTTGCTATAGGGAGCATGTGCTTGCTGAAGAGACAGAGAGACAGAGAGACAGAAAGCGAGAAGTCACCTTCCAGGGGGATGGCCACACTGCAATCTCTTCTCCATTCTCCTCTCAGGATTCTGAGCAGCACACACATGAGCCCAGTGTGAGTTTCAAGACACCAGACCTGGGACTCAAACTGTAGTTGGCCATGTGAAAGTCCAGTGCCTCAGTCATCCTGCCACCTGCTGGTTCCTATAATCCTTTCAGTATGATGCTCCAGGCAGACCTTATCAACCATTGCCGTTGGCAGGCAAGATGGAACTCATCTAGAATCTATGTTAATTTTCTATTATTACATAACAAATTACCATGAATTTAATGGCTTATATCAACATATGTTTATTGTCTCAGTATCCATGGGTCAGGGATTTGGTCATGGCTTCTTTTGCTCAAGGTTCCACAAAACTGCAATCACGATGTTGGCTAGCTTTGTCCCTTTCTGAAGCTCGAGTCCTCTTTTGAGCTCATGTGGTCCTTGACTTTTGCTGGCTGGCGGTTTGGGATCCTTCTCAGTTCCAGTGGCTTCTCACAGTTCCTCATCACACAGCCACTTCACAGGCCTTTCATCATGGCAGATTTGTCCTCAGCTTGCAGGAGTATTTCTCTTTTTAGGAGGGACCCAGTCACTCTTTGAAGCCCTCTCACCTCATGGAGTCAGATTATTTTCCTTTTCCCTCCTCTAGGAAAAAGAAAGGAAAGGAAGGAGACAAATCTATGTATTTCTTTTTTCCTTCTTTCTTCTTTCTTCTTCTTTTTTTTTTTTTTTTAGGTTTTTGTTATAGGGCATGTGCATTCACCAGACAGAGAGAGAGAGAGAGAGAGAGAGAGAGAGAGAGACAGAGAGACAGAGACAGACAGATACAGAGGGAGGGGAAGTGAGAAATCATTCCTTGGAGGGATGGCCATGCCCAATCCCTTCTCCTTTATTCTCCTCTTGGGATATTGGGCATGCACACACATGTGCCTGGTGTGAGTTTCAGGCCACTGGGTCTAGGACTTGAACAGCAGTGGCCATGTGGGAGTCCAGCACCTTAACCATCATGCTACTTGCTGGCCCCAGAACTAGGTATTTTTGGCAGTCTCTCTCCTGGGGTGATCCTTTTGCTTCAAGTTCTTAATTAGTTAGGGTTACAACCTTGTGCATGGCTGCTGTGTTCAGGTTGTCCCAGAAGCCAAACTCAGACTCCCCATGCAACTTCTAATCTCCCTGGCAGTGGCACTATCTGTACACCATCACAGCCGGGCTAGATAATCTTTCTTTTAACTCAAAATCAACCAAGTTGGGACTCTTCAAAAATCTCTTCACTTTTGAAACATACCATAACTAATAATGGGAGCCAAATCCCACTATATACATTGGTCCACCCATACACACGAGAGACAATTACACAGGAGTGAACGCCAGGAGGTGGAGATTGAAGGAAGCCATCCTGGGACTCTGTTTACTCCCATGTTGTGGGTCTAATCCAAATGATCTGTTTTATAAATAAAAAAACTGGGCCTAAAACAAGGTAAGTAACCACATGCAGTGTCCTGGAATTAACATTCGAGGTCTTCAGTTTTCTACCCCAGGGCTCCTTGAGAACTTTTGGCATAGACCTACTGTATCTTTGAAACTTTTTTCTGGAATGTACAGATTTGGAAATTGTGGGAATAATCTCATGTTTTACTTATCTTTGTTCCTTTTCTTCCCACCTCATTCCCTCTGCACCTAGCTGATAGATACGTAATACGTGCTTTCAGTGTTGATTTGACTAAGAAAATCAGTTGGTTATTTTTTTGGAATTGGAAGGCTGAAGTGAACTGACCTAATGTCAAACCACACCACCAAGGGATTCAGACACAGAAGGAAGCCTTGAAGGACTTTGATGATATATTAATAGACTCACTGTCAGTGACAATAACATCTCGTCTTCCAGTAGCTGTGACCTTTAGGAGTTAAGAGTCACCACAGGAAAGATTCCTAAAGGGCTGAGTCTCCTGCTATTCAGCAACTGAATCTACTCCTCAGTGATAGTCATGCTGGGGCTGGTGAGAGAACAGGATGAATAGGTGAAAAGGGCATTAAAAATGTCAGCTAGTGCCCCAGATATTCTCTTGGGAGTGTTCTGGCTTCATAACAAGGTTTACTTCTCAGCTGTCTTATGACATTTATTAGATTTGAATAGACTGAGTTCCTTTTGTCATGGAGCAATTTTACAAATACAAAATATTTTTTATATGAATTAATGGGCCATCAAACAGAATCATGTGGATTCTAAATACATACAAATATATAAAAATGTTTTTATCAAAACTGCCTAGGGACTATATTTCAATAGAAAAAGCTTTTCCAAAGTTTGGATACTTACCTATTTCTTAGAAAAGAGCTAAATTCACTTGACTTAACAAATTCTGACCTTAATCCTCCAGACCAACATATTACCTAAAAAAAAAAAGGCAGGTTGTGGAAGAATAAACAATGCTCAAAATGTTATCTACAACATGACACTATATATTTTGTTTATTGATCTCATTTTTCATTTAATGCTTAATGGCTGCCTCCCTCTGCTAGATTTTAACTTGTGAAGGGCAGGAATCTTTGTCTGTTCAGTTGTGTCTTATAAGCACCTAGAACAGTGCCCAGTGCAGTTATTACTGAAAAAGTGAATAAACATAGGGACCAGCAGTTAGCATAATGCGTAATGGCTATGTCGCTGGACTCCCATGTAGTCGACCGCAGTTTGCGTCCCAGACCCGGTGGCTTGAAACTCACGTGGGGCGGGGTGCGTGTGTGCCCAAGAGGCCGAGAGGAGAATGGAGGAGAAGGGATTGCGGTGTGGCCATCCCCCCTGGGGGGGGGGTGATTTCTTGCTTTCTGTTTCTCTGTCTGGTGAGCACATGTGTCCTATAGCAAACAAACAAACAAACAAAAAAAACTCTCAAAAAAAAAGTGAATAAATATATTAGTCAAGGCTCTCTGGAAAAAGAACCAATAGGAGAGATTTATACACACACACACACACACACACACACACACACACATACACACGTATATATACATAAAGATTTATTATGAGGGATTGTCTCATGAAATTATGTAGGCTGGGGAGTCCCATGATGTTCTCTCTGCAAACTGGAAACCTGGGAAATCAGTGAAGTTGTTCTAGTCCAACCTGGAATATCTTAGATCCAGGGGAGTCAAAGATCTAATTACCTGAGTCCAAAAGGCCTTAGAACCTAGAGTACCAATTTCTAACAGTAGGATAAAATGGATGTCCTAACTTAAGAAGAGAAAGTAAATTTGCTTTTCCTCTGCCCTTTTGTTCTACTTGGGTTCTCAAGGGATTTTATGATGTTCACCTACCTTAGTGAGGCCTGTCTGAGCTCAACCTACCAATTCAAATGCTAATTTCTCCTGAAAACACCCTCACTGACATATCCAGAAATAATGTTTAACCAGCTAGTGGAGGAATCTCAGTACAATCAAACTGACACAGAAAACTAAGCATCGCAGAGACAGTGAAAGTACAGAGCGTCACACAGAACTGCTAATGGCTCCTCTTAAATTCCTTTGGCTTAAATCAGGCCCCACAGGCCTTAAAACCACTACTACTTACCTAAATTTGAGTCTGCTTTCTTATGAACTGAAGAGCTCTTTCCTATCTCTGGGCATATTCCCAGTATTTCTACCTTAAGCTGATCAAGATTCCAGAGAAAAAACAAATTTGTTTTTCTCCTGTCTCATCTAAGTAAAGATTTACTTTCTGACCCTTTTTAGGTGTTTGGCAGTGGGATTTTCCATTCCTTCCTTCCGAAGAAGAAATCTTACGAGTCACCCCAGAGTTTTGATGACTGTGAACCTAAGAAAGTAATCACACTGGTCCAAATTGTACATTTCTCAATTTGGGTAGTATTGATTTTAAAGAAGACCATAGGAGAGAGGCTGAAAATCAAGAGTATATTGTGTTGTGTCAAATCTAGTTTCTTAACTGAATCTTCCTTTGTCATGGATAAAGGAAAACAAAACCCTCAGACTGTCAACTTCTCTTGAGAAAATCCCTAAAAAACCAAACATGTACACAGCTCCCAATAACAAAATAATTTATAGTCATATGGGTAGGGAAAATACATTAAGGAAATGTATTCATGAACATAGTTCTGCTGAAAATACAACTGATTTTCTTTACTAAACAGTTTCTTTAAATCTCTATTGATTAGTATATAGGTTCAGCTAATAGAACACAGTCACATAAACAGTGGCTTAAAGAACATAGAACATTATTCTGATATCTGAGCACAAGCAGTTGCAGGTCTATGTGTGGCTGAAAGATCCTTCTGTCTTGTTTTGTCATTACCCATGTGTGGCTTTCATCTGGCAGTCTGTTATGGCTCTCTATTAGAGAGAGAAGACATGATCTATGAGGGAGATGAGTCACTTAAAAAAAAAAAAACAACTTGCCAGAGGGCATGCGTGTTCACTAGAGAAAGAGAGAGAGAGAGAGAGAGGGAAAGCTTATGAAAGAGGCATGGTCATGCTTCAGTTCTTTCTCCTCTACTTTTTCCCTTTTTGGGAGATTTTTGACATGCATGCACATGTGCTTGGAGTGTTTCCCAAGCTACCATTTCTGGTACTTGAATTGTTCAGTTGGCCATGTGGGATCTGGCTGTCTCAACCACCAGACCATGAGCAGGCCCAAGGAATCCCCTTCACTAGCAATTCTCAGGTTGGAACTTAGTTACATGGTCACACTGAGGAGTCTGGAGATGTGGTCTTTAGATGGTCAACTCTAGATGAAATTGAAGAGCTCTGTTAACAAGGGAAAAAGGGGAAGGTGCTAACTGGGAAATAATCAGCATTCTCTATTAATTTCCCCAGTTCTGATGACCAATACTGTATATGTCCTTTCCCTCATACAGAACACTAAGTCGAACACTAAGACACCTGAAACCATCTTTGTTGCAATAATTTACACCTGAGGACATTGGGGAGGGGCACTATTTTTGGCAGTAAGACCAGATGTTGGTCCATGCAGTCTAGCCACATGTAAAAGAAGGCTGTGTATCTCTCATTAAAGAACTAACTGTAATGAAACTCCCATTTGGAAAAAGGAGAATGGAAAAACACATGGGTTCATAGGAGCAATGGACTCCTTCTGGAGAGGAATAAAAGAACTCTCTCTTGGCAGTAAAGTCAGTTCCTCACTTAGTCCACGTGGTAAGCAGAGTCTAAGGCAGTTTTATGATCCTCCTTTTCTGATATGCAGACCTTTATGTAATCACTTCCTTTTTCCCCCCTCTGACTTGCTTTTAACTATTGGAATATGGAATTGGGGGATGAGATGCATGTGATTGCATTACATAGGACTGTGACGTCCTCCATGCTAGAAGACTCTGTCCCTGGCTGACTAGGAAGTGGCCTTCCAGGAAAGCTCATTGCGACAGGGAACGGGGAGGCCTCTAGCCAGAACCAGGTAGGAACTGAGGTTCTTAGGCTACAGTTGCAAGAAACTCAATTCAGCTAACATCTATTAGCCGAGTTGAGCTTGGAAGCAGCTCATTCCCCCCTTGAGTCTTAAAATGAAACCAGACCTGACCAGAGCCTGGATTAAACTTTGTAAGAATCTGTGAAGCAGAATTAAGTTGAACCTAGAATTCTTATGCAGGGAAACTATGAACTAATATAAGTGTGTTATTTTAAGCCACTAGGTTTATAGTAATGTTGTTATGTAGCAATTGGTAACTGGTACTAACGCAGCCCATCTGAAGCTTCTGGCTCTGTTCTCTGCGAGGGAGTCCATTATTTACTCTTCACTGTGGTTTATGATTTTGCTGTTTTGGAAATTCTTCCTCATCTTTTATCCTCTGTGGCCACATCTGAATTTTAGCATTAGACTCTCCCCTTCCTGGAAAACTATAGATTTTGTAGCCCACAACATTCTGATGTACATTTGGAGTCCCAGAGGTTGCCTTTGTGTAGATAATCACACACCTACATAGGCCAGGGTGTGGTTTGTTTGGCAGGAATAATATTATCTCGAACTTACTTACATTTATTTGAAATTAATATACCATTGATTCTAAGGAACATTTATATACCACTAAGAAAAAAATTTCCAAATACACTTTGACACTGTGTTTTATCACATCAATTATAAAGTGCATTCCAATTATAGAGGTATTAAAACTTGAAATTAGGTGTTTCTTTATTAAATAGGCATCTAGATAGCTTCTTTCTTTTTTTCTTTCTTAGAGAGGTTTTTGCTATAAGGTGTGTGCACTTGCCAGAAAGACAGAGATAGCGAGAAATCACCCCCCAGGGGTGATGGCCATGCTGCAATCCCTTCTCCTTCATTCTCCTCTCGGGATCTTGGGTGCACATGCGCACACGCCCAGAGAGAGTTTTAAGGCACCGGGTCCAGTACTGGAACCATAGTCGACTATATGGGAGTCCAGCGACATAGCCATTATGCCAACTACTGGTCCCACGGATAGCTTATTTCTAATATATCACATATTATAAAGTTTTGACAGCAAAAGGCTTTTCTAGGCCTAGGTTTGAAGTTTAAAAACTCTGGGCCTTTGACAGTGCACTGCTCAGATAATTTTTGGTAATAACCTTAAGGTCATCTAAAACAGACAGCTTAGGTAAGAAGTACCTTAATTAGATCTTTGCTGCTGAATGGCACACATGATCTTCTGAGAATATTTAAGGGAAGTGTTTGAGAAGGGTGATAGCAGCAACCTTCTCTTCTGCTAAGGTTGCCACTTCGGTCACCGCTCAGGGTTGACAGGAGTTTTTTTCTTTTTAGAATTTACTAAACACAGCAAGAAGCAGCTAGTACACAAAAATAAATAAAGTTTCCTCAACATATTTATTAGAATTAGAAGCTTTGTAAGCACATGAGTTGTCTATTAAGATGGCAGGTAAGCATTTAATCAAATATTTTGCCATGGTGTGGTGGTGGTCACTAACAGTTTGGCTTGCAGTGTGTGTATCCTTTCTGCCTGCCTCTGTCCTAAAGTCAGTGGCCTACGTATCGGTTTGTTAGGGCAGCTAGAAATTCTGCATTAGTTGTACTGCAGATTTAGCTCCTGCAAGAAAGGCTAAAATAATAGTAAAATAACTTGAAACATGATAGTTTATTTTCCTGTCATGTAACAGTCTGAGGACAAGCTGTCAGCCTTGAAATGGCAATTTCACAGAGGCAGGGGCTCCTGCTCCTCTATCTTGCCTGTCTGCTAACCCCAGCATATGGCTTCCACCTTGGGATCTGTATTGGCTTCTGCAGTTTTTCTAATACATCTTCATTTTTGCCGCTGGAAAGGGTCGAAGAGAAAGCAGAAGACACACTCCTCTTTTCTTGGACATGATGCTCACATACCACTGACTAGAGCAGTGATGTCTGACCACATGTACAAAGGAGGTTGACGAAACTAGTCATTAGCTTGGAAGTCAGGTGTCTGACCCCAATTCACAGATTTTATTACTGAGGAAGAAAAGGGGAGTACAGGTTGAAGGGTATATAGTGAACTCGACCACAACAACTTAGTCCGAAGCTACTATGTTTGGGTTACTTGTTGATTTATTTATTCCATGAGAGAGAGAAAGAGAGAGTGAAAGAAAGAGAGAGAGAGAGGAGGAATCTCATCAGGGTTTGGATGATGAGATTCATCCCCAACCTCATCTGGCTGCACATTATGGGCACACACATTTCTGGTATACTCAGGGAGGTCTTTGGAAGTAAACTGGGAACCTTCCCTTGTGAATATGCCTCATAGAACATTGAGTTTTATTGCTATACCACTTCTGATCTGACCCCCATATTCACTTCACTTCAACTCTTCAGGTCTCCTGCTCAGAAACAAACAGGCCCACCCACAGAGGAGCAGTGGTAGCTGCTGGCTATATAGGGAAGATTGGGGTTTGGTTCCTGGGTTGAGTGGCACATTCTGGGTATACATGCATATGCCTATGGTCTTTGACTGGGAAGACTGGGGAGGGGTGGGGAGAGAATGTGGCATAGACCCTGTCAAGGGTGTCTGTCTGCAAGACTGTCTCTGTCTTTCTTTCTCATAAAAGAAATAAACTTTAAACAAACAAACAGACAAACAAATAGAAAGCCCATCTAACATCCTTAAAACTACATGTACAAATTAAAAGGCTTCTTCACCCCCCCCCCCCCAAAAAAAAGGACTCCTGGAAAAGACAAATTCTATTGTTCAAATGAGGTGGCAGAAACTTCCTCATTACCCTAAAAATTCTAGCTCTTCTACCTTAAGAAAAGTATTATAATGGGGCCATTGAGAAGGACTTATGCTGTTTTCATAATACAATTTGACATTTTCTCAAATAATCTTAACAATCATTTTCAATAGGTTGTAATAGCTATGTTATAGATGAGGACACAGAGCTCTGTGATAGTTAGAGGCAGGATTGGTTGACAGAAGATTCAGATCTAGGCTTGAGGCCTGTTCTCCAGTATAGACGATAATTTAGCTGCATTAATTAGAGTGGCTCTGTCTTTCACTGTGGCCATAAATAAGTTGTTATAAAAACATAGACTGCAGCAACAACTATGTCTGGCTCAGGTTGAGAACTTTACATGTTCAAAGTGATGATAAAAATATTCTCCTCATGAGCTAATCATCACACATTTATTCAACTGTTGCAGATGGAAGGCTTGGCATCTTCTTAAAGGATGGTTTACTTTAGCCTTTGAATCACCTCTTTGAACATCTAAGACTCTTTCCAATGGACACTTGCAAAATTAAAACCTGACTTTATTTTACTTTCCTTAGAAAGACCTTTCTCCCCTATTTTTAAAAGAAATTTTCCAGGGCCATGTGTGCTTGATGTGAGAGAGAGAGAGAGAGAGACAGAGAAAGTGAGAAAGTACCCCTATGGAGGATGGTCATGCCACAATCACTTCTCCATCTTTCTATCCTTTAAGGGTTTTAGGCACCCACACACATGCACACACATACTTCTCAAGCTATCATGTCTCGGACTCAGACTACAAAGTTGGTCATGTGGGATCCTTAATCACCATGCTACTGGCTAGCCTTTGTTGCCTACTTTTGAGCATCTTCTGTGGTATAGTGCTTTTGGTATCTTCACCTACGTTCTGGACTGGTTGAACCAGTACTGCTAGACTAAGGGAGAAGTCATGTTTATCTTGTTCAGGTTTTGCCTCCATCTAGCCCAGGATCTGTTATTTTAGTCTTTCTTGCAAAAGTTGAACCTGAATTACAACCAGAGCAGAATTTCTAGCTGCCATAACAAATCTAAATGTGAGGCATTGGCTTTGGGGTTGCAGTAGGAAAAAAAAGCGGGGATTTTTATACTACAGAGCATGCATCCCCAAAAAAATTGTTGAAGGAAATAAATCTCTGAAAATTGAGTAGAGAATATTGAGAATCAGAGATGCCATGGGATGTAGTGGAAAGAAAACAGAAGAAATTGGAAAACACAAACATCCTGAATGCTCATCTTGGCTTGTGATTCTCTGGCTGAGAGATCTTGGGAAAGCCATGTGATTATCCAGAGAATAATTTTCTTTACCCATAAAAGGGGTCAGTAACACAGACTATATTTATAGAGTTACAAGGGTCAGAAAAGAATACATGTAAGAGAATTTTGCATATTTTTCAGCATTCTACATATCTCTTGTGCAGAAATTGAGGAATGGTAATATTCTAATTGAGTTGAAGGAGAACCAATTAATTTGAAAACTAGCCAAAAAGCAGATCTTTCCTTGATTACTTTATCTAATTTATTGGGAGATCTTGTGGTTTTATCCAGTACATTTGTTAGTTAAGATAAAGAGCATGCATCTCCGGGAACCAGCAGTTAGCGTAATGGCTATGTCGCTGGATTCCCACGTAGTCGACCGCGGTTCGTGTCCTGGACCTGGTGGCTTAAAACTCACGCCGGGCGCGTGTGCGTGGGTGCCCAAGATCCCGAGAGGAGAATGGAGGAGAAGGGATTGCGGCATGGCCATCCCCCCTGGGGGGTGATTTCTCGCTTTCTGTCTCTATGTCTCTCTCTGTCTGTCTGGTG
>NW_006160232.1:544248-558684 GCF_000334495.1 Tupaia belangeri chinensis | reverse complement strand
GCGCCCCCTGCCCTCACAAGAAAATAACCCCCAAAAAAAAAAAAAAAAAAAAAAAAAAAAAAGAGCATGCATCTCCAAAAAGTTTCTCATGTTTTCTGGGCTGGCCACAAGGTGACCAGAGTTTTCTCTCCTATTGATGACTAGAGTTGTAGGGGACAATAGTCCAGAAAGAGAAGGCCATGGTATACTTTGGATGTACTGACTGAAGGATCCCAGTTGAGAAAGCCCACAGAGCCTGAAGAAATCCCCTCCCCCAACCCCAAAGCCAATTATGAAGAATCTAGGAACATGCCGACTTGGGTTCATGAGCTCAGGTAAGTGAGCATGCTAAACGAGAACAGAACTGGGATCTATAAGCACCAGCACTGCTGGATGCTGAGAAAGGTCAAGTAGAGAGGTTGAAGTAGCCACTTGGATTGCTCTGAGCAGAAATGGGCTCCTTTCTCCAGCTGCTTTGCTCTTTCTTGAGAAACAGGTAGCCATAGACTACTGAGTTCATGAAAGACACTTGAGATCATTCTTTGTGACTTACAAAGAGTTTCAGGAACTACTTGGGAAGAAGGGCTTATGAGTCCCATTTCTGAGGTGCTAGTTTGATCCTGAGAAAGTAGTGTTCAAGCTCTTGAGACTAAATGGGGCAGTTGTAAAAGGCTCAGAAAAAACAGAAAATGCCATGGATGGCTTAGGGAATTCATATCTTAAACTTCTGAGGAACAGGGATGGGAATGGGATGTAGTATAGTTTAGCAGATAAGATCACAAACTTTGGGTTCTAACAAACTTAGATTCAAATGGAGGTTCCAATTATCACTGCCAGTATAATTCTAGATGTCTCTGAAGCTCAGTTTTCTCATGTATAAAATGGTGATGTAGGGCCAGCAGGTGGCAAGATGATTAAGGCACTGGACTCCCACATGGCCAACTGTGGTTTGAGTCCCACACCTGGCAGCTTGTTTTCTTTCTCTGTCTGTCTCTCTCTGGTGAGCATGCATGCCCTGTAGCAAATTTTAAAAAATAATAAATAAATTTAAATAACTAATTTTTTAAAAAATGAGGATGAATATTAGTTTTTGGTAATTGAATACCTAATACATGTCAGGGTCTGTGGTAACCGCTTTACTTGTATATGAAATTTAATTGAAAGCATCAATCTCATATAGTGGTCATGAGAATTAAATAAAATCAGGCATGTAAAATGAGTATTTTAAGTACATGGTAGATACTTACTAAATTATTATTGTAATTATCACCATTATTGCCTATATATAGAATTTTTGATTTCAGAATTGGTGTTGTTGGAGGCTTTGATTTAACTTGAAGCAGGTTTTTATGAGAACAGTCTCTCATCGTCACATGATCTTTACTCAAGTCACACAACTAAGAATTTATTGGAGTTCAGTTTTCTCTGGTTCCCCAATTCTGAATCATCAGAGTATACGTCTTTTATTTTTTTTAAAAAAGAGATTTTTTTTTTTTTTTTTTTTTTTTTTTTTGCTGTAGATTGTGTGCCCTTGGAGAGACAGAGAGAGAAAGAGAAACAAAATGAGAAATCATCCTCTGTGGGGATCATGGCATGGTCATTCCATCTCCTCTGCTCGCCTGCTAGGATCTTGGGCATGCATGTACATGTGCTTGGCATGAGTTTTAAGCCGCTGGGTCTGGGACTCAAACTGCAGTCTACTACATTGGAATTCAGCAATGTAATCATTAAGCCATCTGCTGGTCCCGAGCATACTTCTTCCTGAAGGGTAAGAGAATGATTCTGGACAAGACGAAGTGTAATTCCAATAACTCTGGAGTGCTATGACAGGTCCAAATGACCAACCAGAGACTAAACTACAAAAAGAGAAAGAGAGAATAAAGGATTGACCCAGGTTTTTTCTGAGGTCTAGCTGTTTATAAGATCATTGGTTTCCTAAATAGTTGAACACCTTTTATTGTAAATGGTGTAATGGGTTCAGTTTTGTTTCTGCCCCAAATGCTGATGTTGAAGTCCTATCCTCCAGTATCTCAGAATGTGACCTTTATGGGGAGATAAAGTCTTTACAGAAGTAAGTGAACTAAGATAAGGCCATTAGAGTGAACCCTACTCTGAGATCATTCTTTGTGGCTTATAAAGAGTTTCTGAAACTACCTTGGAAGAAGTGCTTATGAGTTCTATTTCTGAGGTCCTACTTTAATCTGCTGTCCTAATAAAACAGATAATTTGGAGACAGATACATATACACAGAAAACCTCAGAGCTGCCTCCCTAACATAGTGATTACTCTGGCAATTAAAAAAGAGAGAAAACAGTATGTCATTTGTTAGGATTGTCATTTATTAGCCCAGGAGAAAGGTCTGAAACAGATTCTTCACTCAGCCCTCAGAAAGAACCAGTTTTGCCAGCACCTTGACTTTAGACTCCAGAACCCTGTGAGATAATACTTGCCTGTTGTCTTAGCCACTCCATTTGTTATTCTTCATTAGGGCAGCCCTAGCAACCCAATAAAGGTGGTAAGGTTTTCAAGCCATAGATGTTATTCCAACAGGGATTCTGTGGTGTAGAACGAGCGATGGGTAGAAATGAACTGTTTCTAGAATTGAAGTTCCAAATCTGGAATTCATTTCCACTCTTCGGGTAAGCATGAGCTGAGATTCTAGAAAGTGTTTATAAAGTCTCACTTCCCTTAGGCAGGAGAGAACGCTGACTCATATTAAAGTAGGTAAAAAATGACAGTAAGAAGTATTTTAAAGAACTAGGAATTCACTAAAAATTGGTTGATTGTACGAAATGGCCAGCCTGAGTCTTCAGATACTTTTTAAAGACTTAAAAGTGTCTTAATTCACTATAACAAAAACAGAGTACATGACATACCTCCTTGACACTTGTGCTGATGACGGAATACAATCGGATTGTTAATACACTAATGTGGAATTGTGTTTAGAACCTGAAGATAGTTTTAAATTTTTTTTTATACATTGAATCAATATACATCATTTAGCTTGTAAGGAGAATTTACCCAACATGAAATACACATCAGACTAGTCCAGTTGAGAATACTATACACGTTATCATCAACAGATAATGAACCATTTCTGTGTCTCACATATGTCTTATCTCTCCATTTTTTCTCCCTGATTTCCTTCTCTACACTCTTCCCTTCTCCCATCCTCCTTCCATACTGTTTCCAGTGTCCATTCTATTTGAATGCTTTTATGTCCTCTAATCTTTTGGTCTCTACCTTAGAGTGTGGACAGTTGGCTTATGTTAGTTAAGTGGAGATATACAATTTCTCTTTCATAGCCTGACTTGCTTTACTCAGCAGTAAATCTTCTATATTTGTCCACTTTCTGTCAAATGCCAGAATATTTTTTTTTAATGGTTGAATAATATTCCTTGGAGTATGTGTGCCACACTTTTCCCATCCATTCATCTGTTTGTGGACATTTGGGTTGGTTCCATGTCTTAGCAATCTTGAATAAAGCTGCAATAAACATAGAAGGGCAAATGCTTTTCAGACTGAGCATTTTCCTGTCCTTTGGATAGATACCCAGGAGTGGAATTGCTGAATCATATCACAGTTCTACTTGTAAGTCTCTGAGGAACCTCCATATTGTTTTTCACAGTGGCTGGACCAATTTACATTCCCACCAACAGGGTAGGAGGTTTCATTTCACCATAACCCTGCCAACACTTATCACTTTTTGTATTTTTAATCTTTGCCATTCTGACAGGGGTTGGGTGGTATCTCATTGTGGTTTTTAAACAGTATCTCCCTTATGATGAGAGATGTTGAGCATTTCCTCATATGCTTTTTGACTGTTCATATGTCTTCCTTAGAGAGTTCATTTTTTTTTTTTTGTAAGCCACTTGAGTTCCCTGAGTATTCCAGATATCAGTCCCTTATCTGAGGCATAATTTACAAAAGTATTCTCTCATTCAGAGAGCTGTTGATTCACACTAATTACTGTGTCATTGGTTGTGCAGAAACTTCCTAATCTGATGTAATCCCACTTGTCTATATCTGGGATTATTGCCTGTACCTTGGGACTTTTATATCAGAAGTTTTTGACTACCCCAGTGTCTCCCAGAGTGTCCCTAGTGTCTTCCACCAGTAGTTTTATAGTTTGAGGTCTTAGATTTAGATCTTTGATCCATTTGGAATTGATTTTTTGTGTATGGTGAAAGATAGTGATTTAGTTTCATGTTTCTGCAGGTGGATACACAGTTTTTCCAGCACCATTTGCTAAAGAAGTTTTCATTTTCCCACTGTATTGACTGATATCCTTTGTCAAAAATAAGTTCCATTAGGACCTAAAGATAGTCTTAAACAATGTTTTCTAATAACTTTCTATAGTCTACTCATTCTTCTACTTACTCTAGTAAATTTTATAAATATATTTAACCAGCTTTTTTTTTTTAAAAAAAAACAGGCAGTTTTTTCAAATTTAATTATAGGGAACTCTGTTTCCAAGATGTTATAATGATCTTTTCTTTATTATATTTTATTAGCTAGTTGGAGATAGGTAGAAAGATGGGAAGACTGACCATCAATTTGATAATTAATTTTTTTTGCTCTATCATGTGTGTGTATATATACATATACACACACACACACATATATGTATATATACACACACACACACACACACATACACATTTTAAGATAATTCCAACATCAGAAATATTCAAACATGAGCAACATATGGATTTTAAAATTGAGACAATAGAGTGAATAGTCCACTTATTAAAAAAGGGTCCTGTGACCCAATAAATTTGGGAAATATTAATTCCCTCTGTCTCTTAGAGATATACAATTTACATTAGTATGTAATATACTTATGGAAAGCCTGACTGTAAGAAATCTAATATTGGTTAATTCAGACCGTGTACCATTATATGACCTTGGAATCTTTTTCAAGTTGAACATCTTGTGAAAACAAGTTCTATGGATGTTATTTGAGAATTGCTTGGGTAAGACAATTTTAGCATTTCTAATTATCTGTAGGATTATTTATGCATTTATACTTCTTTGCCTAGTTTTTATTTTCTCATGGATTTTAGGTTCCATTAATATAGCAATTATGGCAAGTACCTGACTCGGTAAGTAATGGTCAATAAATACATGAATGAATGAAAGAATGAATGAATGAAATGATAATAAAATATATAGAAAGCAATGGCATAAATAGTTAAGTTAAAGAGTTTTTCATGAGACCCAAAAAGTTATACAGGACAGGACATCACAGGCCCTTTCAGAAGCCATCTACATCTAAGGTCCCTTTTCAGGGACCAGGGCAGCTGAAGCCTTTTTCACCTTCCAGATTCACAAACCTAGACATATAGAAAAAATTTCTTCTCTCTCTCTCTCTCTATTAAATTTTTTTAAAAAAGATTTTTAAAGTATTTCTCTTTCCTCTTGGACCTCTTCTTTTTTTTCCTGCTAATACTCTCCTATAACACATGGAGCAGGGTAATTTCAGGCCCTTTCAGAAGGCATCTACATCTGAGATGTGTCCTTCCCTTTTCATGTGACATGCAAGCGTGCTGCAGGGTTTTCATTAAAAATTTTTTTTTTCTCTTTTTTTTGGTTGTTTTTGTGTTTTTTTTTTTCTCTTTCCTTTTCTTTTTTTATTTTATCTTATTTTCTCACTTTGCTACTCAGCTCCCACACATTGAGTGTCTAAATAGGTCTAGGTGCACAGTACTAAACATCTCAATACTTCTTTAATAATTACTTTAAAAATTCCATTTGTTATTATTATTTTTTAATTTGATCATGTGGAGATAGAGAGAAAGAGAGAGAGAAAGAAAGAAAGAAGAAAGAAAGAAAGAAAGAAAAAGGGAAAGCATGAAAGCAAGCCTTCAGGACTGGGATTTGAACCGTGGTAGACCATGTGAGAATCCAAAGCCTTTAACAACCATACCTCCTGCTCGCCCCCAAACATCTGAATACTTTAAATGTCAGAAAAATCCTCAACTCCCACTGAACCTGCTGCACAAAGGGATAAACTCCTCTTCAGAAATCTGAACTCAAATCTCCACCAGATACCATGGTGCAAAACATAGTGGAAGAGAGAAATTGGCACAAAAGTGCCTCACAATAAAGGGAAGCAACAAACT
Organism: Tupaia belangeri chinensis; assembly: GCF_000334495.1. NCBI lineage: Eukaryota > Metazoa > Chordata > Mammalia > Scandentia > Tupaiidae > Tupaia > Tupaia belangeri. The sequence continues at coordinate 552,580 of NW_006160232.1, read as the reverse complement.
TACAGGTGCAGGAACCTTCTCCAACAAATAAGCCAAAAGAGAATACATTACCAGATGACCAAAAAATCAGAGAAGAGAGACTGCAGAGTAGGTAGCAGGGAGAAGGATGGGGTTGCAGACAGAGTGTGGCTCATCTCCTCCCACATGACTCTGAACTCTCAGGTGTGTGGGAGGGATCTGGACAGTCCCACTCCTTCCTTTCCCCCAGACCTTCTGAACATCTGCTCCAGCCAGAACAGGGCAGAGACTACCCTAGGACCTTTCCTATCTCCTGATTGTTTTAGACTTCATAGCTTCCTGAAGTGCATGGTCTGTGTTGCATACTACATGACTCCTTTTGTATTCCTCAGATGAAACCCTGCATCTCAGCCCAGGTGCACCTGTTCTCTAGAAACTGGGAAGCTTTTGGAATATCCAGTTTCAATGACAAAAGTGCAGGTTGATGGGTAAGTATCAGGAATATGGAACTGGAGAGAGACTACGAATCACCTCCTCCTGTACACTGCTGAATACTCAGAATTAACTCTAAGAAATTAGGAAGAAATATATAATTCATCAGATGACCAGAAACCACTGCAGGGACACAAGAAAGATGAGAAACTAAGGAAATAGCTCTCCCACAAGGGAAAAGAACAATTCGTCATCATCCACAGACAATACAATGGAACTCCTGGAAATGTGAGATAAGGAATTCAGAATATTCATAGTGACAAGACTAAGAAAAAGAGACAATGAACTCCAGTAGATGCAAGAAAAAAGAGACAATGAGCTCCAAGAGATGAGGAAGTTCTATCACGATTTGAAAAGAGAAATATACATCATAAAAAAACTCAAACAGAACTGTTAGAGATAAGGCTGTAATACAGGAAATCAAAACCTCCCTTGAAAGTATTAAAAGCAGATTTGATCATGCATAAGATTGAATCTCAGATGTAGAAGACAAAACTTCTAACCTAGAAAAAAATCACCAAAAAGACTGAGAAAACAACTCCCCCCCCCAAATGAGAATAATATATGAGAAATACTAGATACTATTCAAATTACCTACATCTGGATAATTGGTATCTCAAAAGGTGAAGAAAGTAATAAGGGCATTGCTAATCTATTCCATGAAATCTTGGAAGAAAACCTTCTAAACCTAAGAAGCATTCAAACATCCAGACCCAAGAAATGCGAAGGAATCCAAAGAGAATCAACTTCAAAAGATCTTCTCTACAGCACATCATAGCCAGATTGGATGAAACTACAGATAAATACTAACACTGACAAGAGAAACATGTTACCTACAAAGGTTACCACATCAGGCTAACTTCAGACCTCTTACCAGAAACAATGGAAAGAATGAGATAATATATTCAAAGTATTAAATGAAAAATAATTTCAACCAAGATTATTATACCTAGCAAGATTATCCTTCAAATGGGAAGAAAAGATAAGAACATTCTCAGATAAACAAAACTTGAAAGAATTTATCAACATGAGACCATCTCTTCAAGAAGTTGTGAAGGGAGTGCTATACCAGAAAAACTAAAGACAAACAGACAGAAATTTAGGGTGGGAATAAGCAACAAAGAAAATTGCCTATTTAATGATAGGAATAAGTGAAGAAATATCGTTAATAATGCTCAATGCCAATGGATTAAATAATCCAATCAAGAGGCACAGACTTGCTGAATGGATTAAAAAAAAGAAAACCTCTATCTTCTCCCTGCAAAAACACACCTCATGGATAAAGACATACAAAGACTAAAAGTGAAGGGCTGGGAAAAGTATTCAATGCACAGGAAACCAAAAAGGACTGGAGTCACAATACTGCTCCCAGACAAAATAGGTTTTAAGACAAAAACTGTAAGAAAAGACAAAGATGAAAAGATGGAGATACAAATATATATACATAATTTTGCTCTGTTTTGAAATCCCATTAAAACCATAATACAATTTTTTAAAGGCATAATTATATAAAGATATTACAACAGTACAAGTTTTCAACATGGAAAGTGGGTTGATGAGTGATACCTGACTTATCAGCTCTAAGAAAGCCCAAATCTAGCCAACGGTAGAAAAAGCTTGGAATCAAGTAGATTTAGGGACCAGCAGTTGGCGTAATGGCTATGTTGCTGGACTCCCATGTAGTCCACTGCAGTTCGAGTCCTGGACTTGGTGGCTTAAACTCATTCTGGTGCATGTTCTTGCATGCCCAAGATCCTGAGAGAAGAACGGAGGAGAAGGGACTGCAGTGTGGCCATCTCCCCTGGGGGTTATTTCTCACTTCCTGTCTCTTTGTCTCTCTCTGTCTTTCTGGTGAGTACACATGCCCTATAGCAAACAAACAAACAAACAAACAACCAAACCCCAAACCCTCTTTCAAAAAAAAAAATCAAGTAGATTTATACTACAATATCTTAAAAGACTTAAGAATTAATATCAAAGGGACCAGCAGTTAGTGTAATGGCTATGTCGCTGGACTACCATGTAGTTGACCGCGGTTTGTGTCCTGGACCGGTGGCTTAAAAATCACGCTGGGCGCGTGTGTGTGCATGCCCAAGATCCCGAGAGGAGAATGGAAGAGAAGGAATTGTGACTTGACCATCCCCTCTGGGGGGTGATTTCTTGCTTTCTGTCTCTATGTCTCTCTCTCTGTCTGTCTGGTGAGCGCACGTGCCCTATAACTCAAACATCCAGACCCAAAAAATACAAAGGATATCAATAGGTATATTCTAAGAGGAATGAAGAGGGAATTTAAAGATGATGATTGCTCCAAATCTAAGAAGAAACTTATAGTGAAACACAGGGTTAGTAGCTCACCTAAGAAAAAAAGCTTTCTTTACTCATACATGTAAATAGACAAAAATAAAAGCTTACCTGATATCTGAAGAACAAAGGCCAAAATAAATTAAATAGGATCCTTTCATGGAAACTTTCATCCAATGGGTAAAGCACTTATCAGAAGAAATGGGAATAAGTTAAGGTAATTTAAACTAAAATTTCAACTTTAATCATTGAATTCAAAATTATAATGTTTTGGGGGAATTTGCAAGAGCTAAGGAGCCTAGTGAGAACATCTTCCACACTCCCCTTAACGGAATTTATACTTTAAGAATAATTTTCCTGGGACCAGCAGTTAGCATAATGGCTGTGTCGCTGAACTCCCATGTAGTCAACCACGGTTCGCATCCTGGACCCGGTGACTTAAACTCACGCCGGGCACGTGTGCATGCGTGCCCAAGATCCCGAGAGGAGAATGGAGGAAAAGGGATTGGGGCTTAGCCATTCCCCCTCGGAGACGATTTCTCACTTTCTCTCTCTCTCTCCCTCTCTCTCTCTCTCTCTGTCTTTCTGGCGAGCACATGTGCCCTATAGCAAAAACCTCTCCAAAAAAAAAAAAAAAAGAATGATTTTACTTGAGCTGGCACCTGGCATGGTATTGAGGCACTATACTCCCACATGGCTGACCACAGTTCGAATTTCAGACCCTAGGGTTCACTTTCTCACCCACCTCAGCAGTGTCAAATTAAAAAAAAAAGACAATTAGAATTAGATAAATAATTCTTAAGAATAAGAATGGTTTGGCTCAGACGAAATTATTTGTTTCATTTATGATGAAGGTGTTTAATAATCAAATAAAACTGATGAATAAGAGGGCCAACTATCTGAATATTTTGAATTAATACTCATGCTTGGAGATTGAGGAGTATAAATCATTGGTTTTGGTTAAATTAGTCTGCTCTTGACCATCAAACTGTATTGGATTTTGTTTTCCTAAGATGTATACTGCATGAATAGGTATAGCTGAGATTCAGGTTATATTCCCCAGTGTTAAAAGCGGTGTTGCACATCTTCCTGACTTCAGTATCAATCTTCTAATTGTTAGGGAACTTGTAGAGAGAGGATGAATATTTGTCCCTAATGCAACAATATTTATGAGGATTTACTCAAATATGCTTTCTTCCCTATTCTTCTGCACTGTACGTATTATTCAAAGAAATGGACTTTTGGATTTTACGTTAAATAGCAAATAGATGAGCTATAGAGACAGCAAAAGTCATAGTGCCTCTTAAGAAAAAAACAAAAAAAGATTTTCCCCTAGTGAATTAAAATGTTCTAAAATTTTATGTATTTATTATTATTTTAAAAAATTGCTACAAGGCACATGCACTCACCAGAGAGGGACACAAAAAGAGAGAGAAAGAGAGAGGGGAAAATGAGAAAGCAAGCAACCAGTTCTGGGACTGGAACAATGGCCAGCCATGTGGGAGTCTAGTGCCTTAATACCATGACACTTGCTGGCTCCTCTTCTGGTGAATTTTTAAAAACAGTATTATTTATTTAATTTTATTATTATTATTTTTTATTAGACCAGAGAGAGAAAAGATAAAGAGAGAATCCAAGCTGTCAAGTCTGGGACTCAAAATGTGGTAGGCCATGTGGGAGTCCAGTGTCTTAATCATCATATCATCTGCTGGAACCAGACCTGGTGAATTTTTATACTACATTTAGAGGGCATACAGATATACCATTGATTATACACTTCTCTTTGATTTACTTTACTCTTTTTTTTTTTTCAAATCTTCTTTTTTTTTTTTTTGGTTTTTTTTTTTTTTGGAGAGGTTTTAGCTATAGGGCGTGTGTGCTTGCCAGAAAGAGAGAGACAGAGAAACAGGAATCGAGAAATCACTTCCCAGGGGGCATGGCCATGCCGCAATCCCTTCTCCTCCTTTCTCCTCTCAGGAACTTGGGCACGCACGCACACGTGCCCAGCGAGTTCAAGCCTCCGGGTCCTGGACTCGAACCTTGGTCGACTATGTGGGAGTCCAGTGACATAGCCATTATGCTAACTGTTGGTCCCTTATTTACTTTACTTTTTGTGATGCCAGGTATTTCAGGAAAAACTTATTAAAATGTACAAAAACAACACCAAAGACATCTTTTCAGACTTTTTAAAAGAAATACATAAATTATCAGTTCATTTCTTTAATCATTTGAAATTTTTTTTCTATATCCTACAAATGCTCTTGACAAGTGATATTATTCTGAACTTCTGTCCCACAAATGTTTGACATATTTTCAAAGCTGGGAAGTAAGAGAGTATCGTTGGTTTGTTGAGCCATGTTGAGACAGAATTCAAGATTCAAATTAAAAGCATTTCTTTCCTATCTTTTTTAGGGCTTTGATTACATCTTGGTTTCTCAGGCTGTAGATCAAGGGGTTTAACATGGGGATGATAACACCATAAAACACAGAAGCCACTTTTTCCTGCTCTTGAGACTCACTGGTACCATGGTGCAGATACATGTAAAAGAGAGTCCCATAGAAGATGGTGACTGCTGTCATGTGGGAGGCACAGGTGGAGAAGGCTTTTTGCCTTCCTGCAGCAGAAGACATCTTCAGGATGGCAGCCAGGATATATATGTAGGAAAAGATGACGACCAACACAGCACACGTCAAGATAAATCCCACAAAAACTGTTAGTAACATAATGTTTAAGTCTATATTGGAGCATGATAAGGCAAGAATTGGGGGTTCATCACAGAAAAAGTGGTTAATTACATTGGATTTACAAAATTTCAACAAGAAAGTAAAACTCACATTTACAGAGGCATTTAGGAAACTCATGGCATAAGAACCAACTAACAACTGAATGCAGAGTCTCCGGGACATGACAATGGAATAGCGAAGTGGTTTACAGATGGCCACGTAACGGTCCACCGCCATAACAGCCAGGATGTAACAGTCACTTGTTGCAAAAGTCCCGTAGACTAGTAATTGCACCACACAGCCTGTGTATGAGATGGATTTATCTGAAACTATGAAGTTTTGCAGCATCTTAGGAGTGATGGCAGAGGTGTAACAGAGATCGACAAATGCCAAGTGTTGGAGAAAGAAGTACATAGGGGTGTGAAGGCCAGAATCAATCTTGATGAGTAGGATCATTCCAGTATTACCCACGAGGGTGACCACATAGATCACCAGAAATACTACGAAGAGGATATGCCAAAACCTCTCTTGACCAGCAAATCCCAGGAGAATGAATTCAGTCACTTCAGTGCCATTATTTTGTTCCATGGCTAGCACAGATGAAACATCATCTGGGAAGTGGCAAAGAAAGAAGAGCATAGGAAACTAAGAACTTTGTGATTCTTTAACTTGTTTCAGAAATGGAACTGGTGTAATTGGTTTCATAGTGGTGTCCAAGTATACTTTCTGTGGCATAATTAACTTTGATTTGTTTTTTTAAGAGAGATTTTTACTATGGATGTGTGGACTTGCTGGAGAGACAGAGAAATAGAAAGTGTGAAATCACTCCCTTGTTGGCATGGCTAAACCTCAATCTCTTTTCCTCCACTGTCCTTTTAGGATTTTGATCATGTGTACATATTCCAGTGTGTTTCAAGCCTCTGGGTCTGGGACTCGAACTGAAGTTGGTCATATGGGAGTCCAGCACCCCAATAACTATGCCACCAACTGGCTCCTTTAACTTCGATTTTGTTTTATGATTAACTTATTTCACATTTCGTTTTTAAAAATTTTAAATTTATTTATTTTACATTCTTTCACTGTACTACATCACACCATACAAAATGCTATTTCCCATCCAGAATATACTGTATATTGGCTTCATCAAGGATATTAGCATACATATTATCATCAAAAAATAATTTTTCATTTCTTGTTTCTTATATATGTTTTCTTTTCTTTTTAAATTTTTTCTCTTGATTCCCTACTTCTCACCTTCTACCCTTTCCCACTTTCCACCCATACTGTCTCTGGTATCTTGCTTTCCATTCCCCTCTCCCCCATTTTATTGATTCACAAAATACCATAATTAATCTAAATACTTTCAATAGCAAGTTCGGCTAATATGTACACATCTGTTAACACATGTCTGACTTTAGGCATAAAAATCAGTGAGTAGATTAAACATATTACAAATTAGCACCTAGCTGAGGCTTTAGAGCTTACTGCGTTCATTAATTTTGAATTTTAAAGGATGAAACTTGAAATTCACCTTAAAAGAATTTTATCTACAGTTTGAAAAAATTGTGCTGGGGCAGTACCCATGTTCCCAGGTTATATACTGACATTTCATAAATATTTAACTTAAAATATGTAACATAGGCCTTGACTAACTAGGCATTATTTTGTGCCTTATATATTTTAATTAAAATAGTTTTGTTTAATTAAATACTAATTTTATATATGCATATCTTAAGTTTTTCTTGAGTTTCTGTATGCTTTTGTTCCAACTTACATCCATGCAGTTATACTCCTCCCGCCTCTTAAAAACTCTTCCTTGGGTATCAGAACTCATGGCTATCTACAATTCTCTATTAAATGATTTATCCAAGTATCTGTGTCAACTGGCCATATTCTTTTACATATCTCGAATATGTTATGGTTCATTTTTTTGGTAAAAAATTAAAAACAATAATGGTCTCAGCATTCTTAAAATTGTATAATAGGTTTACATGCTCAGTTTCTCTCTGTACTTACCTCATTATGGACTGATAACACCGAATCCACAGTCTGATGCTGTCCAGGGACCATTGAGTAGCTTTGCTCATCCTTCATAATTTACCTATGTACTCTCCTAGTGATGAATAGCAGATTGCTTACAACTTGTCTTCAATACAAATAACTCAGTGTGTAATTTTCTTTTGGGTATATTCTAAGGAGTGAAATTGAATCTGAGTTTGCATACGTTAAACTTGACCAAGTATTGGCAGACCATTTTCTTATTGATTCCGAGTGTACATTCTACTATTGTGCTCATATCCCTACTTATTTTGAATATTGGAATTTTATTACATCTTTGGGAGTAGGGTGGAGGAGACCAGGAAAACAAGTGTAAAGTGACATTTCTTTTTATTGTTTATTTTCCCTATGAAAAACAATTGATGATGTCTAATAGTGTTAAAATTTTTGGATTCTGCTTCTTCAAGAGACAGACAGCTCCATGGCTCCTGCGATCTAGCCATTTTGGGAGAAAGGAAGATGCCCCACTGATAACTGGGCCTACAGCATATGAAACTTGCATGGTTGAACTTCCAAGTTTGGAAAGAAACTGACCATCCACCAGATGACTAGAAATCGCTGCAGGACCACAAGAAATATGGGGAAGCAGGAAAATACCTCTCCCACAAGGGAAAAGGATAGCTCCTCTTCATCCACACAGTTCAATGGAAATCATGGAAATGTCTGATAAAGAATTCAGAACATTCATAATGGCAAAGCTAACAGAGATGGAAGAGAAGAGAGACAAGGAACTGCTGAAGAGGAAGGAGAAAGGAGTTGAAGAGTTCCAGGAGGTGAGGAAATTCATGCAAGATCTAAA
>NW_006160232.1:540447-542838 GCF_000334495.1 Tupaia belangeri chinensis | reverse complement strand
ACAATCAATCTTGATGAGTAGGATCATCCCAGTATTACCTACGAGGGTGACCACATAGATCACTAGAAATACTATGAAGAGGATATGCCAAAACCTCTCTTGACCAGCAAATCCCAGGAGAATGAATTCAGTCACTTCAGTGCCATTATTTTGTTCCATGGCTAGCACAGATGAAACATCATCTGGGAAGTGGCAAAGAAAGAAGAGCATAGGAAACTAAGAACTTTGTGATTCTTTAACTTGTTTCAGAAATGGAACTGGTGTAATTGGTTTCATAGTGGTGTCCAAGTATACTTTCTGTGGCATAATTAACTTTGATTTGTTTTTTTAAGAGAGATTTTTACTATGGATGTGTGGACTTGCTGGAGAGACAGAGAAATAGAAAGTGTGAAATCACTCCCTTGTTGGCATGGCTAAACCTCAATCTCTTTTCCTCCACTGTCCTTTTAGGATTTTGATCATGTGTACATATTCCAGTGTGTTTCAAGCCTCTGGGTCTGGGACTCGAACTGAAGTTGGTCATATGGGAGTCCAGCACCCCAATAACTATGCCACCAACTGGCTCCTTTAACTTCGATTTTGTTTTATGATTAACTTATTTCACATTTCGTTTTTAAAAATTTTAAATTTATTTATTTTACATTCTTTCACTGTACTACATCACACCATACAAAATGCTATTTCCCATCCAGAATATACTGTATATTGGCTTCATCAAGGATATTAGCATACATATTATCATCAAAAAATAATTTTTCATTTCTTGTTTCTTATATATGTTTTCTTTTCTTTTTAAATTTTTTCTCTTGATTCCCTACTTCTCACCTTCTACCCTTTCCCACTTTCCACCCATACTGTCTCTGGTATCTTGCTTTCCATTCCCCTCTCCCCCATTTTATTGATTCACAAAATACCATAATTAATCTAAATACTTTCAATAGCAAGTTCGGCTAATATGTACACATCTGTTAACACATGTCTGACTTTAGGCATAAAAATCAGTGAGTAGATTAAACATATTACAAATTAGCACCTAGCTGAGGCTTTAGAGCTTACTGCGTTCATTAATTTTGAATTTTAAAGGATGAAACTTGAAATTCACCTTAAAAGAATTTTATCTACAGTTTGAAAAAATTGTGCTGGGGCAGTACCCATGTTCCCAGGTTATATACTGACATTTCATAAATATTTAACTTAAAATATGTAACATAGGCCTTGACTAACTAGGCATTATTTTGTGCCTTATATATTTTAATTAAAATAGTTTTGTTTAATTAAATACTAATTTTATATATGCATATCTTAAGTTTTTCTTGAGTTTCTGTATGCTTTTGTTCCAACTTACATCCATGCAGTTATACTCCTCCCGCCTCTTAAAAACTCTTCCTTGGGTATCAGAACTCATGGCTATCTACAATTCTCTATTAAATGATTTATCCAAGTATCTGTGTCAACTGGCCATATTCTTTTACATATCTCGAATATGTTATGGTTCATTTTTTTGGTAAAAAATTAAAAACAATAATGGTCTCAGCATTCTTAAAATTGTATAATAGGTTTACATGCTCAGTTTCTCTCTGTACTTACCTCATTATGGACTGATAACACCGAATCCACAGTCTGATGCTGTCCAGGGACCATTGAGTAGCTTTGCTCATCCTTCATAATTTACCTATGTACTCTCCTAGTGATGAATAGCAGATTGCTTACAACTTGTCTTCAATACAAATAACTCAGTGTGTAATTTTCTTTTGGGTATATTCTAAGGAGTGAAATTGAATCTGAGTTTGCATACGTTAAACTTGACCAAGTATTGGCAGACCATTTTCTTATTGATTCCGAGTGTACATTCTACTATTGTGCTCATATCCCTACTTATTTTGAATATTGGAATTTTATTACATCTTTGGGAGTAGGGTGGAGGAGACCAGGAAAACAAGTGTAAAGTGACATTTCTTTTTATTGTTTATTTTCCCTATGAAAAACAATTGATGATGTCTAATAGTGTTAAAATTTTTGGATTCTGCTTCTTCAAGAGACAGACAGCTCCATGGCTCCTGCGATCTAGCCATTTTGGGAGAAAGGAAGATGCCCCACTGATAACTGGGCCTACAGCATATGAAACTTGCATGGTTGAACTTCCAAGTTTGGAAAGAAACTGACCATCCACCAGATGACTAGAAATCGCTGCAGGACCACAAGAAATATGGGGAAGCAGGAAAATACCTCTCCCACAAGGGAAAAGGATAGCTCCTCTTCATCCACACAGTTCAATGGAAATATCATGGAAATGTCTGATAAAGAATTCAGAACATTCATAATGGCAAAGCTAACAGAGATGGAAGAGAAGGGAGACAAGGAACTGCTGAAGAGGAAGGAGAAAGGAATTGA
>NW_006160232.1:538952-539570 GCF_000334495.1 Tupaia belangeri chinensis | reverse complement strand
CTATTGAAAGTAGTTAGATTACTTATGATATTGTGTGGTCAACAAAAAGTTAGGAGAAAAGGAATTGAAGACAACTGTAGAGAGCAGAGATAGTGTAATAAGAGAGTGGAATAGGGCAGAGGGTCAGACATGGGGTAAAAAATATATATATATATGAAAGTAGTAATGGAATTTTATGGATGACAACATGCATGATTAAGCCACTATGCAGTTTACTCTAGAGGGGAAACCACATTTAGTATGTTGTGATGATGCTCAGGGAATGAATGTAAATTTCTAAAAAAAAAATTCAGAAAAAAAAATACTAAAACTGTTACCAAAAGTTAAAGAAAAAACTGTGTATTTGATGACCACAGTAAGCTATATAGCCCCAGCTAGGTACTATTTTATAGTATGTTCATTCTACTCACTGAGGTTTATGCCTAAAGTCAGACATGGGTTCTTGTGTATGTATGTATCAGCTGTGCTTGCTATTGCAAATATTTAGACAAACTAAGTTCATTAGCAAATCAATTAAATGGAGGGGAAAGGCATAGAAAGCAATCACGGATACCAGAGACAATGGGAGGAGGGGGGGATATGGCAGAGGGGTAGGGATAGGGAATCAAGGAAGGCCAA
>NW_006160232.1:520498-538891 GCF_000334495.1 Tupaia belangeri chinensis | reverse complement strand
TGCTGATAACATGTATGTTGATGTGCTTGATTGAGCCAACAGACAGTGTATTTTGGATGGAAAATTCATTTTGTATACTGTAATGATGTATAGCGTATTAATGTTAAAAAAGAAAAATTAATTAATAAAAAATCTATAAAAAAGTAATAAATAAAATTAAATAAATCATTTAAAAATAATGTAAGATAGAAAAACAATTTTGGATTCTATTTTTTGTAAGTTGCCTGATTGCACTTTATTTTATGGCCAATATTTCTATTGAGTTGATTTATAAATGTTGTGTTTAAAAAAATCCTATATTTGAGTTTTTTTGTTAGTTATTTGACCTGATAAAAAGTTTAAAATATTCTGTGTTCTGTTAACTTTGTCTATGGTATCTTTTCTTAATTTTTATTTTATTTTATTTTTTGTTATAAGGCACATATGCTCACCAGAGAATGACATATAGAGAGGAGAGTGTGAGAAATCATCCCTGGTGGGTGGATCAGTGAGATGGTCACAAAGAAATCCCTTCTCCATTCTTCTCAGGATTTTGGGCATGGACATATACATGCATGCACATGGTATAGAACTCTGACTGCTCATTGGCCATGTAAGATCCAGTGCTTGAGCTACTATGCCACCTGTTGGCCCTAACAAAAATAAAACTTATTTTCCAGGTCAGCAGGTGGTGTGGAAGTTAAGGCACTGGATGGTTCATGGTCAACTGTGAGGTTTGAGTCCCAGGCCCCGTGGCTTGAAATAATTTTCCATCTCAAAGAGACCAGAGGAGAGGGAATTACAACATGGCCATCCCCTGTGGGGGTAATTTCTTACTTACTTTCCATCTCTCTGTTTCTTCCTGACAAGTGCACATGCCCTATAGAAAAAAAAAAAATCAAAACCAAAACAATAAAAACAACTTATTTTCCTTGTTATATTGGGTTGCTGATACATGATGCTTGTTGACTCATTGTAGTTTACAGCATACATATAATTAGATGACATTTTTCATGGTTTCTCTATTTTCCAATATTTATTTATTTTTTTAAAAAATGAAGCTGGTATTTAATGAGAATAGGACAGTGTGGAATGGGGGAAGTGAAGAGAAGAGGATAGAGAAAGATAGCAAGTGAACAATAGAGAGGCAGGACGTTAGTGAGAAACAGATATGGCTTATTAACTGTTGATGATGACATGTATAGTATTCTCAAGTGGATTGGTCTGAGAAGTATTTCATGATGGGCAAAGTATTTTTACAAGCAAAATGAGAAATAGCGATTGACTGTTTTAAAAAATAGAATAATAAAAATAATGATTGGGGAAAACAGAAAAGATATGGAATGTTGAAGTGGGGAGATTAATGTCTCTGTACTGACTGACATGCATGGCATTCCCTTTTGAAAAAACAATGTAATACACTGTAAAGTTTATGTAATCCAATGTAATATAAAGAAGATTATGATGATAATAAAAAATAAAAAAAGAAGCTGACTGTTAGCCGTAGATAAGTGTATGTACGAAATTAACTATAATATAACTTGATCTTCTATTTTAAAATAAATTTACAAAAATACTAGAATCTATTGTTTCTGGAAAGATCTAACAAACACTTATGGAACAACTAATTATAATATTATATTAATTTTCCCTCAAACTGATTTAATGAAGTTGATATAATGTTGACACCAAATAAGTAAAATATAAGAATAGAAAATTAGAACCTTGCTCATTTTTGAATATAGGTACAAAAGTCTTAAAAAAATACACATTCATTAGGGAGATGCAGATAAAAACCACAATGAGATACCACCTAACCCCTGTCAGAATGGCAAAGATTAAGAATATAAAAAGTGATAAGTGTTGGCGGGGATGTGGTGAAAAGGGAACCCTCCTACACTGTTGGTGGGAATGTAAACTAGTTCAACCACTGTGGAGAACAATATGGAGGTTCCTCAAAGATCTACAAATAGAACTACCATTTGATCCAGCAATCCCACTTCTGGGTATTTACCCAAAAGACAGGAGAACGCTCAGTCAGAAAAGTGCTTGCACATCCATGTTTATTGCAGCATTATTCACAATTGCCAAGACATGGAACCAACCTAAATGTCCACAAACTGATGAATGGATTGGAAAAGTGTGGTATATATACTCTATGGAATACTACTCAGCCATAAAAAATAACAAGACCCTGGAATTTGATAGAAAATGGTCAGATATGGAGGATCTATTGCTGAGTGAAGTAAGCCAGGCTATGAAAGAAAGATATTGTATGTATCCACTCAATATATACCGACTATCCGCACTCTATAATAGAGAGCAAAAATTCGGAGGACATAAACACAGTGAAGGTACTTAATGAGAATAGGACAGTGTGGAATGGGGTAAGTGAAGAGAAGAGGATAGAGAAAGATAGCAAGTGAACAATAGAGAGACAGGACGTTAGTGAGAAACAGATAGGGGTTATTAACTGTTGATGATGACATGTATAGTATTCTCAACTGGATTGGTCTGAGAAGTATTTCATGATGGGCAAAGTATTTTTACAAGCAAAACGAGAAATAACAATTGACTGTTTTATAAAAATAATTAGAATAATAAAAATAATGATTGGGGAAAACAGAAAAGATATTGAATGTTGAAGTGGGGAGATTAATGTCTTTGTATTGACTGACTTGCATGGCATTCCCTTTTGAAAAAGCAATGTAATACACTGTAAAGTTATATGTAATCCAATGTAATATAAAAAAGATTATGATGATAAAAAAAATAAAATATAAAAAAAAATACACATTCATTAACCAATCCCAGGAACGTATTATAAAACAATGATTGCAAAGGATTAAGAAGACCTCAGATAATAGCTATTTTCTCCTTTCTCAAGTTGTTAACCAGTTAACCAAAGTGACAATGATATAGCATTTACACACATAATGGAAGATGTTAGGTTTTTTTGGCAAGTTCCTGTTGCCAATGAATGTCATAAATAGAATTACCCACCCAATCTTGGCAGCAATGACTTGGGCGTGCCTCCTGCATATTTAGGGGAGCTTCTCTGGAATGCAGGGGAACACAGACTTGGGCGTGTTGGTTGCTTCCAAGAGGATAAAGGCAGAGCAGAGCATGCCAGGTTGATCTTAGATCTACCAAACTGGCATGTCATTACTCCTTTCTAGGGACAGAGTCAATATATGGAGAAAGGGAGGCTTCAGTTACACCAAGTAATACCCTTTTAAGGAAGAAACATCAGAGGCAAGGGAAAAGTATTTTTTATTAGCACTCAAGACCAGTTCCTTTACTTCAGGATTGCAAGTGTTTTTTCCATTGGAAAATATATTGATATTATTTGGGATATTAGCATATTAAAGGAGGGAGGCTATATGATCTTTTCAATATACATCAAAAATTACTTGGTAAAATCCAATAAACTTTCCTGACAGAATCTTAGCAAAATGGAGATAGAAGGAAGCTGCCAACTAGGTGAAGGTTTTCTGCCACATTGCAATAGACCTAAACATAGTACTAGTAAGTCATGAGAGGCAGTGCCTATAAATTAGGGAAGAAGACAAGGATACTTGTCATTACTGATTTTATTTAATACTTTTCTGATGTCCTAGCCAGGTCAAAAAGAGATGTAAAAGAAATGAAAGGTACAATGGTGATAAAGAACCAAAATTGTTATTATTTTGAATGATTTAATTGTCATCATAGAAAATACTAGAGAACTGATAGATATATTCTTATGAACATAGTAAAGTTACCTGGCACCCAGTTAATATATAAAAGGTTATTGCATTGGAGCTGGTGGATAGTGTGGTGGTTACGGTGTTGGACTCCCACATGACTGATGGCAGGACAAGTCTCGGACCTCATGGTTTGCTTTCTCACTTTCTCTCTTTTCCTTTCTGGTCAAATTAAAAAATAATAATAAATGAAATAAGCTAATTTAAAACAAAAAGTTCATTGCATTTCTGTTCACCAGAAACAGTCAGAAATTAAAAAAAATATTTTTAGCATAAGTAAACTGCATGTAAATGTAACAGAGAATGATCATGAGCATTACTGAGAAGATAAACTATATTTAAAGGCTTCAAGAAGACTGCAGCATAGACCTGGTTTATGGATAAGAACAGCACATTGTTATTATCACATACTCCCATCCCCAATTATAATTTGATTGTAATTTCCATCAAAAGCTTGAGAAAATATTATCTGTACCATGGTAAACCTATTCTAAATTTTTTACAGAAGAAAAAAAAAAGCTAATAGTAGCTAAGACAATATTGAAGGTAAATATGGTGCTGACTTATCCTGCTACCTATCAGAATTTATGATAAAATGATAATAGGAGGGGATTTCAACAGGTTTGTGGAAAAACAGAATTAAAGTATCAGTTTATATTTGTGCATACAACTTTAAAATCTATGATAGGGTAACAATGAGCAGATTTATGTAAACTTCCCAAACAGGGCTTGTATTGAATGGATGTCCCCAAATTATTCATAATAATACATGCAAATAATACTATGTAAGGCATAGTTCATTAACTAAATCATTTGACCATTCACTCATTTGTTTCTTCACACCTTTTCCCAAAGAACTCTTAGCCCGGTTTCATTCCCATTACATTTCTCTTACACCACTGGAGATGAAGTACTTCATGTTTTGGGACTGAAACATGATGGAACTTTGGCTCTGATCTACTCTCTGCTCTGTTCATCATTTTAGCAGCACACATTGCAAAGATGCACAGGTCATGTTGCGAAATGTTATTTGCTTTGTTTTACTTACACTGAAGCTACTTCCAGATTCTTTTCCTGCAAGTGGTTCAGGCTGATTGCCCACAAATGTGTTTCTCTAGTTGGTTATTTCCATCAGGATTTATAGTTGGGCCTTGGGGATCAATACTTAATTCTCTTGAGATCTGAGGTTCCAGGGGCTGAGACTGAGTTGGGAAAAACAACATTCAGTAGTTATTTTATTTTGTCAAAAATTAAAGCTTTCTAGAGGGGATGATTCTTTTTATGTTAATGTCATTAGGGACTTCTTGCTTCTTTTTAAAGAATTTTCTTATTTAGGAAACATGTACTTATTTCTTTTTTGTGAATATGGTTGATTTTGTTTTTATTATATCAAATAACCTGTGTTTAGGTCTAGCTAACTATCCTGGTCATAGAATTAGTGATAAAAGCGATATTTGAAAAGATGAATTAAAAATGTTTATTTATTTAATTGCCAAGGTATGTGCACTTGTCAGAGAGAAAGACAGAGAAACAGAGAGAGAGAAAAGATCTCACAAAATGGGTGAAGGCATGTCACAATCCTTTCTCCTCCACTTCTCTATCTGTTAAGATTTTGGGCCTGCACACACATACACCTGAAATATTTTCAAGTTGCTGGGCTGGGAGTTGAACCAGTCAGGCATGTGGGAATCCAGCTCCCTAAACCACTAGGCTATAGAGCTGGCACAGCATGGCTTTCTTAAAATGTTTCTATCTATGTTAAATGAAAGGGCATATGGTACCTAATTTGACAAATTAGGGTACTGAAATCAAAACATACTTTATATTATCACACTGATTATAATTTATTTATTTAAAACTTTTTACCCTCAAGCTCTTTTCCCGTATATAAAATAAATATATATGTAAGATTCATATTTATATTATATATTACATATTTTTATATGTATAAAAATATACTTTTCCCCAATGTGCGTGCGTGTGTGTGTGTGTGTGTGTGTGTGTGTGTGTGTATTGGATTGTCAGGAAAATAATGATGCATTTTACATAGAAAAATAGAAAAACATGTCATAACTTTCCTTAAAACACTATATCATAATAAATATATATAGTATATAATAATAATAGATTATATGGTATATATTATTATATAGTATATAGTATATATCACTATATACTATATGCACTATATACTATATATAGCATATATGTTATGTAGAATATATTGTATATGTATTAGTGTATATACAGTATATATAATATGTATACTGTATATTATAGAGTATATATATTCATACTATATATGTATACTGTATACATATATATGTTATATACATATATAGTATATATAGTATGTATCAACTTTACATAAAGGCAGTCTTTCTTAGAGTTGTACATTTCATCAGAATATTTCAGGTAAAATACCTGTGGAATAAGATACTACATTGTTTTATTATTTAACCCTATAAGCAGCTAGGATTAAATCTCTATTTTAATTAGTCTGAATGGAGAAAGCAAGATTTAGTGAGTTCATAGCTTTCTTTCTTTCTTTTCTTTTTTTTTTTTTTTTACAATTTATACACTAGTACTTTATGAGATAAATGTTTTGCAAAGGCCACTCAGTCTGTGGCTTCTCCTTGAAATTTCATTACAGTGTCTTTTTAAGAGTAGGTCTTTTTAACTATAATGAAAAACACCTTACTAATTTTTCTTTCACAGTTTATGATTTCAGGGTGGCATGTAAACATCCCAAAACCTAACATCATGCAAATTAGGAAAAGATGTAAAATTTATCAGATGACCAGAAATTACTTCAGGAGCAGAAGCAAGATGGAAAACCCAGGAAATAGCTCTGCCCCTAGGGAAAAGACAACTCAGCATTCACAGACAGTACAATGGAACTCATGGAAATGTTAAATAAAGAATTCAGAATATTCATAGTGACAAAACAAGAAGAGACGCAAGACAAAATAGACAATGAATTCCAGATGATACAAGAGAAAAGAGACAAAGAGCCACAGTAGTTGTGGAATTCCTTCCATGATTTGAAAGAAGAAATATACACCATAAAAAAGAATCAAGTGAAAGTCTTAGAGGTGAAGACTGTAATAAAGGAAATCAAACCTCCCTCAAAAATATTAAAAGCAAATTTGATCATGCATAAGACTGGATCTCAGATGTAGAAGACAAAACTGCCAACCTAGAAAAATATCACCAAAAAGACTGAGGAAAAATAACCTCCCCAGATAAGAATAATATGTAAGAAATGCTAGATACCATTCAACATCCCAACATCTGGATAATTGGTATCCCAGATGGTGAAGAAAGTAATAAGGGCATTGCTTATCTATTCTATGAAATTTTGGAAGAAAACTTTCCAATCCTAGAGAAGCATTCAAACATCCAGACCCAAGAAATACAAGGACCCCCAAATAGAATTAACCCAAAAAGATCTTTTCTACAGCACATCATAGCCAGATTGGACAAAACTACAGAAAAAGACAAGATACTAAAACTGGCAAGAGAAAATGTCAAGTTACCAACAAAGGTTGCCACATCAGGCCAACTTCAGACCTCCACCAGAAACAATGCAAGCAATGAAGAAATAGGATAATATATTCAAAGTACTAAATGAAAAACAATTTCAACCAAGATTATTATACCCAGCAAGATTATCCTTCAAAAGGGAAGTAAAGATAAAAACATTCTCAAATAAATAAAACCTGAAAGAATTTATCAGCACCAGACCAACTCTTTATGAAGTTGTAGAGGGAGTGCTATACAAGGAAAACTAAAGACAGACAGGCAGAAATAAAGGGAAAATAACAAAAAATAAAAAATAAAAAAGGCCTATTTAATGATTGGAACTAGTTGAGAAATATTGATAATAACAAATATTAATAGATTAAATTATCCAATCAAGAGGCACAGACAGGTTGAGTGGATAAGAAAAAAAGAAAATTTCTGTCTTCTGCCTGCAAGAAACACACCTCATGGATAAAGATGTACATAGGCTAAAAGTGAAGGGCTGGAAAAAGTTATTCAATGTACTGGAAAACAAAAAGTGCTGGAGTCATGATACTGAACACAGACAAAATAGGTTTGAAGACAAAAACTGTAAGAAAAGACAAAGAAGGTCCTTATATTTTTGTAAAAGGGCTAATTCATCAAGAAGATATAACATTTTAAATACCCATGCACCAAACTCAGGAGCACCCAAATATGCAAAGGAAAGACTGCTAGATCTAAAAGAAGAGATTGCAACACACAAAGTTTTGGGAATAATCCCAAAATAGACAAGTGGAGTTACATCAGATTAAGAAGTTTCTGCACAGGGACCAGCAGTTAGCATAATGGCTATGTCGCTAGACTTCGATGTAGTCGACTGCGGCCCATGTAGTCGACTGCGGTTTTCATCCCCGACCCAGTGGCTTAAAACTCACACCGGGCGCATGTGCGTGTGTGCCCAAGGTCCCAAGAGGAGAATGGAGGAGAAGGGATTGTGGCGTGGTCATCCCCCCTGTGGGGGGTGACTTCTCGCTTTCTGTCTCTCTGTCTCTCTGTCTGTCTGCCGAGTGCACGTGTCCTATAGCAAAATCCTCTTCAAAAAAAAAAATGTTTCTGCACAGAAAAGAACACAGTAATTGGTGTGGATAGGCAACCCTCAGAATAGGAGAATATTTATGTAAACTGTGCCTCAGATAAAAAACTGAGAGTGAGAATACACAGGGAACTCAAGAGTCCTACTCAAAAAAGAAAAAAATGATCAACCCAATTAAACAATGGAATAGTAAACTGAATAAACAACTCTCTAAGAAAGACATGCAAACAGCCAAAAAAAAGCATAAGGAAAAAACTGCTTAACATACCTCACCATAAGAAAGATGCAGATCAAAATGACAATGAGATACCACCTGACCCCAGTCAGAATGGCAAAGATTAAAACCACAAAAAATGGTAAGTGGTGGCAAGGCTGTGGTGGGAACTCCCTTACACTGTTGGTGGGAATGCATATTGGTCCAGCCAATGTGGAAAATAATATGGCCAGGTTCCTCAAAGATCTACAAATAGAACTCCCATGTGATATGGTAATTCCTCTCCTGAGTGTCTACCCAAAGGATGGGCATACCTTAAACTGGAAAAGTGCTTGCACATCTATGTTTATTGTGGCATTATTCCCAATTGCTAAAACATGTCCACAAACAGATGAATGGATGGGAAAAGTGTGGCACGTATACTCCATGGAATATTACTCAGTCATAAAAAAACAAGATCCTGACATATGATAAAAAATGGACAAATATGGAAGAGTTAGTGCTGAGTGAAGTAGTGCTAACAAAAGTCAGGGTATGAAAGAGAGACATTGTATGTCTCCCCTTAACAGATAATGACTATCTGCACTCTAAAGTGGAAACTGAAAGACTAGAGGCTATTGAAGCAAGTAAAATGTTTAGGGATACTGAAGACAGTGTGAGAAGAGGGTGGGAGAAGGGGGAGAATGTAAGAAAAGTAATTAAGGAGATAAAAAAGAGGCAAGACATTTATGGGACACAGAAATGGATTAATATCTCTTGAGGATAACATGTATAGTATTCTGAATTGGACTGTCGTGAAGCATAGTTATGTTGGGTAAATCTACTTTACAACATAAGCGAAGTATACTCATTGAATGTATAACATAAATTAAAGTAACAAAAGAGTTTCTCATAACTGATGGAAACTACTTTGTTTTAAGAAAGTGCACTTGTTTTGTATGTGCTTTATTTTACATCACTGATCCAAAGTTATAATAGTTATGTGTAAAAATACAAAGCTAAAATACATAGCTAAAAACACTCAGAACAAGGCACCATGTAGGAGCTGATGAATAGAATAAAATTTAAATGAATAGAAAGGTGTCTGTTTTCTTGGAGCTGGCTTTATGGCTTGGGGGATTATAAGAAAGGAACATATCGGGAACCAGCAGTTAGCGTAATGGCTATGTCGCTGGACTCCCACGTAGTCGACCGCGGTTCACGTCCCGGACCTGGTGGCTTACAACTCACGCCAGGCGCGTGTGCATGCGTGCCCAAGATCCTGAGAGGAGAATGGAGGAGAAGGGATTGCGGCATGACCATCCTCCGTGGGGGGTGATTTCTCGCTTTCTGTCTCTATGTCTCTCTCTGTCTGTCTGGCGAGCGCATGCGCCCTATAGCGAAAAAAAAAATCTCTCCCCCCCCCAAAAAAAGGAAAGGAACATATTAATTAAAACATATATAATTATCAGGTGGTTAAAAAAAGCATTTCTCTGTAAAGACAGAGAGACAAATATATGTATATAATTTTGCTCTTAAAAACAATACTTCTCTGGAAAAATGGAGATACAAATATATATATACATAAATTTTCTCTATTTTGAAATCCCATTAAAACCATAATATGATATTTTTAAAGGCATAATTTCAATGAAGATATTACAACAGTACAAGTTTTCAACATGGAAAGTGTATTGATGAGTGATTCCTGACTTATCAGCTCTAAGAAGGCCAAAATCAGGTTATATTCCTCAGTGATAAAAGTGGTGTTGCACATCTTCCTGACTCCTGCATCAATCTTCTAATTGTTAGGAAACCTGTAAAGAAAGGATGAATATTTTTCCCTAATGATCAACATTTATGAGGATTTACTCAAATATGCTTTCTTCCCTATTCTGCTCTGTACGTATTAGTCAAAGAAAAGGACTTATGGATTTTACAATAAACAGCAAATAAATGAGCTATAGAGAAATAACAAAAGTAATAGTACCTCATAAGAAAAAAACAAAAAAGATTTTTCCCCTGGTGAATTAAAAAAGCTTAAAAATTTTATTTATTTAATATTATTTTTAAAAAAATGCTACAAGGCCCATGCACTCACTAAAGAGACATAGATATAGAGAAAGAGAGAGAGGGAATTTGAGAATGTAAGCCACCAGTTCTGGGACTGGAACAATGGCCAGTCATTAGGGAATCTAGTGCCTTAACCACCACATCACTTGCCGGGTCCTCTCCTGGTGAATTAAAAAAAAAAAATTTATTTTATTTATTTAGGTTTTTTTTTTTTTTTTTTTTTGCTCAGAGAGAGACATTGGGAAAATGAGAAAGCAAGTGGCCAGGTCCTGGAATCTAATCGCGGTCGGCCATGTGGGTGTCCAGTATCTTAATCACCATGCCACCTGACAGTCTCTGTTCTGGTGAATTTTTATACTACATTTAATGGAGTACTCACATACCACTGATTATATACCTCTCTTTGATTTACTTCAATTTTTTTTGATGGCAGGTTTTCAAGAAAAGCTTATTAAAATGTACAAAAACAACACCAAAGACATCTTTTCAAGCTTGTTGGAAGGAAAAATAAGTAGAAGTATGCTTAACTAACAATAAAATGAGAAGCTATTTGCTGATCAGTTATAGAGTAATATCTTTGGTTTGAATGACATGCATAGTATTTATGCTGGAAAAAGTAATGTACACTGTAAAGATGTGATTAAATGTAAATAAATTAATTTAAAAAGAAAGAGAAATATATAAATTAGACATTTATTATTTAATCATTTGATATTTTTTTCTGTATCTTTCAAATCTTCTTGACAAGTGCTATTATTCTGACCTTCTCTCTCACAAACATTTGACACATCTTCCAAAGCTGGTAAATAAGAGAGCACTGTTGGTTGGCTGAACCATGTTGAGACAGAAATCAAGATTCAAATTAAAAGCATTTCTTTCCTATCTTTTTCAGGGCTTTGATTACATCTTGGTTTCTCAGGCTGTAGATCAAAGGGTTTAACATGGGGATGATAACACCATAAAACACAGAAGCCACTTTTTCCTGCTCTTGAGACTCACTGGTACCATGGTGCAGATACATGTAAGAGAGAGTCCCATAGAAGATGGTGACTGCTGTCATGTGGGAGGCACAGGTGGAGAAGGCTTTTTTCCTTCCTGCAGCAGAAGACATCTTCAGGATGGCAGCCAGGATTTTTATGTAGGAAAAGATGACGACCATCACAGTGCACGTCAGGTTAAATCCCACAAAAACTGTTAGTAACATAATGTTTAAGTCTATATTGGAGCATGATAAAGCAAGAATTGGGGGTTCATCACAGAAAAAGTGGTTAATTACATTGGATTTACAAAATTTCAACAAGAAAGTAAAACTCACATTTACAGAGGCATTTAGGAAACTCATGGCATAAGAACCAACTAACAACTGAATGCAGAGTCTCCGGGACATGACAATGGAATAGCGAAGTGGTTTACAGATGGCCACGTAACGGTCCACCGCCATAACAGCCAGGATGTAACAGTCACTTGTTGCAAAAGTCCCGTAGACTAGTAATTGCACCACACAGCCTGTGTATGAGATGGATTTATCTGAAACTATGAAGTTTTGCAGCATCTTAGGAGTGATGGCAGAGGTGTAACAGAGATCGACAAATGCCAAGTGTTGGAGAAAGAAGTACATAGGGGTGTGAAGGCCAGAATCAATCTTGATGAGTAGGATCATCCCAGTATTACCTACGAGGGTGACCACATAGATCACTAGAAATACTATGAAGAGGATATGCCAAAACCTCTCTTGACCAGCAAATCCCAGGAGAATGAATTCAGTCACTTCAGTACCATTATTTTGTTCCATGGCTAGCACAGATGAAACATCATCTGGGAAGTGGCAAAGAAGGAAGAGCATAGGAAACTAAGAACGTTGTGATTCTTCAACTTGTTTCAGAATTGGAACTGGTGTAATAATTGCTTTCATAGTGGTGTCCGAGTATACTTTCTGTGACAAAATTAACTTTGATCTTTTCTTTTGTTTTTAAGAGTGATTTTTGCTATTGGAAGTGTGCACTTGCTGGAGAGAGAGTGAAACAGAAAGTGAGAAATCAGTTCCCTCTTGGGATGGCCACACCACTGTCCCTTTTCCTCCATTCTTTTTTCAGGATTTTGAGCACACGTACATGCACCCTTTGTGACTTTCAAGACTCTGTGTCTGGGACTCGAATTGCAGTTGGTCGTGTGGGAGTCTAGCACCCCAACACTAGGCCACCAGCTGGTCTCATTAACTTTGAGTTTTGTTTGTCATGAGTAAATTATTTTAATTTTCATTTTTAAAAAATTTATTTATTTTACATTCATTTACTTTACATCATTACAGCATAGAAAATGTGATTTCCTTTCCAGAATACACTATCTATTGGTTTCATAAAGGATATTTCCAAACATGTTATAGTCAACAAATAATTTCCCATTTCTTGTTTGTTATATATTTTTGTTTTTTTCTTTCTTTCTCCCTTGATTCCCTACTTCTCACCCTCTGCCATTTCCTACCCTCCTCCCATACTGTCCCTGGTGTCTACAATTGCTCTCCATACCTTCCTCCCCCACATTTCATTGATTCACAAAATATCATAATTTTTCTAAATATTTTCAAGAGGAAGTTGAATCTTGACATTCACTTTAAAGAATTTTATCTACAGTTTGAAAACTTTGCCCTGGACATGTTTCCAGGTTATATACTGACACTTCATGAATATATAACTTAAAATATATAAAACAGACTTCTTCCTAATTATGCATTCTTTTGGGCTTTATATATTTTAATGAAAATAGTTTAATTAATTACTAATTTTATATATGCATATCTTGAGTTTTCTTTGAGTTTCTATATGATCTTCTTCCAACTTATGTCCATGGGATTACTTTTTGCCTCCTCCCACCTCCTAATAACTCTACCTTGGCCATCAGAACTCATGGCCGTCTACTGTCCTCTATACAAGCGTTTATCCAAGCATCTGTGTCAACTGGCTATATTCTTTTAAGTATCCTCAATATGTTGTGGTTCAGTGTTTTCATAAAAAAATTAAAAATAATAATGGTCTGAGCATTCTTAAAATTGCATAATAGGTTTACGTGCTCAGTTTCTCTCTGTACTTGGACTGATCATGGACTGATAACACCGAGTCCACAGTCTGATGCTGTCCAGGGACCATACATTGAGGAGCTCTGCTCATCCTTCCTAATTTCCCTATGTACTCTCCTAGTGATGGATAGCAGATTGTTTTCAACTTGTCTTCGATACAAATAACTCAGCATGGAACTTTCTCTTGGGTATATTCTAAAGAGTTAAATTGAATCTGAGCTTGCACATGTTAAACTTGACCAAGTATTGGCAAATCATTTTTGTAATGATTCCAAGTGTACATTCTACCATTGTGCTCGTATCCCCACTTATTTTGAATATTGAAATTTTATTAACTTTTTGGGGGGTAGAAAGGAGGAGACCAGGAAAACAGGTGTAAAGTGACATCTCTTTTATTGTTTATTTTCCCTACCAAAACCAATTGATGATGTATAATATTCTAAAAATTTTTAAATTCTATTTTTTTGGTAAGTTGTCTGTTTACACTTTTTTTTTGGGCAAATACTTCTATTGAGTTGATTTATAAATGTTGTGTTTAAAAAAAGTCTTATATTGGGACCAGCAGTTAGCATAATGGCTATATTGCTGGACTCCCAGGTAGTCGACTGCGGTTCGCGTCCCGAACCCAGTGGCTTAAACTCACGGCGAGCGTGTGTGCGTGCATGCCCAAGATCCCAAGAGGAGAACAGAGGAGAAGGGACTGCGGCGTGGCCATCCCCCCTGGGTGGTGATTTCTCACTTTCTGTCTCTCTGTCTCTCTCTGTCTGGCAAGCGCACGCGCCCTATAGAAAAAAAACTTCTCCAAAAAAAAGTCTTATATTTGAGTTTTTTTGTTAGTTATTTGATCTGATAAAATGTTTAAAATATTCTGTGTTCTGTTAACTTTGTTTATGGTATCATTTTTTAATTTTTAATTTATTTTGCTATAAGTCATATGTGCTCACCAGAGAAAGAGAGAGAGAGGGAGAATATGAGAAATCACCCCTGGTGGGGAAGTTGGGATGATCACACTGAAATCTTTTCTTTTTCATTCTCCTCAGGATTTTGGGCATGGACATGCATATACACACACAGTGTAATTTTCAAGCTACCAGTCTAGAACTCTAATTGTTTATCGGCCATGTAAGAGCCAGTCAGTGCCTGACCAACATGCCACCCATTAGCTCTATTTATGGTGTTTTTTATAGACCAGAAATTATTAAACTTAGATAATAATTCACCATTTTTTGCCTTATTGTTTGTTCTTTTAAAGAAAATGGAATGAATTCCATTTCTTTCACTACTTTGTTTTCCCAGCAGACAAAAACACAAAAATAAAATTTATTTTCTAGGTCAGCAGATGGCATGGAGGCTAAGGTATTGGATTGTTCATGATCAACTGTGAGTTTTGAGTCCCCGTGGCTTGAAATAATGTGTTAAGGCATGTCCCATCCCAAAGAGACTGGAGGAGAGGGGATTACAGCATGGCCATCTCATGAGGGGGTGATTTCTCACTTTTCCTCTTCCTCTGTCTCTCTCTGGCAAGCACACATGCCCTACAGCAAAAAACTAAAAACCAAAACTAAAAAAAACGTGATGTTTTTTGAATCAGTACTTTAATAATTTGATGACTTTTTTTGTGGTTTCTTAATTTTCCAGTATTTATTTATTTCTTAAAATGAAGCTGAGTATATATGCCAAATATTTAAATAGTTTTGAATTAATAAATAACTTTTCTTCTATTTTAAAATAAACTCACAAAATATTAGAACCAATTATGTTTCAGGAAAGAGCTACCAAACATTTATGGAACAACTAATTTTAATATTATATTAATTTCTTCCCAAACTGATCTCATGAAGTGGATGCGTTGACACCAAACAAGTAAAATATAAGAACGGAAATTTAGAATCTTGCTCAATTGTGAATATAGGTACAAAAATCTTTAAAAAATACACATTCATTAACCAATCTCAGCCATGTACTAAACAATTATTGCAAAGGATTAAGGAGGCCTCAGATAATAGCTATTTTCTTCCTTTCTCAAGTTTTTAACCAGTTGAGAAATAAAACAAAGTGACAGTGATGTAGCATTCAGACACATAATGGAAGATAGTTTTTTTTGGCAAGTTCGTGTTGCCAATGAATGTCATAAATAGACAGAATTACCCACCCAGTCTTGGCAGCAATGACTGGGGCGTGCCTCCTGCATATTTAGGGGAGCTTCTCTGGAATGCAGGGGAACATAGACTTGGGCGTGTTTGGCTGCTTCCAAGAGGAAAAAGGCAGAGCAGAGCATGCCAGGTTGATCTTAGATCTACCAAACTGGCATGTCATTACTCCTTTCTAGGGACAGAGTCAATATATGGAGAAAGAGAGGCCTCAGTTACACCAAGTAATACCCTTTTAGGGAAGAAACATCAAAAGCAAGGAAAAAGTATTTTCTATTAGCACTCAAGACCAGTTCCTTTACTTCAGGAATGCAAGCGTTTTTCACATTGGAAAATATATTGATATTATTTTCAATATTAGCATATTAAAGGAAGGAGGCTATATTATTTTTTCAATATACACCAAAAATTACTTGGTAAAATTTACTAAACTTTACTGATTTTATTTAATACTTTTCTAATGTCCTAGCCAGGTTAAAAAGAGATGTAAAAGAAATGAAAGGTGCAATGATGATAAAGGACTAAAATTGTTATTATTTTGAAATGATTTAATTGTTCTCATAGAAAATGCTAGAGAATTGATAGATATATTTTTGCTATAGGTCGTGTGCACTCGCCAGACAGACAGAGAGAGACAGAGAGACAGAAAGTGAGAAATCACCACTCAGGGGGGATGGCCACGCCGCAATCCCTTCTCCTCTATTCTCCTCTTCTGGGGCATGCATGCACATGCGCTTGGCGTGAGTTTAAGCCACCGGGTTCGGGATGTGAACCGCGGTCGACTACCTGGGAGTCCAGCGACATAACCGTTACACTAACTGCTGGTCCCGGTAGATATATTTTTAGTGAACATAATAAAGTTACCTGACTCCCAGTTAATATATAAAAGTTCATTGCATTGGAGCTGGTGGATGGTGTGGTGGTTATGGTGTTGGATTCCCATATGACTGACTTCAGTTTGATCCCAGACCTGGCGGTTTGCTTTCTCACTTTCTCTCTCTCTCTTTCTCTCCTCGCCTTTCTCTCTCTCTCTCTCTCTCTATGGTCAAATTTGAAAATAATAATGAATAAAATAAATTAATTTAAAACAAAAAATTATTTCATTTCTATTCACTGGAAATAGTCAGAAATTAAAAAAATATTTTTAGCATAAGTAACTGCATGGAAATGTAAGAGAGCATTATCATGAGCATCACTGAGAAGATAAACTTCAAGGCTTCAGGAAGATTGCAGCATAGACCTGGTCATGGATAAGCAGAGCACATTGTTATTATGACATGCTCCCACCTCCAATTATAATTTGATTGTAATTCCAATAAAAAGCTTGAGAAAATATTGTCTGCACCTTGGTAAACTGATTCTAAATTTTTTACAGAAGGAAAAAACCAACTAATAATAGCTAAGAAAATGTTGAAGGTAAATTAGGTGCTAACTTATTCTGGAAGCTATCAGAATTTATGATAAAGTGATACTAGAAGGGGACTTCAATAAGTTTGTAGAAAAATGAAATTAAAGTATGAGTTTATTTTTGTGCATACAATTTTAAATCTATGATAGGTAACAATGAGCTGATTTATGTAAACTTCCCAACACAGGTCCTGTATTAAATGGGTGTCCCCAAATTAGTCATAATAGCACATGCAGCTAATACTATGGAAGACATATTTCACTAATAAAATCTTTTAATCACTAACTGATTTGTTCCTTCACACCCTTTCCGAAATAAGTCTTAGCCAATTTTCATTCCCATTACACAAATGGGGATGAAGTACTTCCTTCTCTTTTGGGGTTGAAATGTGGTGGAACTTTGGTTCTGATCCACTGTTCCATCATTTTAGTGGCACACATTGCAAAGATACACAAATCATGTTGCAAAATGTTATTTGCTTTGTTTTACTTACACTGAAGCTACTTCCAGATTCTTTTCCTACAAGTGGTTCAGGCTGATTGCCCACCAATGTGTTTCTCTATTTGATTATTTCCCATTAGGACTTTATAGTTGGGCCTTGGGGATCAATACTTATTCTCTTGAGATCTGAGGTTCCAGGGGCTGAGACTGAATTGGGAAAAACAACATTCAGTAGTTACTTTATGCTGACAAAAATTAAAGCTTTCTAGAAGGAATGACTTTTTTTTAATGAAATGTCATTAGGAACTTCTTGCTTCTCCTTTTTAAAATTTCCTTATTTGGAGAACATTTACTTGTTTCTTTTTTTATGAATGAGGTTGAGTTTCTATTTACTATATCATGTTTAGGTCTAGCTAATCATCCTTGTCATAAAATCAGCAATAAAATATATTTTTAAAAAGATGAATTAAAAATGTTTATTTATTTAATTGCCAGAGAGGATGTGTAGTTGCTAGAGAGAGAGACAGAGAGACAGAGAGGTAGAAAGTATCTCATGAAATGAATAAGGGCCATGTCACAAGCCTTTCTTCTCCATTTTTCCATCTGTTGAGATTTTGGTCAGCATGCATATACACCTGATGTGTTTGCAGGTTACTGGGTTGGGAGTTGAACTGCAGTCAGGCATGTGAGATCCAGCTCCCTTAACCACTAGCCTATAGGCTGGGACATC
>NW_006160232.1:479068-519624 GCF_000334495.1 Tupaia belangeri chinensis | reverse complement strand
CAACACTCCTCAACAGAGTCTTGATGTTAGAATCCACTCCCAGCTTTAGCTGGGTATTTGTGCCAAGTGTACTCAGGAAAGCCTCTGGATATGAACCCAGAAATTCCCACGTGAATCAGCCTCGCAGAGCATCATATTTTACTGTTGCAGTATCTGCCAGCTCCCTAAAATGTTTTCTATGGTGTAAATATGCATGTTTTCTGCAAATGTTGCTGTATGAGTTAAAGTTTCATATTTATTGCATTAGATGACTTCTCCAGCAAGAATTATCTGCTACTCTTTCTGGAGGTTCCCTTTGCTTGGTAAAAAGCTTCCTGTCTCATTTTGAATTTTAGAGATTATTCTTACTCTGAATTTTCTTGGGCATGCCAAGACAGGACTGTAGCTGAATATTTGCTCACAGTGATTCCAAACATTGAGTTGCTCCATGTGGAGCGTGGCCAATCTGAGCAAACATAGTGACCTCTAGATACATGCAGAAACATGGTTCCATGGGCAATAATTCACAAAGTGAAGAACACCATTAACATATCAATATGCTAGCTGCCTCTGTGTCTCTGAAACTGTAAAGCAGCGTTGGGTTAAAGGAAGTCACGTGTGTTTATCAGAATTGGCCCCAGAAGATTAGAGAAACTACATGGTGCTAGTTGTCTTCACATCTTCAGCAGATGAACCTCTGAAAACAACTGACTTTGCATTCCACTTCCTCTTTCCCCATTTCTTGCCTTTTAAAATAATAAACCTGGGAACAGTTCAGGGTGGTGACTAGCTCCATCAGAGAAATTAGGCCCACCCGATCTTTGCTTTTCTATACTTATATGTCTTTGTGTGTTTATTTTCACATTATTTCTAATCTGAAGCTCCCCTACTCAGAAAATGCATTCTGCCTACTCAGTCCCAGCAGCTTCACAGTGAAGTTTGCTCATGCTGTTTAAACAATAAAATACAAATAATAAGCATTTCCCCATTGATCAAAGCACAGTTTATCTCCTATGTTGGTTCTTGTGTGTGTAAAGGCCAAAGCTGAGACTGAAGGCCGTTCTACACTCGTTATATTTATGACATGTATTCTCTCATGTCGTTTAAGGTCAAAATATTGGCATAGTTTTTCCCATAAAGATGAGAGTCCTGTGAGTTCTTTCCTATATGATTATTTTGCATGAATAATGACAAGAGCTCTGGCCAAAATCTTGGTCACAGACAACACATTTTGGAGTATAAATTCTCCACTATCATCTGAGACCAGAGCTTGACTGATGGCTTTCCCATATGCATAACATTCAAATGGTTTCTCTCTAGTGTAAGTTATGACGTTTTCCCTCCATGTGTATTTGGCATGTGTGCATACGTGAATAAAAATTAGTGCTGTGGCTTATCTTTACATTCATTGTAAAGATGAGATTTCACTCCAGTGTGAGTTAACTCATGATGCCTAAGGCCAGAAATTTCACTAAAGGCTTTCCCATGCTGATGACACTCACAAAAATTCTCTCCCATGTGAGTTCCCTCATGTTGGCTAAGGTATGAGTGACAATAAAAGGCTTTCCCACATAGGTGACATTTAGGTGGTTTCTTTCCAGTGTGGTCTTTTTCACATGCTGGTTGACTCATAGTCTAACATGCCTAATGTAGCTCCAGACATCACATTCCCTTTTGAATCCAGACAATTGAGGGTATGGATAAGAGAGTGTTACCACTTATATATCTTTGATAAAGAAAAAAAATTTCCCCAACTCCCCAGTAGAATTCTACTTACCTTTATTTTGTTGTTACATAAATTAGAATAAATATGTATATTTTGTATTAGATTTTCTTGGTATTTGATTTCATATTGTGGTAGGCAATTTTGTCTGTACTCCTGGTGACCAATCTCATATGCTATATCTCTGCTTCTTCGTCTTAGAATAGCTCTGAAAATGTGAAGATTACTCCCTTGACTTATCATAGATCTGTAGGGATGTTAATATCTTTGAGAAATCTGAATCAGTGTGTGAGGGGAGCTGAATGTGTCTTAAACAGGAGGTCCTTTAGAGAAATAATTCTGAAAGACATTCCATAGAGTTTATTGGAGTGCCCTATATGTTTGCATTCCAGTTTTTTAGGGTATTAACCAGCCCTGTAATTCCTTTTTTTTTTTTTTTCCTTCTACATCTCAACTTTTGTTGCTCCTTTTTTTCCTGCTGTCTTGGATATCTCCTCCTTTTTTTTGGGGTTTTAACCAGCCCTTTATTTCCTTTTTTTTTTTTTTCCTTCTACATCTCAACTTTTGTTGCTCCTTTTTTTCCTGCTGTCTTGGATATCTCCTGCGAGGAATTTAGCAAACTGCACAGTCTGAGGGAACAATTCTCATACACGTTTACTGTTGGATTTAATTCAGTAGAATTACTCAAAAAACTTATGGACTAAATTTTTATATCCTCCTCAAAATTCATCTGCTTAATCTTGATCTCCAGTGCTTTTAGGTAGGAGGTAGGGACTTTGGAAGTAATTAAGTCATGAGGGTGGATCTCTAGTGAATGGGATGCATTTTCTTTTAAAAGAGAGCCCAGAAAGTTCTCTAGCTTTTCTTTTTGACAATCTGTAACCCAGAAGAGATCCTTCATCAGAAACTGACCATGTTGGCATCCTGATCTTGGATTTTAACCTTTAGAATTAGAAATAATTTTTTTTGTTTATGATAATTTCTTATATCCTGATATCAGCAGCCCAAACTGACAATGAAAGAAGTTAACATATCAGGAGTAGGGTGCTACTATTACAAATACTTAAAATTGGGGAATATGATTTGGAATTGTGCAATGGGGAGATGTTGGAAGTGAGTTTAGGTGCATGCTAGGAAAAAAAACCCTTAATTGCTGTGAGAAGACGTTTAGAGACAATTTTGATAAGGGCTTAGAAAAAAAGAGAACTATAGAGAATGGTTCTATCTTAATGGATAATACCTAGGTAACCATAGGCAGAGTGCTGATAGAAATAAGAAAGATAAAGACTCTTCTCGGAAATGAAGACTAGATTACTGGACTGCTTGAGTTCTAGGGTTTTATGTAAGGCAGAAATTGTGGCCAATAACATTGTATGTTTCACTGAGGAGACATAAACAAAACATTGAGGAAGAACTTTGGTTCCTCTTGACTGCTTACAGTAAAATACAAGAAGAGGAAACTGAATTGCAAATGAAGTAGTTAAGGAAAAAGGAACCAGAATTAAAAGAATGGAAAAATAAAATTCTCACCCTTCCTATAGAGCAAAAATGAAGAGGTGCATCTGGGAGAGAAAAGTAAGGCTGTGGTAGAGTGTCTGTATGGAAAGGAGAGCTGTGTGGACGTGAACCGCAGGCATAACCATCTCAGCAAAAGCCAAGAGTAGAGATAGATTATGCAGGGCTGACTAGAACTAAAAGGAACAGAAAAGGGGACAAAATTAGGGAATTCTGCCAGACTCCTTAGACATGACAGGACTGAATTATAGAACCATTTGGGTGTGTACGTGTGGCATGTGTTCTTCAAGGCAAGGAAAAAAAAATCCCCAAAGTCAATGAAAAAATCATGAGAGTCATCACTGTCATTACATGTCCAGAATGCATGGGACTTGGAGGAGGGGCAGGACTGCTAAAGCAAGGGGAAAATGCCTGGTGGAATTGTGCCGGTGGTGCTGTGTGGTGGAGCTCTGGCAGTGGCCTAGTACTCACCCCAACAGAATGAAGCATTAGGGCCCATGTAGAGAGCCATAGCACAAGCAGCAGTCCACCAAGCAGTGGGGTGGCTTTGCCACAGTAGTGGATTTGGAAGGCAGGTCTCCTGCTTCAGTGGGCTTACTTTTGGAAAGAAAATGTCTATTCCTGAGTCACCATTGTATTTTGGAAGCACATAACTTGTTTGGCTTTCTCAGTTCAACGCTGGAGAGGAAATTTGCCTCAGGATACGTTGTACTTTGATGCTGTAGACTTTCAGATGATGCTTCAACTTTGGAGTTGAGGCTGGAATATGTTAAAACTTTTGGGATTGTTAAGATGAGATGAATGTATGTTGTATGTGAGAAGGATGTGAATTTTGGGGGTGATAGATGCAATTGTTCCAGTCTCTGAACTGCGAACAATAATAATTCCTTTTTTTAATGAGTTACCTAGTCTGTGGTAATTTGGTATAGAGCCTCAACTGACTGAGACACCAGGAAAACATGATACATACAATTATAAATGTGTTATAGCTTAAGGATACAAATTAAAGCAGCACATGAAGAGGCATGTAGGCTGTCTCGAAGGGGTCAAAAATGAAGCTTCGATCACACTCAGGATGGTTACTATCCTGATGTCAGCGTGTGGCAACATTAATGAAGTTGTCAACACAGTAAGTTTTGTGGTGTCCTAGGTTTTTCTTTGGATTTGATCGCACACTGCACATGTTCGAATTCAGTTCCTGGTCATTCCAGAGTCTCAGCATATTACCTTATGTTTCAACTCTCTGGAGGGTGAAACCGATATGAGATGTCCCAAAGTCCCCATCACAAATTTCTTTGTTAGGCTGTCAAGTGACAAAATTTGCTTCTTGGGAAACCTGGACTAACACATTTTACCAATGGGTGTTTGAACCATTTCCAAGTTTTTCTAATACACATATGGTATTGTTATAAGCTTTATTGTACATGTGACCTGGTACAATTTTTTCCCCTATGGATATTGCATTAGTTTTTCATTCCTATTGCTACGACTAATTTAACAAATTACCACAGGGTCCTTATAGCCTTCTTCCTCAGACCCAATGATGTCATCTGTATAATGGACCAGAGGGGTAGTCTTTAGGTTTCTGGATGTGTCAAGTCCCTCAGGCTATACTGTGACTGAGAAGAGTTCACATAGTTCTGGGTGAAATGAGAAATGTATGCAGATGCCTGTGCCAAGAGAATGTACCTTACTACTGATCTGGCTTCCTGATAAGCTTTGAAGAGAATGAATTCCAAAACCAGTACCAGTGTAATATTGCCAGAGGCCGTTAGTTCTATCAACAACAGCACATGTGGCAAGCAGCTGGGATTGGTGTTAACTTTGACTAAACTTGTGGTAGTCTATCATCTGCCTGATCTGTTTAGGATTTTCAGGTCAAGGACTGGTGAATCAAGTAGAGTTACAAAGAGGACCACCTATGTTATATAATCTAAGTCTTAAATTGTGGCACAATTCTATTTCTTTACACTCTGTCTGGAATGTTTCTGCCATTCTGTCATGTTTACTGTCCCTGCAAATCACTTCCTCTTTTACTATAGTGGTGGGTAATCATTATCTCCTGCCTTCTAGCACAAATATTTTGGCATTTGCCTGACTTTCTACTTTCTTTGGTTTGCCTAAATTTATTATCATTATTTTAATTTACATTTAAGTACTATGCATCTTTACAGTGTACAACATTGCTTTTTCCAGCATGTATACGGTATATATCAGTGAAGCTTTCTTTGGAGGATTTCAGTGACTTTAAAAGTATTCTAATTCTTGGTTACTGTATTCCTAGGCCTATCTAGACATTAAGTGTGTGGAGAGTGAAGCTTAGAGTAAGAAAGTAAGGTTACAAAATATAAACAAAAAGGAAAAAAATACTAGAAAAATACTACCAAAAGAGCGCCATGCTAGTGTGTCACGCAAACACACCAGGACATACCACAGCTTTAAAATGGCTTCTGAAAGTGACCAGTGAAAGAAAAGACCCAAGATGAGGAGAGGTGCTTGAAAAATTAAAAAAAAATTAAAAAATTAAAAATGTAAAGAGAGAGAGTGTGAGACAGACAGACAGACAGACAGAGATAGAAGATGGAGGTCAGCCTACCTTGTCTGACTATTTCAGGAGTCTAGGAGATGGGTTTAGAGCATAGCTTTTCTGAACACACTAGGACACACCTCAGCTTTAAAATGGCTTCTTGTCTGAATCTGGACTGTAGCTTTCTACTCTTGTGAGAGTATTCAGGCTAGATTTCTGGTATTATCTTCTTTCATTTGTCCACTCACTCATTCAACAAATGTTTATTGAATAATTAAAATGTACTAGGAATATGCAGGATATGAGGAATTCTATGATTATTTTTTTCTTCTTCATGCTTCTGCATTGGTGAGGACATTCATCTCTCCTTTGTGAATCATACCATCGTGAAGAAACCAACAACGAAAGAAAGTAGCCATCGGATAGAGAAAAATGATGTTATATTGTTTTCTCTCTCTCTGTCTAATTGGGCATCTGCACAACTGTCCTTATAGTATTGTACTTTAGTCAAAAAACTTAAAATTAGGGTAGTATCAATGTTTCTTGGGAAGTACTTTTTAGTAACAAGATATGTTTCTACTATATTTCCTACAATTTGTGATCTTATTTATTGAAAGCAGTAGCATTGGTTAATGATGAGAACATCTCTATTTTAAAAAGTGGTAAACAGGGCTTCTAAAATGGTGCATCTGTACTGGGTCCTTTGATGTATTGAATTTTAACAATTTGTATCCAATCTAGAAGAATTTTTTCCCTATGCCTTTTAGAGCTTCTTTTACCTCCTTATTTCTCAAGCTGTAGATCAGAGGGTTCAACATGGGAATCACAATGCCATAAAATATGGAGGCCACTTTCATATTTTCCTGGGAATTATTAGAATGAGGCTGTAAGTACATGTAAAAAAGGGGTCCATAGAATATGGTGACAGTGGTCAGATGGGAGGCACATGTGGAGAAGGCCTTTTTCCTCCCTTCAGTAGAAGACATCTTTAGGATGGCAGAAATGATGAGTATGTAGGAGAAGATGACAACCAACACAGTGGACATCAGGTTAAATCCTACAAAGACTAAAAGCAGCATGATGTTGAGGTCAATGTTGGAGCATGAAAGGGCAAGAATTGGAGGAACATCACAGAAAAAGTGGTTGATGTTGTTGGACTTGCAGAAGGACAGGGAAAATGTAAATCCTGTGTGTACAGAGGTATTTATTGAGCCTATGATATATGAACCAGCTACCAACAGGATGCAGAATGTTCGGGACATTATTATGGGATAATGGAGTGGCTTACAAATGGCTACATAGCGGTCTACAGCCATAGCAGCCAGGAGGTAACTGTCACTGGTTGCAAATGTTCCATAAACCAATAATTGTATCACACAACCCCCAAATGATATTGAGTTATTCTCTACTATGAAGTTTTGTAGCATCTTGGGAGTGATAGCTGAGGTATAGCAGATATCAACAAAAGCCAAATGTTTTAGGAAAAAGTACATGGGTGTTTGAAGTCTGGAATCTATATTGATGAGTAAGATCATCCCAGTATTACCCACCATGGAGATTGTATAGATCACCAGGAACACAACGAAGAGGACATACTGATACTTGTGTTGACCACCAAATCCCAGAAGAAAGAATTCAGTAATTCCAGTGTCATTTTCTTGTGTCATTGTGCCCAGAAGTCTAGAAAGAACCAAGAGAAGGAGGGAAATGTGACTTCTTGAAATGAAAAGTCTGAGTTTTATGTAACTTTTGACACAGATTTTCATAATAAGCTTTCATATTTTTCCAATTAAAAAATATTTATTGAGACTAGCAGATGGTGTAATGGTTATGTCACTGGACTCCCATGTAGTTGACCACAGTTTGAGTACCAGACCCGGCACTTATAATGCACACTGGGCATGTGTGCGTGTGTGCCCAAAGTCCAGGGAGGAGAATGGGGGAGAAGGGATTGCAGGGTGGCCACACTCCCTGGGGGGGTGATTTCTTGCTTTCTATCTTTCTCTCTCTCTCTATCTGCCTGGCATGTGCACATGCTTTATAGCAAAAATCTCTCTCTGAAAAAAAAATATTGATAACCAAGTATAGTGTGATATTTGAGCCATAGGTTTATCTTAAAAATGAAGACTACTGGGACTAGCAGTTGGCATAATGGCTATGTTGCTTGACTCTTATGTAGTTGACCACAGTTTGAATCCCGGATCTGGTGACTTAAACTCACACTGGCCACATGTGTGTGCATGCCCGAGAGCCCAAGAGGAAATAGAGCAGAAGGGATCATGGTATAGCCGTTCCCCCTGGGAGTGATTTCTCGCTTTCTGTCTCTCCATCTCTCTCTGTCTTTCTGGTGAGCACATGCGCCCTATAGCCAAACAAACAAACAAACAAAACAAAACAGAAAACAAACATACAAACAAACAAAACTCAAAGAAAATGAAGACTGTTTAATAGAACAATATTGATTTTAATATGCAGAGTCTAAGGAACATAGTTTAACACTTTTTCCACTATATAAAGCAGGTATACACATTTAAATAAAGATAACATTAAAACATAATTATGTTCTTTTTAGCAACCTCTGTTTTTTCCTAGCCACTTAGCATTTTAATTGTAGTTCAAGGGAGGGGATAGGGGAAGGAAAAAAACGGGTAAAAGTATGCTTAATTGACAAAAAATGAGAAGCTATTTGCTGAAGATAATGTATATAGTAATATCCTTGTCTTTACTGACATGCATGGTTTTTGTGTTGGAAAAAGAAATATATACTATAAAGACGTGATAAAATATAAATTAAAATAAATAAAAGCAACAACGATAAACACACACACACAGTTTTGTAAGAATTATTTATCTATTTAACTTTACTTAGTATTATTTTTAAATTTGAGCAGAGAGAGAGAGAAAGGGAGAAAGTGAAAGTAAGAAAGCAAGCAGCCAGGTATGGGATTTTAACTGTAGTCGACATGTGGAGGTCTAGTGCCTTAACTGCTAAGCCACCTGCCAGCCCCTGTTGTGTCTATTTTTTTTTTTTTTTTTAGATCTTTTTGCCTTAGAGGAATGGGAGAGTGTGTGTGTGTGTGTGTGTGTGTGTGTGTGTGGAGGGTGAGGGGTGAAAACGATAACATAGGGAGAAGAAAAGTGAGAACTCATCCCCCAGGGGTCATAGCCATGCCACAATCCCTTCTCCATTCTTCTCCCGGAATTGTGGGCACTCACGCACATGTGCCCTGTGTGATTTTCAAGCCACTGGGACTGGGACTCAAACTGCAATTAGCCATGTGGGAGTCCAGCTACATAACTGCTATGCCATCTGCTGGTCCCATTGTGTCTTTATTTCTAAGCACCATTTTTTTTTTTTTGAGAGGTTTTTGCTACAGGGCGCGTGCACTCGCCCTAAGCACCATTTTTATATTTCCAAACTTGATCATTGCGGTCTAATATGTCATAGACCCTTGTTATGGCAGAAATTGGCATGCTGCCCACTCTTATCTGTGTTGTTGCTCTGGGTACAGAGCTACCTCACACTTCGTGCTTGTGTGTGGCTATGGTATCATGCTCTGCCAGTGCCATGTGGGTAAAAGTAATGTGTGCTATCTATAGGACTGAACCAACTCCTCCCTCCTCTTGGTCACTTGCAAATTGGAATTACGACTTCCTACATCTATCTTCATCATCTTTTGGTTGGCTATTGACCTTAAGGGAAACTTTGCAAGTCATGTGTTCATATCATTCTTGAAGATGCAATGTTTTCAACATGTCCCACCTTCCATTTCATGTTTTGAAGTTGGTTGTGACAGGATTAAATGGGTGAAAGCTTAATTCAGCATAGCACTGAATGGTGGAAATTTTGGAAGGAGATTAGAATTAAAGACATCAGGGCAGAGCCACCATTATTGAAATCTGGTGGGTTTTATTAGGAGATAGAATAAGACAGAGACACTAACACTCTAACTTTTGCTCTCTGCATGTACTACATGAGCTAGAAAACTCTCAACAGATGTGCTCCCTGGACCGTGGACCTCCAAACCATGAGGTGAATAAACTTATTTCAACCACTTTCTGCTTTTAGCTATAGAATGGACTAGAACACCAGATAAAATACAGAATGTCCAGTAAAATATGAAATGATATGAAGAACAGATATATTTTTTAAAATATGACATGGGAAGTTCTAAAAATTACTTACAGTTCATCTAAAATTCAAATTTACTTGGACATCTCGTATTTTTATTTGCTAAGTCTGGCAACCATGCTCTTGCTTCTGCCAGTCTTCTTCAGGTTGGGTTCTTGAATAATTGTGGATCTGAGTCCCCGTGTTCGGAACGTCTTTACTTCACTGCTTTCTATGTGATTGAGAACTTCTATTGTGAAAAAAATCACTGAGATTTTGAAATTTATTGATTACGACAACTAATGTTTTCTAACCCAATGACATTGTCATCATATTCCACATTTATGATTTATTAAAAAAACATTTTTAGATATCACAAAAGCAGAGAATTTCATTTAGAAAGTGAACTAATGAGTGATAATGTTTTATGACACCCAGGATAACCAAATTCTCAGTCATCAATGGGAAAGCTTAGAACTAACTAGATTTATACTGGTGAGCGCACATGTCCTATAGCAAAAACCTCTCCAAAATAAATAAATAAGTAAAAAAATAAAATTCAATAAAATGATCCTTAAAAAAAAGAAAAACCATGTTCTGTGACATAAAACCTCCACAAATTTAAAAGAATTGAAGCCAAAGAATTGAAACCATACAGTGTGTGTTTCCTGAACATGATGGAATCAAATAAGGTCTCAGACAACAAAAAAGCAATAGCAGGATGTAAAAAAAGGGATATTGCCAAATTACATACATAGTCTTCAAAAAACAAAAAAAAAAAAAAGAAGAAAAGAAAAACCGAGTAGAACAAAAATTGAAGGTAAACATGGTATTATTGGTTGAAAATAATGACTATGGTAGTACCCTTGATTTGATTATTGCACACTGCATTAATATTTTGAAGATCTATATTATACCCCACACAGATGCACAACAGTTTAATATAGATAAGCAACTATAAAAAATAAAATATAAAAGGGAAGCAACAGAAAACTCCAAACACTTGGAAACATGACAACTCATCTCTAAGTAATTCATTGGTCCAAGAGGAAATCTCAAGAGAAATTGAATGAAAATATAATACTTCAGATTTGTAGGGTGTAACTAAAGCAGTATTGAGAATGAATTTTTTAGCACTAACAGCTTACATTAGAAAAGAGAAAAGGTTTCAAATAAAAAACATAAGCTTTTTTCTCCCCAATTAATTGAAAAGAAAAAGAAATGAAGTCAAAGTAAGGAGAAGGGAGACAATACTAAAACTAAGAGCAGAAGCTAATATTGGAAACAAAAACAGTAGAAAAAATGATAAAATAAATGTTTGCTCTTTGAAAAATGAATCAATAAAATTTACAAACCTCTAAACTGTCTGACAGAAAATAAAAAGAAAGACACAAATTACTCAATCAGGATAAAAAGGGCAACATTACATTCCTTAAAGACATAAAAAAGATAAAAGAACACTATCTGCAACACTTCTACACAATGAATTTAGTAACAGAGATGAAATAAGTCTTTCAAAAGTACAAACTACCACAACTAATACAAAATAGATAATTAAATAAGTAAAAAAATAAAATTCAATAAAATGATCCTTAAAAAAAAGAAAAACCATGTTCTGTGACATAAAACCTCCACAAATTTAAAAGAATTGAAGCCAAAGAATTGAAACCATACAGTGTGTGTTTCCTGAACATGATGGAATCAAATAAGGTCTCAGACAACAAAAAAGCAATAGCAGGATGTAAAAAAAGGGATATTGCCAAATTACATACATAGTCTTCAAAAAACAAAAAAAAAAAAAAGAAGAAAAGAAAAACCGAGTAGAACAAAAATTGAAGGTAAACATGGTATTATTGGTTGAAAATAATGACTATGGTAGTACCCTTGATTTGATTATTGCACACTGCATTAATATTTTGAAGATCTATATTATACCCCACACAGATGCACAACAGTTTAATATAGATAAGCAACTATAAAAAATAAAATATAAAAGGGAAGCAACAGAAAACTCCAAACACTTGGAAACATGACAACTCATCTCTAAGTAATTCATTGGTCCAAGAGGAAATCTCAAGAGAAATTGAATGAAAATATAATACTTCAGATTTGTAGGGTGTAACTAAAGCAGTATTGAGAATGAATTTTTTAGCACTAACAGCTTACATTAGAAAAGAGAAAAGGTTTCAAATAAAAAACATAAGCTTTTTTCTCCCCAATTAATTGAAAAGAAAAAGAAATGAAGTCAAAGTAAGGAGAAGGGAGACAATACTAAAACTAAGAGCAGAAGCTAATATTGGAAACAAAAACAGTAGAAAAAATGATAAAATAAATGTTTGCTCTTTGAAAAATGAATCAATAAAATTTACAAACCTCTAAACTGTCTGACAGAAAATAAAAAGAAAGACACAAATTACTCAATCATGATAAAAAGGGCATGTGTGAGTGTCTGCCCAAGATCCTGAGAGGAGAATGGAGGAGAAGGGATCGCGGCATGGCCATCACTCAATCAGGATAAAAAGGGCAACATTACATTCCTTAAAGACATAAAAAAGATAAAAGAACACTATCTGCAACACTTCTACACAATGAATTTAGTAACAGAGATGAAATAAGTCTTTCAAAAGTACAAACTACCACAACTAATACAAAATAGATAATTTGAATAGCCTGAGACTAATTAGGAAAATTAAACTTATAAATAAAAAACTTTCTATTAAAAACTTACTAGATAATTTACAAAATGTTTAAAGAAGTAAAAGCAAATTTTTACAATCTCTTTCAGAAAATTGACATGAGGGACCAGCAGTTAGTGTAATGGCTATGTTGTTAAACTCCCATGTAGTTGAGCATGGTTTGAGTCCCGGTTCCGGTGGCTTAAACTCATGCCAGGTGCGTGTGTGTGCATGCTCAAGATCCCGAGAGGAGAATGGAGAAGAAGGTATTGTGGCATGGCCATCTCCCCCAGGGGGGGATTTCTCGCTTTTTATCTCTCTCTTTCTCTGTCTTTATGGCGAGCGCACGCGCCCTATCGCCCGATAGCAAAAACCTCTCCAAAAAAAAGAAACTTGATACGAAAGAACACTTCCCAACTCATTTTATGGATCTGGCATTATTCTGATAAGAAAAACAGGTAAAAATAGTAAACATACACACACACACATTACAGTATCTTTCATGAATATAGATGCAAAAATCTTTGACAAATTTTAGTAAGTATAAGATAGCTCTCTATATGAAAAGTCTTCAACCTTTTTGGAAGACAATTTTTTCCATAGGTATGGGGTGGATGGATGAGGATCGGTTTCAGGATGACTCAAGCACATTACTATTTTTTTTTTTAAGTTCTTTGCCAGAGGGTGTGTACTTGATGGAGATTAGATTCAGACAGTAAGAGGGAAAATGAGAAATTACTCTGTAGGGCAGTTGGCCACACTTCCCTTCTTCTTCACTCTCCTCTTGAATTTTGGGAACATATGCACAAGCACCCAGCTAGTTTCAAGTTGCTGGATCTGGGACTTGAACCATGGTTGACCATGTGGAAATCCAAGCGCCTTAACCACTGTGCCACCTGCTGGTTCCCAACCACATTACATTTATTGTGCACTTTATTTTTATTATTATTACATTGTAATATATAATGAAATAATTACACAATCCACCATCATTCAGAATCTGTGGGAGCCCTGCGCTTGTTTTCCTACAACTAGGTGTCACATCTGGGGGTTTCTGTGAGAATCTAATGCCACTACTGAGCTGACAGGCAGAGTTCAAGCGGTAATACAACACAGAAGAATTCACAGAACTGTCAAAAACAGAATTCAGGGGACCCACAGTTGGCATAATGGCTATGTTGCTGGACTCCCATGTAGTTGACTGCAGTTTGAGTCCCAGACCCGGTAGGTTAAATTTATGCTGGGCATGTGTGAGTGTCTGCCCAAGATCCTGAGAGAAGAATGGAGGAGAAGGGATCACAGCATGGCCATCCCCCCAGGGGTGACTTTTTGCTTTCTGTCTCTCTGTCTCTCTCTGTCTTTCTGGTGAGTGCACATGCCCTATAGCAAAGAAAACTCTCTCTCTCTCTCAAAACAAACAAACAAACAAACAAACAAAAAACAGAATTCATTATAAAAAAAAAGAGATGCAAGAAAAAAATGAACAATAAATTTTATGAGATGAGAAAATCATTCCATAACATAAAAGAGGGATTCTATAAAGAAACAGAAGAATCAAACAGACTTCTGGAGATGAAGAATACAATAAGGAAAATGAAAATCTCCCTCAAAAGTATTAGCAGCAGGGGGACCAGCAGGTGGCATGGTGGTTAAGGAGCTGGACTTCCACGTGGTCAATTGCAGTTCAAGTCTTCAACCTGGTGGCTTTAAAATCACTCCAGGTATGTGTGTATGAATGTCCAAAATCCCAGGAGGAGAATGAAACAGAAAGGACTGCAGCATGGCTATATCCCAACCCCGGGAGATGATTTCTCTTTTCCTCTCATTGTCTCTGTCTCTCTCCTTTCAGCAAGCATGCATACCCTACAGTGAAAACATTAAAAAAAAAATGTTAGCAGCAGGTTGGACCATATAGAAGAATCTCTGACCTTGAAGACAAAGCCTCCAACTTAGTCCAAACTACCAGAAAGAATGAAAAAATAACCAAAATAAATAACAAATAGCAAATATTAAACACAACTGAATGGTCAAATATCCACATATTGGGTATTCCAGAAAGTGCAGAGATAGGTAAAAGCATGACAAATCTCTTTCCTGAAATACTATCTGAAAAATGACCAAATCTGGAGAAACATACATACATCCAGATCCAGGAAATACAAAAAAATGCCAAATAAAATCAACATAAGAATATCCTCTCCAAGGCACATCATAGCCAAATTGGTCAAAATTGAAGACAAACACAATATTCTTAAAATAGCAAGAGAGAAATTTCAAGTAACTTACAAAAGTTACTCCCTTAGACTAACC
Source organism: Tupaia belangeri chinensis (assembly GCF_000334495.1). Classification (NCBI taxonomy): domain Eukaryota; kingdom Metazoa; phylum Chordata; class Mammalia; order Scandentia; family Tupaiidae; genus Tupaia; species Tupaia belangeri. The sequence goes on along the minus strand of NW_006160232.1, from coordinate 504,784 downwards.
GCAGACTTCTTAACTAAAACACTGCAGTCAAAGTAATAAGGAGAAGACATATTTAAATCCTTGAAGGAAAAGAAAAAATTCAGTCAAGACTACCATGCTTGACAAGATTATTCTTCAAACAGGAAGAAGGAAAATCCCCAGATAAACAAAAAGTGAAAAGACTGACCAATACTAGACCAGCTCTTCAAGAAATACTCAAGGAAACGCTATTTTAGAAAAATAAAAGGAAGGCAAATAGAAATAAGAGAACACAAAACAACTATAACAAATGACTAACAAAGTGTCAAAGATAAGTGCACAAATATTGGTAATAATGTTAAATATTAATGGATTAAATTATCCAATTAAAATATGTAGATGGGCTGAATGGAAAAATAAAAATAAAAGCCTTCTATATGTTGCTCACAAGAAACAGACCTCAGTGATAAAAACATGAATAGGCTTTCAGTAAAGGGCTTGAAAAGTCATTTAATGCAAACAGAAAACGTAACAAGGCCGGAGTTGCAATACTGATATCAGATAAAATAGATTTCAAGACAAAATATATTCAAGAAAGTCTGCTAGATCTAAAGAGAGGGATAGACTGTAACACCTTAATTGTGGAGATTTTAACATCCCGCTGTCACCACAATTTTTTGTTAGGACAAAAAGTAAAGACATAGAAACTAAATGATACCATAAATCAAATAGGACTAATAGATGTTTACAGACCATTTCACCCAAAACCACAAAATACACATTTTACTCATCCCTACTCAGAAAATTTTGGGAGATCAACCACATGATAGGGCACATAACAAGGGTTCACAAAGTAAAATGTATAGAAACTATACCCCGTATTTTTCTCTTTTTTTGGAGAGGTTTTTAGCTATAGGGCGCTTGCACTTGCCAGAAAGACAGAGAGACAGAAAGCGAGAAATCACCCCCTGAGGAGGGGGGATGGCCACACCGCAATCCATTTTCATTCATTCTCCTCTCAGGATCCTGGGCACGCACGCACACGAACCCGGCGTGAGTTTTAAGCCACCGGGTTTGGGACATGAACCGCGGTCGACTTCGCGGGAGTCCAGCGACATAGCCATTACGCCAACTGCTGGTTCCGCCCTGTATTTTTTTCTGACAATGGAATTAAGCATGAAATCAACTACAGAAAGAGCACTCAAAAAATACACAAAAAAATAGAAACTAAACAGCCTACTCCTGAACAACTTTAGAACTAATAAAGAAATTAAACCTGAAATCAAAAGATTTATTAAAAACAGTAAGAATGAAAACAGCTCCTCAGAATCTTTGGGATACGGTGAAAACAGTCATAAGAGGGAGTAGAGTCTGAGGACGGACATTAAGGAGAAAAATAGAGAGGCAAGCATTTATGGGAAAAAGAAATGGATTATTATCTAGTGAAGATAACTTTCCAGAATGGTGAACTGGACTGGTAAGAAATGTACTCATGTTGGAATATTCACTTTGTAAGCTAAGTAAGGTGATTGAATGTATAAAATAAATAGAAATAAAAATAAATAAAAATAAAAAGAGGGAAGTTTATAGCATTTAGTGCTCACGGAAAAAATGGAAAGCTAAAAAATAAATAACCCAACAACACATTACAGAGAGGTAATAAAACAGCAATAACAACAACAAACTAATAGGAAACAGAAGAAAAGAAATAATAAATATTAGAATAGAAATAAATGAAATAGAGAATTTAAAAAATACTATACAAAAAATAAAACTGAAAGCTGAGTTTTGGAGAGGATAAACAAAATCAGCACACTGTTAGCTAGAGTAATAAAGATAGAAAGAAACCAGGTAATTAAAATCAGTAATGAAACAATATTACAACAGATATAACAAAAATACAAAGGATCATGAGAGAATACTACAAAAAACTACACACCAAAAAAAACAAGAAAAATCTAGATGAGACAGACAAATTTCTGGACATATATAATTTGCCTAGATTGAACCAGGAAGAAACAGAAAAACACAGCAATAAGAAGCAATTAGTTTGAATCAGTAGTAAATAATCTCCCAACAAAGAAAAGGCCAGGTCTGGACAGCTATACTTTTGAATTTCACAAAACTTTTTTTTTTAAAAAAGAGCTAATTCCAATTTTTCTCAATCTAATTCTAAATATCCAAAAAGAAAAATATCTCCCAAATCCATTCCATGAACCCTCCATCATCTTGATACCAAAAGTAGATACAGACATAAAAAATCTACAGACCAATATCCCTGATGAATACAGATACAAAACTCTTGAATAAGATACGAGCAAACTGAACCCAACACATCAAAAAAATTGTACACCACGGCTAGGTAGACTTTATCCTAGGGATGCGAGGGTAGTTCAACATATACAAGACAATAAGTGTAATATAACACATTAATATGCAAGATAAGGTAAGATAAAACCATATGGTCATATAAATGCAGAAAAAGCATTTGATAAAACATGATATTCCTTCATGATTAAGACTTTCAGTAATATAAGTATAGAAGGTAAATTCACAATAATAAATCCATATATTAAAAAACCCATAGCTAACATCATACAGAGTAAAGAAAAGCTGGAAGATTTGCCACTAAAACTGTAAAAAGACAAGGCTGCCTACTTTCTCCAATCCTTTTCAACATAGTGCTGGAAGTCATAGTCAATGTAATAACACACACAAAAAGGAAATAAAAGACTTTAAAAAATGAAAATAAGAAGTGAAACTGTCCCTATTTACAGATGATATGACTAGATACATAGAAGATGCAAAAGAATCCATGAGGGCACTGCTAGAAGTGATATTAAATTCAGTAAAATGGCAAAACACAAAATAAGTATATAAAAACCTCTTTTTAAAAAATACCCCAACAACGAAAAGACTGAGATAGAACCAAGGATAGTAATCACATTTACAATAGTAGTAAAACAACAACAACAACAACAAAACCCCTACACAATAGAAATAGACCTAAACAAAGAGGCGAACGACCTCTATAAGAAAAACTATAAAGAACTAAAGGCATCCCATTTCTTGGATTTGAAGAGCAATATAGCAAAAATGTCAATTCTACCTCAAAATATATTGCAAAACTATGATAATGAAAACAGCATGGTACTGGCACCAAAACAGACACATAGACCAATGGAACAGAATGGAGAGTCCAGAAAGAAAAAACCCAAACATACGGCCAACTGAGTTTTAATAAAGGACACAAGATAATCCTTTGGAAGATTATCTTTTCAGCAGATGGTGCTGGAAGAACTGGATATCCACCTGCAGAAAAATGAAAGTGGACCTATATCTCTCACTATTAACAAAATCAACACAAAATAGATAAAATGTGTAACTGTAAAACCTTAAATCCTAAAATTACTTACTTGTAATACACAAAGAAAACACTTGAAGATATTGGCATAGACAAAGATTTCTTTAATAAGACCCCTAAAACAGAGGCAATGATTCCAAAAATAGGTAACTGTGATTACATCAAGCCAAAAAGCTATTGCACAGCAGTTTCTTTATTGAGGAAACAATAAATAGAGTGAAGAGACAATCCACAAAATAGGAGAGTGTTTTTGCAAACTATACTTCAGGTAAAGGACTGGTAACCAGAATACATAGGGAACTCAAAGAGCTCACCTGCAGGGACCAGCAGATGGCATAGCAATTACCTTGCTGGACTCCCACATGGCTGACTGTAGTGAGTCCCAGGCCCAGAGACTTGAAACTCATGCCAGACATGGGTGCATGGGTGCATGCATACCCAGATTCCTGAGAGAAGAATACAGGAGAAAGGGTTGTGGTGGGGCCATCCCCATGGGGGGGGTTGTTGTGGTGATGATTTCTCACTTTCCATCTCTCTGGTGAGCACATACACCCTATAGCAAAAATCTCTCTATAAAAAAAGAATAATCCAGTGAAAAAAACAGACATGAGTTGAACAGACAATTCTCTAAAAAAGATATTCAAATGGCCAAAGAGCATAAGAAAAAATGGTCAATGTTTTTTATCAAAAGGAAAATGTAAATCAAACCCACATGAAACACCACTTAACCCCAGTCAGAATGGTTATGTTAAAAAAAAAATGAAGAGTTCTGGGACCAGCAGCTGGTGTAATAGCTATATTACTGGACTCCCATGTAGTTGATTGTGGTTTGAGTCCCAGACCCGGTGGCTTAAATTCACACTGGGTGCATGTACATGCGTGCCCAAGATCCTGAGAGGAGAATGGAGGAGAAGGGATTGGGGCATGGCCATCCCCCCTGGGAGGGGTGATTTCTCACTTTCTGTCTTTCTGTCTCCTCTTTCTGGCAAGTGCATGCACCCTATAGCAAAAACCTCCAAAAAAGAAAAAACAAAAGAGTGCTGAGGGAGTTGTGGTGAAAAGAGAGTCCTCCTAAACTGTTAGTGGGAATGTAAATTGCTACAGAAACTGTAGGAAATAATATAGAGGTTCACCAAAAAATAAAACTATTATATCCCACACCTTGGTATTTACCAAAAGGGCAGAAAAAGCCTTAGTTGTAAAGACACTTGCACATTCCTTATTTATTGCACCATTATTCACAGTTGTTAAGACAGGGAATTAACTGAAATGCCCAAGAATAGAGGAGGATCAGATTGAAAAAAATGTGGCACATATACATTATAGAATACTACTTAAGCATAAAGAACAGCAAGACTCTGTCATCTGATGAATATAGAAGATTTAATACTAAGCAAAGCAAGCCAGACTACGCAAGACAAACTTATATAGGCCTGCTCAATCTATACTGAGTGTCTTGTCTCTGTAACAACAATCAAAAGATCTGGAGATAAAATAGTAGGAGAGGCAAATGCAGATAACTGAAACTGTATAGGAGGGGATGGATTGTCAGATGTGGTAAGGAGGGACTCAGGAAAGCTAATTTAACAGACATTGAGTATAAAATTATCTGTTGAAAATGATATATATGGTAATATCTTTGACTTGGTTGATCTACATTGCAGCATGCTTTAAAAAACCATATAGTATATTATAAAATGAACAGTGATTAAATGTAAATGAAAAAATTTTTAAAAATTTATTATTATTATTTACTTTGCTATAGGGTATATGCACTTACCAGAGAGAGAAAAATAGAAAGAAAGAGAGAAAAAATGAGAAAACAAGCCTCCAGGTCTGGGACTTGAACCATGATCAGCCATGTGGGAGTCCAGCACCTTAACCACCATGCCACCTGCTGTCTCCATAAATGAGAATCTTAAAATAAAATAAAAATATAAAAACCTCTCAAACTCAACATTAAAAAATTCAAATTAGAAAATGATAAAAAGATGTAAACATAATTTTTACCAAATATGGCTATAATAATGGTAAATAACATGAAAAGATGTTCAGCCATCATTATCCATCAGAAAAATGTAAATTAACAAAGTGATCAGATATCACTAAAGAATGGCTAGAAAAATAGCAACAATACCAAAAGCTATTAAGCAGGGTAAGTGGATATCTCATTACATGTTGGTAGAAATGTCAATGGTACTGTTACTCTGAAAAACAATGAACAAACTAGACACATATTTATACAACTCAGTCCAAGCACTCCTGGACAAATAGGCTTACAAAAAACTCATTTTCACACAGAAATCCATGCATATTTTTTTATAACAACTCTTCTTTTGTAATAGCTAAAAACTGTAGACAACCAATTGCCCAATAGTAAGTAAATGATAAAACAAACTGTGATACATATGTACTGTGAAATTTTACTCAGCAAAAAAGAGGAACAAACTTGACACATGCAACAACTTGGATGGATCTCAAGAGCATTCTGTTGAGTGAGAAAAAGTCAATCTCAAAAGGTCATATATGATTCCATTTACATAGCACTCTCAGAAAGACAAAATTTTAGAGATAGATAACAGATTAGTGATTGACAAGTGTTAGGGTGGAAGCAGGAGAGGACATTGTGTAACTACGAAGAGTAGCATGAGGGCGATCTGTAGAATGTGGGATCCATAGTAGAAAAATTTATCTTAATGCAGGGATGGTTATACAAATCTACACATGTATAAAATGTCATAGAGGTATACACACATTGTACCAACATCCTGGTTTGATGTTGTATAATTGTGTAAGATTTAAGTATGGGGAACCAGCAGTTAGCATAATGGCTACGTCACTGGACTCCCACGTAGTCGACCGCGGTTCACATCTCGGACACGGTGGCTTAAAAAACTCACGCCGGGCGCGTGTGCATGCATGCCCAAGATCCCAAGAGGAGAATGGAGAAGGGATTGCAGCATGACCATCCCTCCTGGTGGGTGATTTCTCGCTTTCTGTCTCTATGTCTCTCTCTGTCTGTCTGGCGAGCGCACGCACCCTATAGCGAAAACCTCTCCAAAAACAAAACAAAACAAAACAAAACAAAACAAAACAAAACAAAAAGATTTAAGTGTGGAGAGAAAACGGGGTGAAGGCTACATGAGACCTCTCTGTACTATCTTTGAAATTCTTTTATATCTAAGTATTTCATAGTAAAAAAGTTTAAAAGATGAGGAGATAGCAAATCCTACTTTGTAATGATGTGAAGTTTGAGTTAGCAAATTCATGTAAATTTCCCAGTAAAATGTCAGGTATTGAATGCCTGCTCACCAAATGACCATAATGATAATGCAAATAGGACCTTAAAAGCATATATATTGATTGGTTTATTGATTAGTCAACAGAGAGCTTCATTCAATCATTTATCCATTCATATCCTTTCTGTGGCAACATTCAGAGCAAATCAAATCCCTTACTCTATTTAAATGACATCTTTAGGGGTGAAGTGATTCCTTTTGGTCTTGGTGTGAAACATGCTGTGACTTAGGCTGACCTTTTGCTCCACCATTTCCAGGACATACTGGCATGATAAATAACAGATTTTGAAAAATGCTGTTTGCTTTGTTTTACTTACTTTGAATTTGCCTCCAGATTCTCTTTCTGCAACTGATTCAGGGTGGTTTCTAATCAAGATTTCTCTTTTTAATTTCTCCTCTTCAGGGAGTTTTTAACTGGGTCATAAGGGATATTGATTTCTTGAGAATTTGAGGCTCTTGGGATTCAGATGTAATTGGGAAAAACATTGCTCACTACTTACTTTCTACAGTAGGGAAGTTAAGCTTTCTAGAGAAGACAAAATTTATTTTTGTGATAATGCCATCAGGGACTTCCTGCATTCATTTTTGAGACTTGCCCTGCTATTGACAAAATTGCTTTTTATCTTTCTTCTCTTCCTCCCTTTCTCTCTTCTTTCCTTCTTACCAACTTTCTCACTTTCATTTTTCATTCCTGACTCTTTTCCTTCATACTTCCCTTCCATTCTTCTTCTTCTTTTTTTTTTTTTTTTTTTTTTTTTTTGAGAGGGGAAAATTTTTATGGTAAAGAAAATTTAGAACTATGAAAGTGCTTAGAGTAAAAACTCCTTCATCCCTTGATTCCCAATCTCCAGGTTCTTTCCTGGGAGATTACCACAGTTACAAATCTCATGTTTCTCAATATTAATTACTTTATTTATTTATTTTTGCCATGCCATATATATATGGAGAGAAAGAGAGAGAGAGAGAGAGAGAGAGAGATATGTTCTTTACTCTGGGTGTTTGAAAGAGTCCCAATTTCAATTTTATTTAATGTTTAATTTTTAATTTAAATCATTGAGTTGTTATAAATTTATTTTTATGTTGTACATGAGTTAAACTCTCAGCTGCATTATCCCCCCAAAATATGTGGTTACTGTTTCAATACTATTTGTTGCATAATTTATCTACGTCTTATGATTATAAAATCATCATGGTCACATAATAAATGTTCTTATATATTTGGTTGTATTCCTTGATTTTTTAATCTGTTGTATTGATCTTTCTATTTATTCATGTTTTAGTCCCAACAGCTTAACTATAGTTTAACTTTTTTTTTTTTTTTAAGAGGTTTTTGCTATAGGGCATGTGCACTCTCCAGAAAGACAGAGAGAGACAGAGAGACAGAAAGTGAGAAATCACCCCCCAGGGAGGATGGCCACACCACAATCCCTTCTGCATTTTCCTCTCAGGACCTTGGGCACACACACACATGCGCCCGGTGTGAGTTTAAGCCACCGGGTCCAGGACTCGAACTGTGGTCAACTACATGGGAGTTCAGTGACATCGCCATTATGCCAACTGCTGGTCCCTTAGTTCGACCATTTTAAAAATTACTTTTATTGAGTAATATATGAAATTTAAAAATTGTACATAGTAATGTATAGATCTCAATGACCTTGGGGATAAGCAAACACCCTTGATATTATGATCACCAGCAAGGTCATGAGTATAGTCATCATTTTCCAACGTTTCCTCAAGTTCTCATTATTATTGATAGTAATACTCAACATTAGATATACCTCCTTAGTAAATTAAAAAAATACAGTACACTATTGTTGGCTATAGCTGCTATGTAATGTAGTAGAGCTTTAAAACATATCTCGTGTACTTGAAACTTTGCACCATTTGACCAATAGCTTGCCTTGTTATTCCCCCCAAACCCCAGCCCTTAATAATTCTATCCTCTGCTTCTATGAGTTCGACCATTTTAGATTCTTGATGTAAGTGAGATTGTTAACGGATGGGAAAGTGTCGAGCTACATTATGAAGTCCTTGGTTCTTTGGGTCCAGATTACTAAAATTAGAGATCTATCCCTAGGCACAAAATGAAGCCGCAACCACAAATGAAGTAGGTAGAAAAGAAGACTTAATAGGAAAGAAAGGAAAGTACACCCAAAAGGCTCTTGAGTGGGCAGATTGCCAGGTGGCAACCATGTTTGGTACTGGTTAATCGTTATTTTTATTACTAGAGGTCATGAATATTCATTGGTGGGAGATCTGTTGCACTACCTATGTCCTTTGTTTGAATTAGAATCCGCAAACTTTCTCCTGCACTTGTGTACTTTTCTCACAGGTAAAGAATGAGGAATTTGATTACCTAATTGTGCATGCCTAATGTGAGCCAGGTTGTTTTAATTAGACTGCCTAATTAGTTTATTACCCTGGTGGGAATTAGGGCGTTGATTTAGTGGGAATTAGGGCTTTGACCAAAATGCCTTTTTGCTTTTCTCTTAGGGCTTCCCACTCATGACTGACTGACTGCCTACCACAAGATCATATAATACAGATGCTCCTTAAGATGGATTTTTATCTCAACAAACCTATCATAAGTTGAAAATATAAGTAAAAAGTATATTTAAGGCACCTTACCTATCAAAAATTAAAGCTTAGTTTACCCTATCCTAAATGTGCTTAGAACACTTCCATGAGCCTATAGTTTGGCAAATCATCTATCACAAAACCTATTTTATAATAAAGTATTTAAAATATAATTTATTGAAAGTGGAAAACAGAATGGTTGTAGGAGTATACATTGAAGTACAATTTCTACTGAACGTATATCACTTCCACACCATGGTAAAGTTGAAAAATCATTACGTTAATCCATCATCAGTCAAGAATTGTCTATATTTGTCTTTCTGCATCTCATGTATTCCACATACCATAGTGGCTTCCAGGGTCATTCATATTATCACAAATAGCAGAATTTGCTTCCTTTTTAAAGGCTGGAAGATATTCCACTGCATGTGTGTGTGTGTGTGAACAAAGAAACCAAATTTACACATAGATAACTTGTTTTAAAAAGAGATGAGATAATATTGCAGATAACAGCTTCAGTGGCAGACTACTCATAACAATCTACAAGTAAGATATTAATCTTACCATGCCCTAATTGAAGATAAATAATGATTAACAGCAGAAACAACAGTCAAGAATGCAAAACCCTCAGTGGGCTCAGCTTACAAATTTTGACTATAAAACTAAAGTTGAGAAGATTTTCTGCCTGATGGGTGCCAAACTGTTGTGCTTTGATAAGCTGCAGGCAAGCACAGAGATTCCAACAAAATTTTTAAGTAAGTAGAATTGAGATCTTGAGACATTTTTTCAAAGAATTGTAATAGGAGATGACACATGGCTTTACCAGTATAATCCTGAAAACAGAGTACAATCAAAGTAATGACTACCACTGTGGAGAATAGTATAGACATTCCTCAAAGACCTACAAATAGAATACCATATGACCCAGCAATTCCACTCTTGGATATCCACCCAAAGGCTAGGAAGGCACTCAAATGGAAAAAACACTTGCACATTTGTATTTATTGTAGCATTATTTACAATAGCTAAGATGTGGAACCAACCCAAATGTCCATGAACAGATGAATGGATTAAAAAAATGTGGCACATATACACCAAGGAATAAAAACTCAGTCATAAAAGTCAATGGGACCCTGGCATTTGATAGAAAATAGATGAATATGGAAGATATACTGCTAAGTGAAGCAAGTCAGACTATGAAAGAGAGGCATTGTATGTCACTATTTAATGTATAACAAATGTCTGCACTTTATGACAGAAACTAAAATATTGGATGGTATAAAAGCATGGAGAACAGCTGTGTATACTAGAGGTAACGTGAGAGGAAGGTGGGAAATGGTGGAGGCTGAGAGGGAGGAAAGCAAGGGAGTAAAGAAGTAAAACATATAAAAAACACACAAAAAATTTAAAAAAATACATGGGGGACAAAAAAGTCTAGAACTTGGAGAAAAACAAACAAAAAACAGTGGCTAGAAAGAGGTGGAAGTGGTCTGGTCAAAGGAAAAACAGAGTAGTCAAGAGGAAAAGTCATGGCAATGGCTTTTTGGGATGCTGAAGACAGTTTGCTTGTTGGTTTGCTGGATGACCAAAGACTATGATTCATGTGAGTTGTGAATAATGCTGCTATATATTTTCAATCAATGTAAAGATCTGAGGACCAAAGATGTAACTTTCTTCCCTACTCATGATGTTTTTAAAATTTAAAATCGCTTGGAAATCTTTAAGATCTTAATATGTGTATGCAACATCACTTGAACTGTAACAGCTGATCTGTTGTCCTTGGCTTTGGTTTAATTAAACTCTTTTGTTTTGTATTCTTTGCTTTCATTATTTTTCTCTTGGACTGATATGTGCAATTTCCAGTGAGCTGTAGGTGTAATATTGTCAACCCTGTTGTTATGGAAGGTAGGTCTTTCAGTCTAGTGTGTCTGGAAGTCAGGGTATGGAGCCCAAAGAGATTATCTGTGGGTCTTAGAATCTAAGACAGTTTATCTTCTGAGGCTTTGGATTTGTTTGAGACTTACTATCCCGTTCTTATTTTCTATTTATCCTTTTTGGAACAGAAATGTCTATCTCATGACTTTCCCACCATGTATTTTAAAAACACATAACATGGGCTGGCTGGTGGCTTGAAAAACACACTGGACATGTGTGTGTACTTGTCCAAAATCCCAAGAAGAGAATGGAGGACAGGGAACTGTGGCATGGCCATCCCCTCTAGGGGATAATTTCACACTTTTTCTCTCTTTCTCCTTTTCTCTGGGGAGTGCATGCGCCTTGCAGCAAACAGGCAAACAAACAACAACAGCAACAAAATAAAAACACACAAATATTTGATTTCAGAGGTGTATATCTGGAAAGAAATTTTGTCTCCGGATAAATTATACCTTAAGTTTAATTTAGATCTGATCCAGATTGTATTTAGATGAGATTTTGAACTTCAAACTTTAGAGTTGCTTAAATGTGTTAAGACTCTCAGGATTGAGAAAGTTAGCTAAAGCTTTAGCAGAAAAATGCTCAGAGAAGCTTCGCCAGAGAGTCCTCTACCATGACAAGGCTCCTTCTCATTCCTCTTATCAATAAAGGGCAATGGAGAGAAATAAAGAGATAGGACATTTATGGGACACAGGAATGGATGATTATCTGTTGATGATAACGTGTATGGTATCTTTACCTGGACTGGTATGTAGTGTATTCATGCTGAGTAAACTCACTTTCCAAGCTGTAGTGATATATAGTGACTGTATAAAATAACTCAAAATAATAATAATAAAAAGGAAAAACAAAGGAAATGGAATGAGTGCATTTTTTCATGGAAGAAAGTTAGGAATTTCGAATGGATCTAGAGTAGAATATTATGGATAGTATGTTTGTGTCTCCCCAGATTTAGATGTTGAAGTCCTAACTTTCAATGTGATAACATTAGGAGGTAGACTCTTTGGGAGACAGCTAAACCGCGAGTCTGGAACTCCCATAAATAGATTTAAGGAGCTCTTTAGCCCCTTTTCTGCCATGTGAAGGTACAAGGAGAAATTGTGAGTCTGTAGCCAGGAACACTGTCTCACCACAACCAGATTAATATCTTAATTTTGGTCTTCCTGCCTCTGGAATTATGAAGAAATTTATGCTGTTTATAAACCACCTAGTCAATGATAATTTGTATAGAGCCTAAACTTGATGGAGGCATTGTAGTTAAATTAGTGATATTGTAGCAAAAATGATAAAAATGAGAACCTGTCCAAGGAACTGATACATAAGATGGAATCTTGGATAGGCCCCAAACACGAGGCTTCCATTGTCCTCAGGGTGGTGTTAACCTGCTGACATCATTTGTGACAATATGCATGGAATATTGTCATCTAGGACACTCACCCAAGCTTTGGTGTCTAAGGATTTTATTGGACTTCAAACATGTTGCTCACATGGTTCATGTGTAGATCTAAGCTTTTTATGGAGATTCAGGATAATAACTTTAGTGCCCTGTTCCTTTGGAGATTGGAATTGATATAGACTATACCAAGGTTGCCATAATATGTTACAAAACTGAAAAGCATTCACGCAAACACAGACCTCCTATTAGGCAGGACATTCTATGGTTTAGAGATCTTTTCCCAATAGTGGAGCATAAAGGTGAGATCTATTAAGATAAACTTAATTATTCACTGCACACTCCCAAATACATGATTTTTACTTAAGACCCTATCTTAGGAATGTAAACTAAGACACATGCCACCTTAACTGCAATGGAAGGTGGAATATAAAGTATTTATTTATATGGCTGCTTAACCTTTTTTGGGGGGGAGGTTTTCGCTATAGGGCACGTGCGCTTGCCAGACATAGAGACAGAGAGACAGAAAGCGATAAATCACCCCCTGGGGGGGATGGCCACGCCGCAATCCCTTGTCCTCCATTCTCCTCTCGGGATCTTGGGCATGCACGCACACGTGCCCAGCGTGAGTTTAAGCCACCGGGTCTGGGACTCGAACCGCAGTCGACTACATGGGAGTCCAGCGACATAGCCATTATGCTAACTGCTGGTCCCGTGGCTGCATAATCTTTTACACACAGTATCAGAGTTCTTTCAGGAATAAGAGGAGAATGGATAATGGACGGACAACCTCTATGGTTTTGAATGTATCTACAAAAAGATTTTATGTGGAACTTGATGTTATTATGAAACATTACAAGGAAATTTAACATGATTATGATGTTGAAGGTGGGGCTTTTGAGAAGTGATTAGGCATGAGGGTGGGGTCCCCATAACTGAATCCTGGTGGGTTTCCGAGGAGAGGGAGTCAGATAGGCGCAAACGAACATAGTTGCACAATCTTTGGCAGCTCGGTCTTGCCATGTGTTCCACAAGGAAGAATGCTCTCACCAGAGATGACCTCTGGACTTTGGACCTTGAAACTATGATATGAGCTAAACCCTTCATCTCTTAAATTACCCATATGCCAGTCTTTATGCTATTATCAACAAAATGGAGTAGAACCCCAACCAACTATATTTTACCACAGCTAGGGAACACACATGCGGAATAATAAATAAATTGTTTTTCTTTCAGCTTATATAGAAATTCTCTTCTCCACATCATTCTTGTTCTAAATTGTTTTATATGTGATGCCATTCCCCCATCATTGTTTCAAATACAATTTATAAAATAATGTTAGTTGTCTTTGTTAATTATTGATTTCAAGATTTGATCCTCTATCATGTTTTAGATATAGTTGCCTGACTCCATATGTTTTTAGAACACAGAGCCACCACAGATCAGTTTGCTGTAATGGAAAGTAACTAGTATACTTTGTCATTTAATGGTCACATTCAAGTTTTCTATATGCATTCTTTGCTCACTCATTCAGCTGCTATTTAATGAGGGCATAATATATTTCTTATAATTAATGGATGCCAGGGATACAATAATTAGCAAAATATAAACCATCCTTGTCTTTTCTGAGATTTAATAATCAACACTTTACTTAGGGTAGGAATTACCATGGAGTTGTAGGTTATAAAAATAGCTATATGTTCTTTCCTTTGCTGCATCCAAACTATTATGATATGATGTACAATCCGTCTACTAAAGATTTCTGTTAAGAGTTGCCTTTTGACTCAATGGCCTCTTGACCTCCCTTCAAATTCCTATTGAGTTTTTGTAGCTTGAAGTTATTTGTGTGAACAGAAATGATTTTTTATGTCTTTCTAAATTTACTAGTATGTTTTTAGGCTCTTCTATTTCTAGATTATCTGTATTGGAGATAGTCATAGGAACAGTTTTTAGGAATTTTGCCTAGGAAGAAAGAGGGTAAGTAATGACAGAAGTAAGTGTTTTCAAGTGCTGTAGAATATAACAAATATGGGAACACTGGGCAGGATGGATAGCCTGAGTCAGAAGATGCTTTTTGAAGCAATTTAGTTTACATTACATTTGTGTAATACTTTGAATAGAATTTTTGAAGAACCTCATTGTAACCAATTTGGGTAGCTTATAGGAATGAATGAAGAATAATTTGTTACAACTTTAATTATGATTATATATAAATAAGAGCTTTTCTAGTTTTTAAAAATATATTTGAGAAAATACTTTATAAAGCTTATACCTGTTTCTTAATATTTTAAATAATACCAGTAAATTTCATTCCTAGTGGTAGTAAAAGATATAGTTCTCAATCTATACTCTGGAAAACGAGTCTCAGGAGAATCTCTTACTATATATCTCACATTCTAAAACTTTTATGTTGAAAGATGTTGCATTGACTTAACAGGTGAACAACTTTCAAATTTCAGAAACATTAATTTATGATAAAACCATACCCACTAAATACTTTGACATGATCAGTTTTGACAATTTGTATCCAATCTACAAAAACCTTTTTCCTATTCCTTTTAGAGCTTCTTTCACCTCCTTATTTCTCAAGCTGTAGATCAGAGGGTTCAACATGGGAATCACGATGCCATAAAATATGGAGGCCACTTTCATATTATTCTGGGAGTTATTAGAAGGAGGATTTAAGTACATATAAGAGAGGGTTCCATAGAATATGGTGACAGCTGTCAGGTGGGAAGCACATGTGGAGAAGGCCTTTTTCCTTCCTGCAGTAGAAGACATCTTTAAGATCGCAGCAAGGATGTATATGTAAGAGAAGATGACAACCAACACAGTGGATGTCAAGTTAAATCCCACAAAGACTGAAAGTAGCATGATGTTGAGGTCAATGTTGGAGCATGAAAGGGCAAGAATTGGAGGAACATCACAGAAAAAGTGGTTGATGTTGTTGGACTTGCAGAAGGACAGGGAAAATGTAAAACCTGTGTGTACTGAGGCATTTATTGAACCCATGATATATGAACCAGTTAACAGCTGAATGCAGACTGTTCGAGACATGATTGTGAGATAGCGGAGTGGCTTACAGATGGCTACGTAACGGTCCACTGCCATAGTAGCCAGAAGGTAACAGTCAGTGGTTGCAAATGTTGCATAAAATAATAGTTGTATCACACAGCCCCGGAATGATATTGAATTATTTTCCACTATAAAGTTTTGCAGCATCTTGGGAGTGATAGCAGACGTGTAACAGATATCGACAAAAGCCAAATGTTGTAGGAAAAAGTACATGGGTGTTTGAAGTTTGGAATCTGTATTGATGAGAAGGATCATCCCAATATTACCCACCATGGAGGTTGTATAGATCACCAGGAATACAACAAAGAGGACATATTGATACTTGTGTTGAGCACCAAATCCCAGAAGAAAGAATTCACTCACTTCAGTGCTATTTTCTTCTGTCATGGTTGCCAAAAGTCTAGAAAGTACTGGGAAAAGAAGGGAAATAACTGTTACTTTTAACACTGAAAAGACTCTAATAGTATATGTCACTTTGTTGACTTGGTATTCATGTCAAACACAACGCAACGGATTTTTATCACTTTCCAATTTTTTTATATACTCTTGAAACTTCCACACACAGAGAGATATATGCATCATGAATTCATTCATTTTCAAAATAAAGATTTTATAGAGTAAAATTTACTCCTAGGGACCAGCAGTTAGTGTAATGGCTATGGCGTTGAACTCCCATGTAGTCGACCGTGGTTTGAGTCCCAGATCCGGTGGCTTAAAACTAACGCTGGACGTGTGTGTGTGAGTCCTCAAGATCCCAAGAGGAGAATGGAGGAGAAGGGATTGCGGTGTGGCCATCCCCCCCTGGGGGATGATTTCTCACTTTCTATCTCTCTGTCTCTCTCTGTCTTTCTGGCAAGTGCATGTGTCCTATAGCAAAAACTTCTAAAAAAATATTTACTTCTAATAGATATGATCATAAATTAACTTTATCATCACATTAAACTGCTTTCTCATTTGTTTTATTATATAAACCAATATTCCAATACAATTACTTCTCTTTTCAACAATCTACTTATTTTCTCAGCCATTTATTATTTTAATCCTGTTACAAACTTTTAAATTTTATAGCATTGCTCAGAGAAATTTTCTGAGATCTAGTCTTGATCTGCACATGTTTGAAGGCTTCTGCATGTGTTTGTACTATTACCCTAAATATGCAACTTTCATGTATGTGATATTACTCAGAATCCAGATAATACTCTAATTATGTGTGTGTGTGTGTGTGTGAGAGAGAGAGAGAGAGAGAGAGAGAAAGAGAGAGAGAGAGAAAGAGAGAGATAGGCCCTCTCTTTGATTACATTAGTTTCATTTTTTGTAGCCTCTTTATGTTATTACACACACACATACATATGTATAGATTTCTAACAGATTTGTTAGCATTTTCCATTGTCTTTTTTGGTAAACTATTGTCTAACTGCACACACACAAAATAATTTATAACTATTGAATTACTACTTATTGGTAACATATTTTAATCGTAAGTCTTTTTCTCCCCAAATCTGAGTTGGGTTATCTCTATACTAAGGTGTACATGATATGCATGGATGAATAATTCCCCATACACTGAAAGCCCTTAAACACGCTGATTTTAATGCCTTGCTTTTTAAATACCATCCCATATTGCTAAGCTTGCTTTTAGTAGAGTAATATGTAATAGACTCTTGGTATGGCAGAAATTTACTTGCTGATTATTAGGATTTGTCTTTTCTTTTGGGAACAAACTAGACCATACCTCTAGCCACATTTCCTTCTGTGTGGCAGGAGATAATGCCCTGCCATAGGAACCTGGGCAGGAGTCACATGTGATGTTTCTAGCCCTGAACAAGCTCCCCTCTACTTGGATGCCTGCAAACTGAAATAATTTGACCCATTCTTTTCCTCTTCAGCTGTTCGTTGGATATTGACATTGAGAGCAACTTTGCAGGTTGGATGTTGGAATTGCCAGCAAGAAATACAGAACATCTCGTTAAATTTAAATTGCAGAAAAACAAAAGTAATATTTTTCAGTTTAAATGTGAATATTGCATGGTGACTGCTTAAACTAAATTATTGTTCATTGCTTGTATGAATAGGGATTTCTCTGAACATGTTGTATTTGTGTTTTCTTAGTTTAGCAGTCATACCTCTGTCGTTTATGGCAGTCTCTTTTGGGTTCTTGAATGGCTATGTAGAACAGAGACCTCAGTAATAATGTCTTTTCTCCATTGGACTTTATGTGATTGAGAATTTTGTATATACTCACCAATGAGACCCAGAGATACAGAGAAAGACAGAGAAAGAGGAGAAAGAGAGGGAGAAAACATTACCCCAATGGGGCGTGGTCACACCACAATCCCTTTTCCTCCATTTCTCTATCCTGTCAGGATTTTGAACATGGAAACAAATGAGCATGGTTTGTTTTTCAGGTTCTTGGGATCACAACTCAGACTGTGTTGGCCATGTGGGATCCAACTCCGCCAACCACTAGGCTATGGGGCAGTCAGTAACTGAGAACTTCTTTTCTTTTCTTTTAAAGAGAGATTTTTCCTTTAGGGTGTGTGTGCTTGCCAGAGAGACGGAAAGTGAGAAATCACCTCCCCCAGGGGTTATGGCCATGCTACAATCCCATCTCCTCCATTCTTCTCTCAGGATTTTGGGCATGCACACACATGCATTCAGCATGAGTTTTAAGTTGTTGGGTTCTGGACTCGAACTGCGGTTGACTATGTGGGAGTCCAACAATGTAACCATTATGCCATGTGCCGTTCCTGAGAATTTCTACTGTGATAAAGCATTAAGACTTAGAGATTCTTTAAATTATTGCAGCTAGTCTAACTTTAAACAGTTATCATTGCAGTTACATAACAAAATAAGACTACATCTTTAAGAAGATACAGTAATAGTATAAGTGCCAATCTCAAAAGTGGATTTGTGAGTGATTATTGATTTTTTTATACTCAAGAAGACCAAATCTTGAGCCAAAAATAGGGGAAGTTTAGAAGTAGCTAGGTTTATACTGCAAAATCCTCAAAATCCTCAGGAATTAATATCAACAGGTACACTGTCAGAGGGCTGAATAGGGTATTAAAAGAATGAGGAACTTTTAGGAATAATACCCACACTAGCTCATCTAAGAACTTAGAGCTTCCTTTGCCCATAATATAAACAGCTAAACAATTCTTACCTGATATCCAAAGAACAAAGAAAGAGAAAAAGGTTGCTTGTCAGAAGCAGAGACTGCAAAGGGAGAAGAAACATCTTTGAAACAATTTCTCCCCAAAATGCATTATATAATGGGGCATCATAAAGCTTACGGAAAAATTAAAGTATGAATTTGTTTGGTTGCAAAATTTTTTTTTGAAATCCATGCACACTTTTTTACAATATGCATTTCTACGGATGTTCTGAAAATCCTGTGTGTGAGTGTGTATACATGTGCATATACATGAGATGACATTTATAGTCATATGTTTTAGAATAATTGCTATTTTTGTGGAGGCTAAATGGGAAGGTAATTATTGACAGATACAAAAGGTATTAAAAAATGTTGGTCACTTTGTAGTTTGAATTGTATCATGACTAAAGATGTGATTGTTTTACTGTTCTTTATATATTTTTATATATTTATACATGGAAATTTTTGTGTGATAACAGAAATTGCAATATTCAAAAAATTAAATTAGAAAATGAGTGAAAGACGTGGTAGGACATTTCACCAAAGAAGGCTATGTGGATGGTATATAAGCACCTGTAAAGATGTCTAACATCATCAGCCACTACGGAAATACAAGGTAAGAAAAAAATGAGATATCACTACCTAGCAATTATAGTGGAAAAAGTAATAAATGCTGGCAAAGATCCAGAACAACTGGACCTCTCATACTTTCTGGTGAAATTGTACACTGTCTCTGGAAAAGAGTTTGGCAGTTTATAAGCAACAAAACCTGTGCTCGAGGGCAGTATGCTAGTGGGAAAAAAAATCTCGAAAGGCGTAATTCCATCTATAATATTACTGTTGTCACGTCCCCAAATGACAAAATAATATAGACCAGATTAGTGATTGGCAGGGTTATGGGTGTCATGGAGAAGGAGGTGACGTGACTTTAAGGGGAGGTATGACTAGGATCTGAGTTCTGGAATGGGTTAGGTTTTTGTCGCTGGTTGTAGTGGTGGTTGCCGAAATCTACATAGTGAAGTTGACACGAAGCTATACACACAATTGTACCAATATAAAAATCTTGGTTTTGTTGCAGTATTGTTTTGTAAGTTACAATCTTGGGAGAAAACTGAGAAAAAGGTACATGAGGCCACCATTCTCTTTACAACTTCCTGTGTACCTCTAATTATTTTAAAATGAAAAAAATAAACTGAAGAAGAGGAAAAAGGAAAGTTTGCTTTGCAGGGATATGAGGGTCAGGTGAGCCAATCTGTGTAAACTTCCCAGCATACGGTCAGCTTTGAATGCATACTCAAAAAATGGCCGTGATAAGATCATAAACGATGCATTAGTGTCATATAACGTTGACTGATTAATTTAAAAAATGATTCATTCAACCATTTGTCTATTCCCATCCTTTGCTAGGTAACAGTCAACCAAACTTAATTCCTTCACTTTGTTTCCACTTTATTCCCAGAAGTGAAGTGGTGCCTTCTGGTCTTGAGGCAAAACGACTGTGCTCTGACCCGGGCGCTCTGTCCCTTCAAGCACACATTGACTAGGACCTGGCTGATGTGGCACAATGGGAATCATTTCCTTTTACTTACACAGGACTTACCTCTAGATTCTTTCTACAACTGGTGCGGGCTGATGCCCATGAAGGTCTCTCCCTCTGGTTCCTTACGCTCAGGGAGTTTATAGCTGGGGATTGAGAGACTGACATTTGCTCCCTTGAGAATCTGAGATAGAGTTGGGAAAACATTCATTAGTTACTCTTTGCTGAAGAAAATGAAGCTTTCCAGAGGAGGAAGATTATTTTTGTGTTACTGCCATTAGGGAGTATTTTCTTCTCTTTTGAGAGTTGCCCTGCTTTTTACATGTTTTTCCTCTCTCCCTCCCTCCCATTTCCAGCTAATCTAGAGTAACTATTTTTCCAAGTCCTCACTAACATGGTGTTATGAAACTTTTATTGTTTCTTGTCATTATGATAGGAGAAAATGAATACATCTTAATTTTGTTTTCCTTTTTTTTTAACTGCGTCAGATTGAACATCTTTTTATATTTCTGTAAGTCATTAGTATTTCTATTAAATGTAAATGATCTGTTCATATATATTCTTTTTTTTTGGAGAGGTTTTTGCTATAGGGTGTGTGCGCCCGTCAGAAAGACAGAGAGAGATAGAGAGACAGAAAGCAAGAAAATCACCCCCCGAGGGGATGGCCAGACCGTAGTCCCTTCTCCTCCATTCTCCTCTCGGGATCTTGGGCACGCATGCACACGCACCCGATGTGAGTTTAAGCCACCAGGTCTGGGACTTGAACTGTGGTCGATTACATGGGAGTTCAGCAACATAGCCATTATGCTAATTGCTGGTCCCCATATATATTCTTAAAATTATGTTTTCTGTTTTTAAATTGGCATGTTTAGTCAAATATCCTACCTTAAAAGAGTTGCACATATTCCTTTCTCAGTATTAATTATTTTTACTTTGCTTTTTGTGTTCTTTTAACCATGAAAAAAATTTAGTCTTTATTTAGTAAATATATTTTGTTCAACTTAGTAAAGGATTTCTTCACTCAAAGGGTTTTATAAAATTTATTATTTTTAAAGTTTGCTTTAAAAATTTAAATAATTGATCCATTTTTAATTTGTTTTCATCAAGTGTTTGGTGAAAAGTTTCAGGTTTTACTTTGTTATTTAATATTTGGTAATTATTTAATGTTATTGAATGGATGATTCATGATTACTCATAATTGCAAAATCATCTTTATGATATAATACTTTCTCTGTGTATTTGGGTTTATTTCTATGATTTAATATTTGTTGTATTGATCTGCCTATTTTTTCATATCTTAGTACCACACAATTTTATCATAGCTTTGTAGCTAACATGGTCATTTATACCATGTAATTTCCTTTTTACCTGATTACTATTGCTTGCAATTTCTTTCCCCTAAAGTGTAGAATAACTTGTGACTAGGAATCATTCACCTCAAAATCCGTTTATGTATTGGGTTTACAAAACATTTCTTTATATGTTGGGTTCAAGTTAAATTAATACACTAAGATCATAGAACTGACAAAGAAATGGGGGATGTTCTAATACGCTCAAGTCTCCTTCTTTTGGAGATATCTTAATAAAATCTTGCATTTTTTTTTTGCAAAGTTCATTTTCATGTATTTCCCTGCAAGTGGCATGGCAGTTTGGGCAGTTGGATTCCACATGACTGGCGGTGTGGCTTACATCCCAGATTTGATGGCCTGAAAAACATGCTGATGTGTGTGTGTGTGCACGCCCAGAGTCCCGAGATGATTGTGGGAAAGGGGAGGGACAGATGGTAGGTTGATCTCTCACTTTCCTTCTTTCTCTCCTCTCTTTCTCTGGTGGGCTCACATGCCCTACAGCAAAAAAAAAAGAGAGAGAGAGAGAAAGTTTATTATAACTTCCGATTTACGTGTAATTATTGCATATCTTTAGTGTACAGTATGGTTTTTCAAAGCATGTCTACCATGTGTAATGAAGGATAAAAACATATTCATCATCTTTAATATTTATTATTATACTATGTTGTGCACCCTAGAAAAGCATTCTACACTTTTTTATAAGGCAATATATAATAAATGATCACCAGTGTACTTGACTGTACTATGTCACACAGCTGAACAGCTGATTCCGCTTATGTACATGCACTCACTTTAAACAAATCCTCTTCATCCCCCACACCTCCACCTGGTCTTTCCGAAAGGAAATTTAATTGTATTCTTAATACTTAACAGTATTTTTAATACTGTTATTAATTTCCAGACAGTAATTTTTTATCCACCCACTTCACTGAATTCTATTGCTTATAACAGCCGATTCTCTGGGTTTCCTAGGAAATAGTTGTGTCATCTTTAAATAAAGATACTTAAAAAATCATATTTATTGAGTTATAACTTGCATAATAAGACAAGTACTCATTTTAAGTGTATGTTTTATTGATTTTTTTTTTTTTTGGAGAGGTTTGTGCTATTGGGTGCATGCACTCGCCAGAAAGACAGAGATAGAGAAACAGAAAGTGAGAAAGTAAACCCTCAGGGGGATGGCCATGCCACAATCCTTTCGTCTCCATTCTCCTCTTGGGATCTTAGGCATGCACACACATGCGCCCGGTGTGAGTTTAAGCCACTGGGTCCAGTACTTGAACTGCAGTCGACTACTTTGGAGTTCAGTGACATAACCATTATGCCAACTGCTGGTCCCTGTTTTATTGATTTTTAAAGAGTGTATATACCCAGGTCATCATGACCAAATTAAAAATATGCAGTATTTCATCAAAAACAAAACAAACCCCTATGGGATCTAGCAGGGGCCTGGTACTTAAGACACTCAACTCTCATATGACTGACCATGATTCCTGCCTTGGACCTGGTGGCTTAAATGTGTACGTCCTATGGAAGAGCTGCAAGATTGGAAGGTATAAAAGCATGGAGAGCGCTGTGGGTACTAGAGCGTGTGGGAGGAAGGGAGGAATGAGGAGGAAGGAGAAGGGAATCAAGGGGGGAAAGAAAGGTACTTAATGGACACAAAAATGAAAAATTGTTGAGGATAATGTGTATAGTAATATCTGAACTAATATCTAAACTAATGACTGAACACAGTGTATAGTGTATTCATACTGGGAAAAATCATTTTGTATGCTGTAAAGATGTACGGTGATTAAATATTAAAAAAATAAGAAAATAAAGGGGAAAAAATCACACCAGGTGTGTGGTTGTGCCTGCCCCAAATCCTGAGATGAGGATGGAGGAGAAGAGATTGCAGTGTGGCTTTCCCTTTTGGGAAGTGATTTCTCACTTTCCCGCTCTCGGTCCCTCTCTGGTGAGTGTGTGTATGCTCTATGGCAAAAAGAGAGAGAAAGAAAAAAAAAACACCCAAGAAAAACAAAAAAATGGTATCCCATGATTTTCCCTTGTCATTAATCCTTTTCACAGATAACCCTGATGCTTTTTGTTTTTTCAGATTTTACCGTGTTATCGCATGTATTAGTAATTCATTTATTTTTAAATATTTAATAGTTTTATGTATTTTAAAAACACTTTAAATATTTTTTATTTCAATTTATTTTATACATTCAAACATTTATGTCACTTAGCTTGCAAAGTGAATATTCCAACATGTATACATTTCTGAGCAATTCAGTTGAGAATAGTATAGACATTATCTTCAAGAGATGATAACCCATTTCTTTGTCCCATAATGCCTTTGCTCTATATTTTTCTCCTTAATATTAATGTGTTATATTTCATTGAATAAATGTTCTATAATTATTACATATTCACCAATTGAACATTTTGTTGTTTCCATGTATGGCTATTATGAATAAAGCTTCAATGAGCATTATTGTATAAGTTTTTATGTGTATACATCTTTTCATTTCATTTCTTTTTTTTTTTTTTTGAGAGGTTTTTGCTATAGGGCATGTGTGCTCACTGGAAAGACAGAGAGAGACAGAGAGATAGAAAGCAAGAAATCACCTCCCAGGGGGGATGGCCATGCCACAATCCCTTCTCCTTCATTCTCGTCTCTGGATCTTGGGCATGCATGCACACGCACCCGGCATGAGTTTAAGCCACCGGGTCCGGGACTGGAACCGTGGGTGACTACATGGTAGTTCAGTGACATAACCATTAAGCTAACTGCTGGTCCCTCCATCTTTTCATTTCTCATAGATAGATAAGTAAGGGCAGAATCAATGGGTCATGTGACAAATGTTTTTCTAAGTTTAAAAATTGTCTGTGTTCTAAAGTAGTTTTATCATTTTACATTCCTACCAGTGATAAGAGTGTTTAAGTTGCTCTATATCCTCACCAGCACTTGATATTGTCAGATTTTTTTCACTGTAGTTATCTTAAGGGGTATGTATAGGCATTAAATTGTGGTTTTTAAATTGCATTTTTCTGATAGATAAAATTTTTGTCTCTCTTAATGGAATTTTTTTTCCAGTTGCATAGGTTATTTTATAAAATGTCTGCTTAATTCATTTTCCTATGTATTTATCTTTTCATCTTTTATTGAAATATAATTTATTTGTAATACAAGACACATGTCTTAAGTGTAGAGCTAAATGAATTTTTAAAAACTGTGACATAATTCACATATCATAAAAATCATAAAATTTACTACCACTATTGTGTTTCTTTTGTCCATGTATTTCCAAACTTTTTACTCTGTAAATATTATAACCACGTTACTTGGTACACAGACTCTCTGTCAGTATGTAGCATTTCCACAAATCTTCTTCTGAGCAAAGGTCTTTACAGCATTGCATTGCATGGAGGACCTGATTCATGAAATCTATACTGTTGGAAAACACTTCAAAGAAGCAAATAATTTCCTGTGGCCCTTCAAATTATCTTCTCCATGAGGTGGAATGAAGAAAAAGACCACCCATTTTGTAGAAGGTGGAGATGCTGGTAACAAGGAAGACCAGATCAACAGACTTATTAGAAGGAAGAACTAAGATATCCACCATGATTATTTTTGTAGTCTGGTCAGTAAATAAACAGTGGCTGGTTTCAGACTGAAAAAAAAATAATGTTTATATAAGGATTATAATGCTATAGTAAAATTAAAAGATGTCTCCCTCTCCAGAGAAGGGCTGGGGTAATAAAGATAAAGACTTATTTTCCTTTTTGGAGAAGGTATGCTTACATACCAGGGAACAAAATAGGTTTGTCTCAACAGAGGGGAGAATGGGCAGGTCATTAGCTACCCTAGATAAGATGAGAGTTTCCTAATTTGGGGGTTCCTCTCCTGTAATGAGTGGGTATCATCTTGTTTCTCTTGGTACTTCGGGTTTTGATTGGCTTCCTATCTAGGTATTCCTGAGTCAGTCCATGGATTTGGACTTCTGGAAATGTTGGGAAAGTTGGTGAACTTCGTCCTGTCAATAATGCCACAAACTACTCTTTATAAAAGATTAACTGACTAATGAGA
>NW_006160232.1:472634-479037 GCF_000334495.1 Tupaia belangeri chinensis | reverse complement strand
GAAGTGGGAGATGTGCTTACTGTTTTATGTTTACATTGCTTTTCTATAGGATGAATATGTGCTAATATTTTTGTTTTCCCAAACGGTGAGAACACTTGTGTATGAGCCTATATTTGACCTGTAGCTTTAAACCTAAAGCCATCCATTTCTCTTCAGTGTTAGAGATTAAAGGGTGTAAAGAATCACTTTTGGAGAAATGAATTTTCTCAGTACTAGTACAGTCTGTATTAGATTTTGTTTCTCTTAAAATGTATACTTAAATTTTATCTACCAAATGTTAAAACTGATACATTCCATAGCTTCCTGACTTCTGTGTCAATTTCCTGATTGTCTAGGGAAACTCTAGGGAAAGGAGGAGTACTGGCTTGTAAAATCTGTTGTATATGAGGAGCTATCTGATTGTCTTTTCTCTCCATTTTCTTTCCTGTACATTTTATCCAAAGAACTGAAGTCACTCTAAATTAAGAATTTAGTTTTGGGACCAGCAGTTAGCATAATGGCTATGTCACTGGACTCCCACGTAGTCGACCGCATTTCGAGTCCTGGTCCCTGTGGCTTAAACTCACGCCAGGCACGTGTGCGTGCGTGCCCAAGATCCCGAGAGGAGAATGGAGGAGAAGGGATTGCGGTGTGGCCATCCCCCCTGGGGGGTGATTTCTCGCTTTCTATCTCTCTGTCTCTGTCTGTCTGGTGAGCGCACGCGCCCTATAGTGAAAACCTCTCCAAAAAAAAGAAAAAAAAAAGAATTTAGTTTTAGATCTTTTACATAGAAAATAGCAAGTGGGCATTTTTAAACTTAAAATGAAGGGTTAAATATTCTAGATGTGGAGAGTAAAATAAAGTGTATTAAAGCATTAAAAAAAGAAATAGTACTTAAAATTATTTGTTTACCATCTAAAGTAGTCTATCTATATAGAAAAGGCAAGATTAAAGCTATTTTTCAAAAGAACGCCTTAAAAAAATCTTTATCTTGGAAATGTTTACACCCTAGTTGATGGAGGAGGATAATTATACAACATTAATTATGCACTTTCTTAATTTAGTTTTCTTATTTATTATTATTATTATTTTTTTGGAGAGATGTTTGCTATAGGGCACATGCACTTGCCAGAAAGACAGAGAAAGACAGAGAGACAGAAAGAGAGAAATCACCCCCCAAGGGGGATGGGCATGCTACAATCCCTTCTCCTCCATTCTCCTCTCAGGATCTTGGGCATGCATGCACATGTGCCCAGCATGAGTTTAAGGCACCGGCTCCGAGACTCAAACCACGGTCAATTACATGGGAGTCCAGTACATGTCATTACGCCAATTGCTGGTCCCAATTTTTTCTATTTTTTAATGGCATGTAGTTGAAAAAATATTCATCAAAGGTACAAAAACAGTATCAGAGATCTTTATTTCAGGTACTTTATCAAACACGGGAATTAGAAGTTTGTTTGTTTGTTTATTTATGTATTTATTTATTTTGGAGAGATTTTTGCTATAGAGTATGTGCGCTTACCAGAAAGACAGAGAGAAACAGAGAGACAGAAAGCGAGAAATCACCCCCCAGAAGGAATGATCACGCCCAAATCCCTATTCCATTCTCCTCTCAGGATCTTGGGCATGCATGCACACGTGTTTGGTTTGAGTTTAAGTTACCGGGTCCGGGACTCGAACCGTGGTTAACCACATAGGAGTCCAGTGACATAGACATTATGTCATCTGCTGGTCCCAGTAGTTTATTTATCTAAGTTTTGAAATATTTATTGTATCTTTTTGATATCAAATATATATAATTAATAATGTCTTCGTATTTCACAAACATTTGTCACATCTTCTGGAGCTGAGAAATAGCAGAGCCCTGTTCACTTACTTTTTGCACAGGATTAAATGGAAATCATAGTTTAAATTAGAAGCACTTCTTTCCTATCCCTTTTAAGGCTTGTCTCACATCGTGGTTTCTCAGGCTGTAGATCAAGGGGTTTAACATGGGGAACACAAAAAAACAAAGAAGCCACTTTTTCCTGTTCTTGAGATTCACTGGTACGATGGTGCAGATACATGTAAGAGAGAGTCCCATAGAAGATGGTGACTGCTGTCAGGTGGGAGGCACAGGTGGAGAAGGCCTTTTTCCTTCCTGTAGCAGAAGACATCTTTAGGATGGCAGATAGGATTTTTATGTAGGAAAAGATGACGACCAACACAGTGAATGACTGTATGAATCCTGCAAACGCGGTTAGTAGCATGATATCAAAGACAATGTTGGAGCATGTAAGGGCAAGAATTGGGGGCTCATCACAGAAAAAGTGGTTAATTGCATTGGATTTGCAAAAGTTTAAGGAGAAAATAAAACTTACATTTGCAGAGGCATTTAGGAATCCCATGACATATGAACCAGCTAACAGCTGGATGCAGAGTCTCCGGGACATGATGATTGGGTAGCGAAGTGGGTTACAGATGGCCACGTAACGGTCTACTGCCATAGCAGCCAGGAGGAAGCAGTCACTTGTTACAAAAGTACCATAGACTAGTAACTGCACCATACAACTTGTGAATGAGATGGATTTATCTGAAACTATGAAGTTTTGCAACATCTTGGGAGTGATGGCAGAGGTGTAGCAGAGATCGACAAATGCCAAGTGTTGGAGAAGAAAGTACATAGGGGTATGAAGGCCAGAATCAATCTTGATGAGTAGGATCATCCCTATGTTCCCCACTAGGGTGATCACATAGATGACTAGAAATGCTATGAAGAGGATATGCCAAAACTTCTCTTGACCAGCAAATCCCAGGAGAATGAATTTGGTTACTTTGGTGTCATTATTTTGTTCCATGGCTAGAAAAGTTCAATTATCAGCTAAGAGCAGCAAAGAAAGAAGAGCAGATAAAGTTAAGACTATGGTGATTCTTAACTCTTTCTGGATTTAGGTATAGTATAATGTTTCATTTCCTAGTGGAATCAGTAAAAATTTTTCTGTGCTATTATTGACTTGAATTTTAACAGTTTATTCTTGACACTGGATTTAGCTAAGTTCATCTTCAGAGTGGGGAAATTTCCATAGGGCTATGTTCTGAGGGTACATACTGAATACTGTTTCATTAATATATCAATTAGAAATATATAAATATACTATTATTTAATTATGGATGCATATAACTTTATATAATTTAAGATGATATCACTTTATTATACAACTTAGATATTCAGAAAAAATGGAAGATAGTAAAATAACAAATCTCAACACAGTGCTAATTAGACTATATTAAAATAACAAATACCAACATTTTAAAAAGACTTGGCTATTGATTGGAAATTTATGAAGTTATTGCAAGAAAAACAAATATCAAAGAATTAATATTTATCTTATATAAATAATTTTTTTATTAAACTAAGAGAAAAATTTATAAAAGAAATAAATAGGATAATTATAGAAGAGAAAATTGAGATAGTCAATAGAAATACAAAAAGATATACAAGTCAGTACTAATCAGATAATTGTTTATTAATTGTTTCATTGACTTACAATTTTACACTCATAAATCTAAAATGCCAAATTTTGGTGAGAATGCAAAGACACTGGAGAGGTTTATCTACTGGAGAGGTTATTTAGCCTAGGCAAGCTAGAAACAAATCTGACATATTTGGAAATATAGCAAAATAAAATATGTGCCTCTTTATGGTTCAGAATTTCCAGAATAGGTACATATTCTAGTTCTGACCTTATTAACAAGGACACATGTGAACATATTCATATATACATGTGCACTGGTATAACATGTATGAATATGTGTTTTTTATGGAGTTCACATACTAAGTTTCAGTTAGGCAAGAATAATAAGTTTTCAAGCTCTATTGCACAGTGTTGTGACTATAGTTAGTAAATGCATATTTCGAATTGCTGAAAATGTAAATTTTAAAGTTTCCCTCCACAAAGAAATGTAAAGTAGGTGAAGTGATGGCTTTGCTAATTCGCTTGATTTAATCATTGCAGGATATGTACATTCACCTAAACAGCACATTGCACCCTACAGATATGAACAATTACCATGTTTCAGAGAAAAAATAAATGATAAAAATAGAGCTGTGTAAATGGCCTCTAGGTAAATTTGCTGTAAAATAGAGGAGAGGTATCTCTTTCAATGAGGCTGTCCCACAATGGGTAAAAGCAAAGAGAATGGGTAAAAGGAGGAAGTTGGAAGAGGCCAATGCTCCACTTAAGCTAGAATATTGATGGAGTAATGGGATTTACCATATCAATTTAATCATTCTGAATTCAAATAAAATGTATGCTATCACAGGGACACTTTTCAAGAGATAAGGAAACCAGTAAAAGTGACCCCCCCACCCCCACCCCATACACACATTCTATCTGTTGTGGACGGTTTTGTTCAATTTGAAATTCTTTGCTTCCTCTATGGGGAGGGTGTTTGCTCATTGAACAAATACTATGAATGACATGGTCAATTACCCAAGTGTTTTCAACATACTTAACCTACGTTTAGTCCAGTTCTCCTGCACCTTCTTTTGTATTAAGCATTGAGCAGTGGAGGGAAGCTAGCAGACAGTGGTTGGAATTCTGGTTCCACCACTTCAGAGAAAGCATGTACCTCCCTTTGGACTTGGTTCCCTTTTCTGAGTATAGAAACAGGAAACAGAATTACCTAGCAGAATTACCTGGTCATTGTAAAATTGAATAATAGGAAAAGTTTGGAAGTAGAATCAAATGAATTACAGTAGATTCATTTTATAGATGGATAACACATATTCTTATGGAAAGGTGCCTATATCATCTCAAACGAGCAAAAGCAAGCTACAGAATCACATGTAGAGTAGGGACCTTTGTAAAAATAGAACTACTTTTTACTCTCACTCTCCCTTTTTCTTTATGTATGCATAGGAAAGCTTTGGGAGGATACATGCCAATTTTGGTAGTTATGCTTAGAAAAAGAGTGGAGAGAGAGGAAAATCATTAAACTTATAATAATCTTTATTATTTATTTAGGCTTTTTCCATAGGGATTTTGGGATTGCTAGAGAGAGGTGGACAGAGGGAAATTAAGAAATCACTGAACAGTGTTTATGGCCATGCCGTGATCTCTTCTCCTCCTTTTTTTTTTTTTCATTTTTGGCACTAATGAACACTTGCCCAGTGTGATTTTCAAGCCTCTGTATCTGAGATTTACACCACAGTCAACCACTTGGGAATCCAGTGCCTTAATAACTATACCACCCACTGATCCCACATTTTTCTTTTAAAGTAGCTTTAAATGTTTAAAAAAGAAGGTAAAGGGGCCAACAGTTGGCATGTTGGTTAGGGTGTTGAACACCCACATAGTAGACCATGGTTTGAGGTCAAACCTGGTGGCTTGTTTTCCCACTTTTTCTCACTCTTCATTTCATTCTCTGGTGAATTAAAAATAATAATAACAATGAGTAAACTTAAATAATTCTAAAAATAAGTGGAAAGAATTAAAGTCTGCTTTGTAGTGATGTAAATTTCTTAGACAGGACTGGTGTTGAATGGAAGCTCAGTAGTTGGTCTTAATAACACACAAACAATACATTAAGGGCCCACCATAGTCATTCACTCATTCAATTGTTCAACCATTTGTTCATCCATACTCCTTCCCGAGGTAATGCATCCCAGTTTGTTCTCTCATTCTATGTCTATAGACTCACTGAAGATGAAATGATCCTTCCTGGAGTTGAAGTGCAGCATGCTGGAACTTAGCCTTTTACCCTTGATCCATCATTTCTAGCACCCTCAGATGGTGCTTGGCTGATCTTGAGAAATGGGACTGTGTTTTACTTACACAGGAGATGTCTCCAGACTCTTTCTACAACTGATGCAGGTTGATTGCCTAGCAAGGTCTCTTTCTGTACTTCCTCTCCATCAGGGAGTTTGTAGCAGGGGCCTGAGGGATCAATATTAACTCCCTCGATGATCTGAATTTCCAGAGACTGAGATGAAATTAGGTAAAACAAGATGATTAGTTATTTTCCACTGAAGAAAAGTTAAGAGTACTAATGTGAATAAATTCTGTTTTCTTTCTCTTTTTTTCTCTAGCTTATTCAAGTCTGGTTGACAAATAAAAACTATATACCTTTAAGGTATACAGTGTGATGCTATGACATATGTATACATTGAGAAGGAATTATCACATCAAACTAACATGTTCATCTTCTTAAATAGTTGCTTTACTTTATTATTTTGTGTTGATACATAGTCTTTTTGAAAATTTCATGTATATAATGCATTGTTATTAATCATAGTCACCATGCTGTTCATTGGGCGTTCAGAAGTTATTAATCTTATAATTGTGATTTGGACTCTTTCAGCAATTTATCCCCTTACCCCCAACATTCATCCCCTGATAAGGATCATTCTACTTTCTATTAGTTAAACCTTGTTTTTTTT
>NW_006160232.1:460790-471721 GCF_000334495.1 Tupaia belangeri chinensis | reverse complement strand
AAAAAAAAAAAAAAGAAAAAGTCACTCACTAATCAGTAGTGATAAACACATTTATAAAAGAAAAAAAAAAGAAAAGCTTACTGTAAAATGCATGTTTTTTTAATCTCATTTCTTTATCATGGCTTACAAAAAGTTAGTGACAGGTCAATCTTCAACTCTCCCACTCTGTTCTTATTAGATGAAAAATGGCCAAACATTTTTTAGGAAAGACATAAGAGCTGGACTTTTGTGTGAATTTGAGCACTTCATACATTAAGATGGCTGGCATTTACATTTAAAATTTGAATACAACATTTAGGTCTAATATATATATAATGATTGTTATTTATATTCAATCATTAGACATCTGGAGAGTACATGATGTCTTTTTTTCAAGATATGCACGCAGTATGTGATAATCAAATCAAGTAGCAGGGTGGGAGGGGCTTAGGGAAAAACTCTTATCAGATACTTGTTTGAAAAATTTCCAATTGAAGATGATGTCCAATCTTTCTAGTCCACATTCTACCACTTCAAATGGCACTCAATTAAGACTATCTAGGATTATCTTGGTGAATAAGGCTGCTCTTGCAAAGAATTTCAGAAATTAAGACTTGGATGACCTTGACTTGGAGATCACAGGTGTAGTTAAATACATAATCTTTGTGAGGATGCTAAAAGTAAAGTCATAGCTGTTTTGTGCCAGAAGAACAGATTCTTAGAAACCAGTCAGTTTCTTAAACTTTTTGAAAAAATTTTTTCTTCTTTTTTTGGAGAGGTTTTTGCTATAAGACGCGTGTGCTCGCCAGACAGACAGAGAGAGACAGAGAGACAGAAAGCGAGAAATCACCCCCCAGGGGGCATGGCTACACCGCAATCCCTTCTCCTCCATTCTCCTCTGGGGATCTTGGGCACGCACGCACACGCGCCCGGTGTGAGTTTAAGCCGCGAGGTCCGGGACTCAAACCGTGGTTGACTACGTGGGAATCAAGCGACATAGTCATTACGCTAACTGCTGGTCCCAACTCTTTGAAATTTTAAAAATAATTAAATTTCATCTTAATGTTGAAAATGAGCACAATTAGATTAGTTATAGTGATGCTTCATGACACACTGTTACTGATGGTCCTATTTAATAATAAAAAAATTACTTAACTGCACAACTAGTTCAAGGACTGGAGTACTATCTATCACTAAAACCTACCATTGTATTAATTTCCTGTTCTTTACAACTGCCTGCCTTTAACCTTACCTAATACTACACATATTGTGAATAGACTGGATATTAATTCTTTTGTTTTTTTATTTTTTATTTCTAATTCTTCTAGTATTTGTAAGCATATACATATATGTGCACACACATATTACTATACTATATGTTATCTATTTTAATTTGCTTGTTAGTAAATTTAACTAAGATTTTAATTTTGATTTGAAGAGGGCATATGTATTCTGGAGAGAGCTAGAGAGAGAAAAGGAAAGTGAGAAAGAACTCCCATGGGGGAGAGTCATGCCTGAATTCCTTGTCTTCCATTTCTCCCTTCCTTTGGTACTTTGAGCAAATGCACACGTGTCTGATATTATTTATTTATTTATTAACTCCATAAAGCACACACCCAGTGTGTTATCAAGTCACTGAGTTAGGCCTTGGATCGCCCTTTTGGTCTCATGGGATCCAGCCATCTTAACCACTGGGCTGCAGCTAGTTCCATTACACATTTATTCTATTTTCTTCTGGGATTTTTATTTTTACTTAACAGTACTGAAACCAATCTGTTGTTTTGTGGTATTAGAAGCTCATTCATTTTCACTACTGCATTCTATTTTATTATGTGATTAATATGTAATTAATATGTCCATTCGTTCATGTAGCAGCTCCATCAGTGCCCTCATAGATGTCCTGTCCGAGGTATAAATGAGTGTTGATCTCACCTGCTCACTTTGGAACCCAGTACGGTAGTTTTGCTGAGGCCACGCTTTCCCTGGTTATTCTCTTTGTGTGTGGTATATTTTCACAGGTAGGCCTAGTCCTTGGAGATATAGGACTTCTTTGTCAGACTATGGCTCAAGGACCTATTGATAACTTTGCCAAAGATTCCTTATACTTAACAAGAGTCTAAGGTACTCAAGTTTCTATTCTTCTCTCCTTTACTTAGGGTCAGACTTAAATCTTTTACAGCCTTTCCCAGGCTCCTTCCATATACTTACCCCTACTTGCTTTTATGTAGATATTCCTATAATAAAAGGTTTGCATATGTGAACCCA
The DNA here is from genome assembly GCF_000334495.1 of Tupaia belangeri chinensis. Lineage (NCBI taxonomy): Eukaryota > Metazoa > Chordata > Mammalia > Scandentia > Tupaiidae > Tupaia > Tupaia belangeri. The sequence goes on along the minus strand of NW_006160232.1, from coordinate 469,477 downwards.
CTTTGGCATTTGCTTCTTGAAAACCTGGATCAACATATACTGCCAATGGCATTTGAATAGTTCAGGATTATTTTTCCTGTTTTACATGATGTTGTTATTACCTTTCTTGAACAAGTTAATATTTGTTACAATTTTTTGCCCATAGATAATTGTATTCGTTTTCTGTTTTGATTGTTGCTATAGCAAACTGCTACAGAGTCCTTGCCACTTTCTCTTCCTTAGGTCCAACCATGACATCCCTGTAGTGAACATCGGTCATGTTCTATTGGCTTCCAGATGGTTAAGGTCCCATAGGCTATACTGTGGTTGAGGAGAGTTCATTTGGCTCTGGGTACAATCAAGAACGATGTATCCAGAGTTTCATGATACCTATGTCAAGAGAATGTACCTTATTTTCTACAAAATGTTGAAAAAAATGCAGTTTGAAGTCAGCGCTAATGCCCAGTGACAGAGCATGTGTTTCTGTTTTGGTAATTATAGCACACCTGGAACAGCTACTCAGATTAATGCTGCCATTTGGCTAACTTTGTGGTAGTCCATTTTATGCCATAATCTTCTTTGTGTGTGTGTGTAAGTGTGTGTGTGTGTGTTTCAGGACCTAGACCGTGAATTAAATGAGGATATAATGAGGGCCATCACCTTAGAGTAACTAGCTCTTAGATAATGGCACACACTCATTTATCTTTCAATGCTTCGGAGTCCTTTCGTGTTTACTCCACTTTCTCCCAAAGAACATGTTCCTTCACTGTGTTGGTGAGTCTGGTTATGTTCTGAATCCCAACACTAATATTATTCATAGAAACAAAATGATCTTCTTTGTGAACTCGCTAATTTGTTACTCACAAAGAAATATACCAGGTATTATTTGATAAATCTATAAAAGATGCGATTTTTTGGAGGGAAAGAATGGAAGCAGTGCTCATGCATCCAGTGCCTGATATTCTCAGGGCTCATTGTGTTAAATGACACCAGGACCCTTTCGTGTCCATAGTCCCCATAGCCACTAGATACTTCTGTTGATGTGTCTTTTATGATACACACAAACAGACACCTCCGATCTTAAAGACCACAAGAGGTACAACAAAACCCAATCAATAACAACATCAAAAAGGAAATCAAAAAGTGTTGTTGGAAAGAGATGTCTGATCACTTACTTGCTCAAGCTGCTAAGCTGGCTTCCAAAAATGACTCTTAAAACTGATAATGTTGGACCAGCAGATGGCGTAATGGTTATGTTGCTGGACTCTCACAAGTCAATCGTGTTCAAATCCTGGACCCAGCAGCTTAAAACGCATGCTGGGCACGTGTACCTGTGTGCCCCAAATCCTGAGAGAATGAAGGGGAAGGGATTACAGCATGACCAATCCTCTGGGAGGTGATTTTTCATTTTATGTCTCTGTCTCTGATCTCCAGAGAGCACGTGTCCTATAGCAAAAATGTCTCTTAAACAAACAAACAAAAAGTTGATTATGTCAAGACACTGAGGATCTAAGTCATAGATCTCCCCTTATTCTACCTTTCTTTCTTTTTTCTTTTGAGAGAGATTTTTGCTATAGGGAGTGCTTTCTCCGTGGAGAAAGAGAGACAAAATGGCAAGAAATCACTTCCTGGGGAGATAACCATGACACAATCCCTTCTCCTCAATTCTCCTCCTGGGATTTTAGACAAGCACATAAACGTGTCTGGTGTGTTTCAAACCGCTTGGTTTGAGATTTGAACTGCAGTTGGCCATGAGGGTGTTAAGCACCTTAACCACTACAGCACCTGCTGATGCCTCCATTCTACATTTCTACATATAAGAAAGAAAAGACTTACATTTTATATTTACTCTGTGTGTTTATTCTAAAACCACTGTTGTACTGGTATAAGAATTTGGGCCTCCTGATAAGCCCTGTAAAACTGTGACCGCTGGTTACTTTTCAAAGCAGAAGTAGCTATGCTGGCCTTTAAGTTACCACTCCGAACTATGTGAGTTTTCTTTATAGACATCTGCTGTGCTCTTTCTGTTTTTGTGTATTTGCTTTTTCCACAAATATTTATTGAGCAACTACATCGTTCTAGGAATATCTTGAATGTCAGGTATTCAATGATGAACAAGTTATTTTCCTTATTATATGCTTCTGTGTTAGGGTGAGGACAGTCATGTCTCCGAGTGGCAAAATCAATCACACCATCATTAGATAATGAAGAGGGATATTAATTGCTACCTTGGAATAAGGACATTATAGTATAAATAGATATCTCCTCAACTATCTTTGAATAGTGTTTTCTTTTAATTCCATCATGTATGACATAGTACAGTCATTGACTTCATTAAGAGTTTAGCATCATAATCTCCCGGAAAGCTTTTGAAGATTTCTCGTTTTAGACATACTCTGTCGAAATCTCTAGGAATTGGTGCCAGAGATCTGACGATAACATGTATATTGATGTATTTGATTGAGCCAATATACAGTGTATTCTGGATGGAAAATCTCATTTTATATGCTATAATGAGGCATAGTAAATGAATATAAATAAATAAATTTTAAAAAATAAGTCTCCAGGTGATGTTGATGAAGCCCTCCCACTCTGGTATTTAACATGAACACTGGCTTACTATGGCTTTCATAAGATTCAGTGTAATGGAGGCACAAAGACTGAATGGTCAGATTGACCATTTCCTGTCTAATTCAGGCCAGTATAAAGTCTGGTACCCATTAATGTTGAGACTGTTGGGAGACCTGTTGACTTTCCCCCTTATTTGTTATTTTGGGCAATTCAGGAGCAGAAATTATCTGGATATTTGTCAGTTTGAGTTGTCCATCAAAAATTCACATCAGGGACCACAAATCACAAGACTCATATAAGTAGATTTTCTAATTTTATATTTGCCAGAGGGCCTATGTGCTCTGCAGAGAGAGACAGATAAAGAGATGGAGAAATAGAGACAGAGACAGAGGAATGAAGAGAAAGCACCCCCAATGTGATGTCATCCTATCTAGTCCTTTCTTTCATTCTGCAAACTCTGGATATATGTATTGACTTCAGTGTATGACCCTTCCTGGTTAAGCAATGAGATTAAAATTCTGTATTTCACTGGTACTCAGAGGGAAAAAAACATAATTTGTAGAAAAGCGTGTGTTAGTGTGTTTAGTTATTTGTATTAAATGGGACTCATTGTGATGCCTCTGCGTTTATTCTATTGACTCAACCAGAAGATGACGGCATAATACATAATTTAGTCTATGGTATCAGTGATAGTCTATGATAAACCTCTTCTTTAGAAAGGGGTTTATCATAATATACTGCTTCTTGAGGGCTTACGCTTTTAGAATATCATTTCCTTTTGCCATGCCATCTTCTTTTAAATACACACACACACAAACACAAACACACACATATGTGTGTGTATATATATATACACATATATATTATATATATGACCAATCCTGATAACACCCCCATTGCCACCACCTCATTTTGGACCATGAAAACTCCCTGAGTAGTGACTTCTGGAGCTAGGTATCGTATAAATTGTAAAGTGAAATGACCTTTACATGGAGAAGAGATTGCATGTGTGATGTAGAAAGGATTGTATTAGAAATTACAGGTATACTATAAGCCATTTGACTTATGCTCCAAAATAACTGTAATTTGATGTTGGTAGGATAGCAGGTTATGATGAACACCTTTAACTGAATGTTTTAAGGTCATATGTTCACATGTGTAAATCTGGATTAACAGAATTTAATCAATTCTTGAAATGTATGAATGTCACCTTAATATGCTGATTACAAAACAAAAAAAAAGTTTTAAAAACATGAAGAAATATATAATAACAGTACAATGGTCAACCCAGAAAGTGGCTGATTATTGACTTCTCAGAACCAAGGAAACCAAATCCTGATCTAGCAATAGGGAAAGCTTACAGTCAGACTGGAAAATCTTTGAAAGTCTCGGGGATCGAGATCCTGCTTCTCAGGATTCAGTTCTAGAGAGATTCCTGCTCCCCCAATCTATACTCGGGTACATTCGACAAAGACCATTCCTTGTAATAAGTCCTTCTACTCCTCTTAGACATGCCCAAACTTCTGTGGTCTGTGCATTACAGAAACAAAGGAAACCTAAATTTTTTACTTCAGGTGTGTTTGATCAATGAGATCTAATGATATAGATTCCTATGTATGACTTTGACTTGTCTTATTAATTAGGAAAAAAATATTCTTTAACTTTTTAATTTACTTTTTCTTTTTAGGAAAAAAATGCTCAACAGAGACAGAGAGAGAGAAAGAGGGAGAGAAAGTGAGAAAGCATCCCTTGGGGAATGGCTATACTGCAATCCTTTCTCCCCTTGGGATTTTGGGTATGCATCCAGTGTATTTTTCAAGCAGCTGGGTCCAGGACATGTTCCTCAGAGCTGACCATTCAGAATCCAGTCTCCTGAACACCATTCCTCTAGCTGGCTCTGAAAACACTTTGTTAAAATAAATTGTTCCTCAACTTTATCATGGATTGGAAGAGGTGAATTAACATTTACTACTTCTATTGTGTTTCTGTTGTCCATGTATTTCCAATCTTTTCACTCTACAGATATTAATGTCATGTTATTTGGCACACTGATTCTCCATGACTATGTAACATTTCTGCACAGTCCAGTCTTCTCAACAAAAGCACTCGTAAGCACTGCATTTCAGAATCTTTATTTAAGAGGAAATAATGCCGTAATAAAATTAAAGTATGTCTCCCTCCCCAGAGATGGGCCACGATAATGAAGACTTTTCCTTCCCTTTCTGGAGAAGATAGGTATATGTTCCAGGCTACAAATAAGGTTTCTCTCAACAGAGAGAGAATGGGCAGGTCATTAGCTACCCTAGATAAGGCAAGAGTTTCCTAATTTGCAGGTTCCTCTTCTGTAATGGGTGAGTATCACCTTGTTTTTCTTGGTACTCTGGGCTTTGATTGGCTCCCTACCTGAGTATTCCTGCCAGCCCATGGGTTTGGTCATCTGGAACTGTTGGGAAAGATAGTGAACTACATCCTGTTAATGATGTCACTAACCCTTCCCTATGGTTTAATTGACTAACGATATTGGAAGAAATGGAAGATGTGATTACTCCTTTTGTTTTCTTTGCCTTTCTATAGTATGGATTTGTGCTAATATTTTGTTTTTCCAAATGGTGAGGACACTATGTGTGAGCCTATACTGACTTACAGACTTAAGCCTGGAACCATCCATCTTTCCTCATTGTTGGAGATTAAAATTTACAGCATGGTTTTTGGATAAACGAATTTTCTCTGTACTAATTCAATCTGTAATGTATTTTCATTTTCCTTAAAATGTATACCTAAGCTGTATCTACCAAGGCTAAAACACTCCATGTTTTCCTGACTTCTGTGTCAATTTCCTGATTATTCAGGGAAACTCTAGAGGAAGGACATATTTTGGGCCATAAATCCTACTGTATTTGAGGACCTATTTATTTGCCCTTTCTCTTTATCTTCTTTTCTGCACATTTTTTTCCAAAGATATAGCATTTAAACTTTTTCATTACCATTTATTGCACTCTGTCAATTCAGGAAAAGCAAGAGTAAACCTTATTTAACATCTTAAAAAGATATTTATCTTGGAAATCCTTATGCCCTAGTTGATGGGAGGGGAGTACTTATGTACCATCAATTAGGTACTTCTCTTTATTTATTATATTCTTTTTAAATGGGATGTAGTTTAAAAAATAATCATCATAGGGGACCAACAGTTGGTGGAATGGTTGTTACTGGACTCCCATGTAATCGACTGCGATTCAGGTCTCGGGCCCGGTGGCTTAAACTCATGCTGGGTGCGTGTGGTGCGTGTGCATGCGCGACCAGGATCCTGAGAGGAGAATTGAGGAGTAGGGATTGCAGCGTGGCCATCCCCCTTGGGTGGTGATTTCTTGCTTTCTCTCTCTCTGTCTCTGCCTGTCTTTCTGGTGAGTGCATGTATCCTATAGCAGAAACCTCTCCAAAAAAAAAAAAAAAATCATAGGTATAAAAGCATTATCAGTAATCTTGATTTCAGATGCTTTCTCTTTACAAAACACAGGAATTAGAAGTTGATTTACTTAATCTTTGAAATGTTTTTAGTATCGTTTGCATACCATATATATGTAATTAAACATGTCTTTGTATTTCACAAACATTTGCCACATCTTCTGTAGCTGAGAAATAGCAGAGCCCTGTTCACTTACTTTTTGCACAGGATTAAATGGAAATCATGGTTTAAATTAGAAGCACTTCTTTCCTATCCCTTTTAAGGCCTGTCTCACATCTTGGTTTCTCAGACTGTAGATCAAGGGGTTTAACATGGGGATGATAACACCATAAAACACAGAAGCCACTTTTTCCTGTTCTTGAGATTCACTGGTACGACGGTGCAGATACATGTAAGAGAGGGTCCCATAGAAGATGGTGACTGCTGTCAGGTGGGAGGCACAGGTGGAGAAGGCCTTTTTCCTTCCTGTAGCAGAAGACATCTTTAGGATGGCAGATAGGATTTTTATGTAGGAAAAGATGACGACCAACACAGTGAATGTCATGTTAAGCCCCGCCAGTGCTGTTAGTAGCATGATATCAAAGACAATGTTGGAGCATGTAAGGGCAAGAATTGGGGGCTCATCACAGAAAAAGTGGTTAATTGCATTGGATTTGCAAAAGTTTAAGGAGAAAATAAAACTTACATTTGCAGAGGCATTTAGGAATCCCATGACATATGAACCAGCTAACAGCTGGATGCAGAGTCTCCGGGACATGATGATTGGGTAGCGAAGTGGGTTACAGATGGCCACGTAACGGTCTACTGCCATAGCAGCCAGGAGGAAGCAGTCACTTGTTACAAAAGTACCATAGACTAGTAACTGCACCATACAACTTGTGAATGAGATGGATTTATCTGAAACTATGAAGTTTTGCAACATCTTGGGAGTGATGGCAGAGGTGTAGCAGAGATCCAGAGATCGACAAATGCCAAGTTTTGGAGAAAGAAGTACATAGGGGTGTGAAGGCCAGAATCAATCTTGATGAGTAGGATCATCCCTATGTTCCCCACTAGGGTGACCACATAGATGACTAGAAATGCTATGAAGAGGATATGCCAAAACTTCTCTTGACCAGCAAAGCAAATCCCAATGAACTTGGTTACTTTGGTGTCATTATTTTGTTCCATGGCTAGAAAAGTTCAATTATCAGCTAAGAGCAGCAAAGAAAGAAAAGCAGATAAAGGCTATGGTGATTCTTAACTCTTTCTGGATTTAGATATAGTGTAATGTTTCATTTCGTAGTGGAATCAGCAAAAATTTTCTGTGCTATTATTGACTTTAATTTTAACAATTTAATCTAGACCCTAGATATAGCTAATTTCATCTTCAGAGTGGGAAAATTTCCATGGGGCTGTGTTCTCAGGGTACATACTGAATATCATTTCATTAATATATCAATTAGAAACATAAAACATATTATTATTTAGTTATAGATATATATGTATAATTTTATATAATTTAAGATAATTTTACTTAATTATACAACTGAGATATTCAGAAAAAATGAAAGACAGTAAAAGAATAAATCTGAACACACTGGTAATTTGACTATATTAAAATAAAAATTACCAACATTATAAAAAGACTGGTTATTAACTGGAAATTTATGAAGTTATTGCAAGAAAAACAAATATCAAAGGATATCCAGCCTATATAAATAATTTTTATTTATTAAACGAAGAGAAAAATTTATGAAAGAAGTAAATAGGATAATTATAGAAGAGAAAATTGAGATAGTCAATAGAAATAAGATATGCAAGTCAGTACTACTTAGATAACGGTTTATTAATTAAATGACTTTATTATTCATTGACTTAACAGTTTTACATTCATAAATCTAAAATGCTAAATTTTGGTGAGAGTGTGGAGACACTGGCTTCGCATTTAAATATTAGAGAGGTTATTTAGCCTAGGCATGCTGGAAACAAATTTAACAAATTTGGAAATATAGCAAAATTAAATATATGTTTCTTTATGGTTCAGTATTTCCAGAATAGGTACATATTCTAGTTCTGACCTTATTAACACATGTGTGCATATTCATATATACATGTGCACTGGAATAACATGTATGAATATGTGTTTTTTATGGAGTTCACATACTAAGTTTCAGTTAGGCAAGAATAATAAGTTTTCAAGCTCTATTGCACAGTGTTGTGACTATAGTTAGTAAATGCATATTTCGAATTGCTGAAAATGTAAATTTTAAAGTTTCCCTCCACAAAGAAATGTAAAGTAGGTGAAGTGATGGCTTTGCTAATTCGCTTGATTTAATCATTGCAGGATATGTACATTCACCTAAACAGCACATTGCACCCTACAGATATGAACAATTACCATGTTTCAGAGAAAAAATAAATGATAAAAATAGAGCTGTGTAAATGGCCTCTAGGTAAATTTGCTGTAAAATAGAGGAAAGGTATCTCTTTCAATGAGGCTGTCCCACAATGGGTAAAAGCAAGCAGAATGGGTAAAAGTAGGAAGTTGGAAGAGGTCAATGCTCCATTATACTAGGGTATTGATAGAGTAATGGGATTTACTATAACATTCTGAATTCATTGGGACAAGCAGTTAACGTAATGGCTATGTCGCTGGACTCCCATGTAGTCGACCTCAGCTCGAGTCCTGGAG
>NW_006160232.1:429936-452499 GCF_000334495.1 Tupaia belangeri chinensis | reverse complement strand
AAAAAAAATAAAATGCTAAGTTTTGGTGAGAATGTGGAGACATTGGCTTCTCATACATCTGCTGGGGAGGTTAATTAGCATAGGCATGTTGAAAATGAATTTGTAAATACTATCCAAATTAAATATATGCTTCCTTATGGTTCAGAATTTTCAAAATAGGTACCTACTCTAGTCCTGACCACATTAATAAGGACACATCTGCACATATACACATATATATGTGTACTTGTATAACATATGAAATGTATATCTATCTATCTATCTATCTGTATATATATATGTATATCTATCTATCTATCTATCTATATATATATATATAATGAGGTTCATGTACTAAGTTTCATTTAGTTAGGAGGAATAAGTTTTCAAGATCTATTGCACAGCATTGTGACTATAGTTAATAAACGTATATTTCAAAATTGCTAAAAATGTAGATTTTAGTTTCTCTCATATGTGTGTGTGTGTGTACACACACACACACACACACACACACACATATACCCAAACACAAAATTGCACTCTACAAATATGGACAGTTACTATTTTTCAATAAAAAAATAAATGATAAAAATAAAGCTGTGTAAATGACCTCTACATAAATGTGCTGTAAAATAGATGAAAGATAACTCTTTCAATGAGGCTTCTACACAGAGGGTAAAAGCTAGGAAAATGTGCAAGAGGAGGAAGCTGGGACAGGTAAGGGATCAACTTAAACTAGAATATTGATTGGGTAATGGGATTTACCATATCAATGTAATAATTCTGCATTCAAATCCAATGTATGCTATTATTGGGGACACTTCTCAAGAACTAAGGGAACCAGTACAAGGGACACATCTGCACAGAAACACACAGGAACTTGCAACAGGTGGGGAGTTTTGCTCAGATTGAAATTCTCAGTTTCGTCTCTGATGAGGGTATTTGCTAGTCGAACAAATGCTATGAATAATATGGTCAATTACCTGAGATTTCAAGACACTTAACCTTCATTTTTATTAAGCGAGGTGCGGTGGAAAGGAATCAGGCAGTTAGTGACTGGAATTCTGGCTCTACCACCTTGGACAAAGCATGTGCCTCCCTGTGGATTCAGTTTCTTTTTCTGTAAAATGGAAAGCAGAATATCCTAGGAGGTGATTGTAAAACGGGGTGTCAAAGCAAAAGTTTGGAAATAGGGTTAAATAAATCACATTAGATTCATTTTATAGGTTAATCTTCAGTCTAGAAAGTATGGATACCATCCAAAATAAGCAAAGCAAGCTGCAGAATAACATGTAGCGTGGGGACCTTTGCAAAAATAGAATTATTTTTCACTCTCATTCTCCTGTTTTCTTTATGTATTCATGGAAAAGCCCATGAGGATACATAATACTTTTGATAATTATGCTTATAAAGAGTGGGGAGTGAGAAAAACTGTTAATCTTATAATCATCATTGTCTTTTGTTTTTGCCATAGGGCATGTGGACTTGCCGGAAACAGACCTAGAGAAGGAAGTGAGAAACATCACCCAGGAGAGATGGTCACTTCGTAATCCCTTCTCCTCCATTCTCCTCTCAAGATTTGGGGCATGCACTCACACATGCCCAGTGTGATTTTTAAGCCACTGTGCCTGAAAATCAAACTGTAGTCAGCTATGTGGGAATCCAGTGCCTTAACCAGCATGCCACCTGTTGACCCCTTCTTTTTTTTTTTGGAGAGGTTTTTGCTATAGGGCGCGTGCACTCACCAGACAGACAGAGAGAGACAGCGAGACAGAAAGCGAGAAATCACCCCCTGGGAGGATGGCCACACCACAATCCCTTCTCCTCCATTCTCCTCTCGGGATCTTGGGCACTCATGCACATGCGCCCGGCATGAGTTTAAGTCACCGGTTCCGGGACTCGAACCGCTGTCGACTACATGGGAGTCCAGCGACATAGCCATTACGCTAACTGCTGGTCCCTTGATCCCTTCTTTTAAAGTAACTTTAATTGTTTAAAGAAGAGGGTGGGGAGAAAGAACAAAAGTCAGCTTTGTAGTGATGCAAACTTTCCATCGCAGGGCCACGTACTGAATAGAACCTCAATAGTTGGTCATAATAATACACAAACAATACATTAAGGGCCCATAATAATCATTAATTCATGCAGTTGTTCAACCATTTATTCATTCACATTCTTTCCCCAGGCAACTCATCCCAGTCTGTTCCCTCACTCCGTGTCTATAAAGTCACTGAAGATGAAATGATTCCTCTCGGGGTTAGAGTGAAGCATGCTGGAACTTTGGCTCTCACCCTTGCTCTATCATTTCTAGCACATTCAGGTGGTGGCTGGCTGATCCTGAAAAATGGACGTGTTTTGTTTTACTTATGCAGGAGATGCCTCCAGATTCTCTTTCTACAACTGGTGCAAGTTGGTTGTCCAGCAAGGTCTCTTTCTGTGTTTCTTCTCCATCAGGGAGTTTGTAGCAGCGGCCTAAGGGATCAGTACTGACTCCCTTGACGATCTGATTTCCAGGGGCTGAGATGAAATTAGAAAAAACAACATTATTAGTTATTTTCTGGTGATGTAAAGTTAAAATGACTCAAGTGAATAAGTTTTGTTTTCTTTCTTTTTTCTTTATCTTTAGCTTAGTGAAGTATGACTGACACAGACTGTATACATCTAATGTATTCAGTGTCATGTTTTGACATGTGTAAACATTGAGAAGTGATTGTCCCATCAAGCTAATTAGCACAGGCATCACATTACATAGTTGTTGTTTTTCTTGTGGTGACACACACACTCTTAGCAAATTTTTACGTATACAATTCTTTGCTACTAACCATAGTCACCATGCTGTACCTTAGGTCTTCAGAACTTGCTAATCTTATGATTGTAGTTTGTACTCTTTCAGCAGTTTCTCTCCTTATCCCCTACACTAACACCTGGTAAGGATTATTCTACTCAAATTTTCTAAATGGAGAGGTAAGACACTTGTGGGACACAGATAAGGTTTATTATCTGTTCACAAGGATGTGTATAATGTATCAACTGGACTGGACTGAGACATAAATCATGCTGGGTAAAGTATATGTATAACTGAGATCATGTAATGTTTGTCTTTCTGTATCAGGCTAACTTAGTATAGTGTCTTTTTTTTTTTTGGAGAGATTTTTGCTATAGGGTGCATGTGCTTGCCAGACAGACAGAGAGAGACAGAGAGACAGAAAGCGAGAAATCACCCCCAGGGGGGATAGCCATGCCGCAATCCCTTCTCCTCCATTCTCCTCTTGGAATCTTGGGCATGCATGCACATGCACCCGGTGTGAGTTTAAGCCACCGGGTCCGGGACTCGAACCGCGGTTGACTACATGGGAGTCCAGCGACATAGCCATTACGCTAACTGCTGGTCCCTGCTTAGCATAGTGTCTTCTGGGCTTATTCATCATAGTATCTTTAAAGTTCATGTCACAAGTGGCAGGATTTCCTTCTTTAAACAGCAAGATAATGTGTGTGTGTGTGTGTGTGTGTGTGTGTGTGTATTTTTTTAATTTGCTGCAGGTCCTTTGCACTCACCAGGAAGAGAGAGAGAAAGAGAGAATGAGAAAGCAAGTCACCAACTCTGGGACTCAAACTATGGCCAGCCATGTGGGAGTCCAGCACGTTAACCACCATACCACCTGCTGATCCCTTATAGACCAGTTTTAAAATACACTCTTCTGTTGATAGGTATGTACATTTTTTTCATATCTATTTTTATAGCTGTTGTAAATAATATTGCAATGAGCATGAGAATACAAATGTCTTTTTGAAATAGTGATATTATTTCCTAAAGTTATGGATTCAGAAGTGGTATCACTGAATTGTATGGTAGTTCTATTTAAATTTTTTGAGGGAACACCATATTTCTCCTATGAAGACAGTATAATTTTACATTCCTATCACCAGGGTACCAGATTTCTCTTCTCTCAAAATTTTTGCCAATATTTATTTTTTGATTTCCTGTACAATCTTGCATCACTTGGCTTCATGACACACTATCAGTGTTGGTCCACACATGATTCTATTTAATAATAATTTAAAAAATAATTAATTAACTGCACACTAGTTCAAGGACTGGAGTATTACCTATCACTTTTACCTACCATTGTATTCATTTCCTGTCCTTTGCAACTGCCCTTGAACCTTACCTGATACTACATACTTTGTGAATAGATTGGGTATTATTTCTTTTTTTATTTCTAGTTCTTCAGGTATTTGTGTGGCTACACACATACACACACACACACACACACACACACACACACACACATTTCTATACTATGTATTATCTAGTTTGCCTGTTTCTAAACTTAATTAAAATTTTTCATTTTAATTTGTAAGAGGGCACATGTACCCTCTGGAGATAGAGAGAGAAAAAGAAAATGAGGTAGAACCCTCATGGCGGAATGGTCATGTAGAAATTCCTTCTCTATTTCTCCCTTCCTGTGGTACTTTGGGCACACATGCACATGTGTCTGATGTGTTTTCTTTTTCTTTCTTTAGTTCTTTTTTTTTTTTTCTTTCCTTTCTTTTCCTTTTCTGTATGGCATGTACCCAGTGTCTTATGAAGTAGCTGAGTCAAGACTTGAACAGCCCTACAGTTTCATAGGATGTAGCCATCCTAACCACCAGGCCACCGCTGGTCCAATTAAACATTTTGTTATATTTTCTTCTGGGACTTTTATTTTTACTCAACAATACTAATACCAGTCTGTTGTGTTGTGGTAGTAGTAGCTCATTCATTTTCACTACTGCATCACTCTGTATTATGTGATTAATATCTAATCAACGTGTCCATTCATCCATGTGGCAGCTACATGAGTGCAATCATAAATGTCCTACAAGAAGTATAAGTAACCATCAGTCTCAGCTGCTCACTTTGGAACACACTGCAGTAGTTTTCTGGAGGCCACACTTTCCATGGGCTTTTCTCTTATTCTGTGGTCTATTTTCCTCAGGCAGGCCTGTTCCTTGGAGATGCAGGACTCCTTTGGCAGCCTTTTTGTCTCAAGGACCTACTGATAACTTTGCCAAATCTTCCTTACACTTTACTACAGCCTAAGTTACTTCCACGCAACTTTCTACTCCTCTCTCCTTTAGGATCAGACTTGCAGCCTTCTCCAGGCTCCCTTCATCTATCTACCCCTATTTCCTTTTACAGAGACATTCTCATAATAAAAGATTTACATGTGTGAACCCATCTTGGTGTTTGCTTTTAGAAAACCTGGACCGCCATCTCCTGTCAATGGCATTTGAATTGTTCAGATTGATTTTTTCTATTTTATTTGATGTTTCTATAACCTTTATTGTACATGTTAATAGTTGGTACACTTTTTTCCCCACAGATACTGTATTAGTTTTCTGTTCTGATGGTTGTTATAACAAACTGCCACAGAGTCCTTGCCACGTTTCCTTAGGTCCAACCAACAATGCCATCCCTATAGTAAGCCAAGGTGATGTTCTATCAGTTTCCAGATGGCTAAGGTCCCATAGGCTGTACTGTAATTGTGGAGAGTTTATGTAGTTCTGGGTACAATCAGAAATATATGATACCTATGTCAAGAGAATGTACCTTATTTTCTACAAAGTCTTGAAAAAAATGCAATCTGAAATCAGTGCTAGTGCACAGTGTCAGAGATTATGTTTTTGTTTTGATAATCGCCACACACCTGACACAACTACTCAGATTAATGTTGCCACTTGGCTAATTTTGTGGAAGTCCATCAAGTGCCATAATCTGTCTTTTTTTGTTGTTTGTATTTGTAGGACCTAGATTGGTGAATTAAATGAGTATATAATGAGGACTATCACCTTGAAATAACCTATATCTTAGATAATGGTACCATTCCACACTCATTTGTCTTTGAATGCTCTGGAGTGCTTTTGTGTTTACTCCACCTTTTCCCAAAGAACATGTTCCTTCACTATGTTGCTGAGTCTGGTTATCTTCTGAATCCCAGCACTAATATTATTCATAGATGCTTAATGGTCTTTTCTGTAAACTTGCTAATCTGTTACTTACAAGGAAACATCAAGTATCATGAATTAATTCATAAAATATAAGATTTGTTGAAGGGTAAGAGTGGAAACAGCAGTCATGTATCCAGTGTCTGAAATTCTCAGGGCTAATTTGTGTTAAATGACAATCCCGTGGACACTCTCTTTAGGGTCCATAGTCCTTCTAAGCCATTAGATACTTCTGTCGATGTGTCTTCTTTGACACACATACACAGAGATATCTTTGGTCTTAAAATCCAAAAGGGTAAAACAGAACATTGGTATTAACAACCATGAAAAGACAATCAATCAAAAAGTGTTCTTGGAAAAGGATGTCTAATAACGTGCTCAAGTTGTCAAGCTGCCTTCCAAAAGTAACTCTTAAAACCGGTAATGCCAAGACACATAATGATCTAAGGTCATGGATCTCACTTGTAACCCATCGGTTTGTCAGAAAAGTCATGACACATTTTTGTATAGGAAAACAGAAAAAATATGTCATGACTTTTCCAAGAACTGAATATATTCTGTTTCATTCTACATTTCTGCATATAATAAAGGAACTATATTGAATATTTATTCCGTGTATTTATTTCCAATACCACTATTTTTCTGTTATAAGAAATTGTTCCTCCTGATAAACTCTACAACTCTATAGCTGCTCGCTGCTTTTTAAACCAGAAGAATCTATGCTGGGCTGCAACCTCCCACTCTAAACTTGTGGGTCTCCTTTCTAATTTTCTGTTCTGTTCTTTTTGTGTTTATTTGTTCACTCAACAAATATTCATTGAGCAACTACAATATTCTAGAAATAGGCTAGATGTCAGGATATCCAAGCTGGATCACACTATCATTAACAGTGAAGAGAGATATTATTACCCAGAAATAAGGACTTTACAACATGAATAGGTATCTCCCTGACTACCCTTGGATAGTGTTTTCTTTTAATCCCTTCATGTTTGACATAGAGTAGTCAGTGGCTCCATTAAATAGGTTCAGCATCAAAATCTCCTGGGAAGCTTTTGAAGGTTTCCCATTTTAGTCATACTCTACTCAAATCTCTAGGAATTGGTTCCAGAGATCTGTTCTTTTAAAAGGCCTCCGGGTGATATTGATGCAGCCAGCCCAAGCCCAATCTGATATTTGTGTAACATGAATACTTGTCTGATTATAACTTTCATAAGACTCAGTAGTTAGTATAATCGAGGTATACAAAGTTTGGATGGTCAGGTTGACTTATTCCTGTCTAATTCAGGTCTGTATAAACTCTGGTGCCAATTAATGTTTAACTGTTGGACATCCTTTTGACTTTCTCTCTCATATTTGTTATTTTATTGAGCTATTCTTGGGTAATTCAAGAGTAGAAAATATCTGGATATTTGTCAGTTTGATCTACCCATCAAAAGTTCATATCAGTGGGGCCAGCAGTTAGTGTAATGGCTATGTTGCTGGACTCCCATGTAGTCGACCAAGGTTCGTGTCCTGGACCTGGTGGCTTAAAACTCACGCTGGGCACATATGCGTGAGTGCCCGAGATCCTGAGAGGAGAATGGAGGAGAAGGGATTACGGTATGGCCATCCCCTCTGGGGGATGATTTCTCGCTTTCTGTCTCTCTGTCTCTCTCTGTCTGGCGAGTGCATGTGCCCTGTAGGAAAAACCTCCCCCCCACCCCCCCCAAAAAAAAAGTAAAAATTCTTATCAGGGAAAAGAAAGCACACAAGGCATATAGACAGATATTTTGTTTTTAATTTGCCAGAGGGCATGTATGTTTTTCAGAGAGAGAGAGAGAGAGACAGATACAGAGAAACAGGGAAAGGGTGACAGAAAGATATAGAGAAAAGTGCCCCTTATTGGGTGTGTTCACATTCCTTTTGTTGTGTTTCTCATCCTATCATGATTTTGTGCATGCATGTACACACATCCAGTATGTTTGTCAAGCCCTGGGTCCAGGATTCTAATCTCATGGTAAGCCATGTGGGATCTAGCTCTCTTAATCACTAAGCTACAGTGCCAGTCCTGGACAGAGATTTAATAAAGAGAATTTTATTCTCACAAAACTTGTGGAGATAGAGAGGAGTAGACTTCAGGAATACACAAAGGATGCTAAGATTCAGAGGTCAGGGATATGCTGCTCCTGTTGCTGCTTCCATAACAGCCTGTTACGCTCTTCTTTTTAAAAAATTCTATTTAATTATTTTTTCCATGAGTGAGACAGAGAGACTGGATCCCACAATAGCGTTTTTGTGTTGCAATCTACCCCAGCTCCAACCATACCCAGATCATGGGCATGTGTGCTCCTGGCATGTTCAGGTAGGTCTTCAGATATGAACACGAAAGCTTCCCAAACTGGTCAGCCTCACAGAGTGTTGTGTTACTGCTGCATTCTCCTCTCTGGATCTTGGGCACACACACACATGCACCCGGTGTGAGTTTAAGCCACTGGGTGCGGGACTCGAACCACGGTTGACTACATGGGAGCTCAGCAACATAGCCATTATGCTAACTGCTGATTCCTGCAGTCTTAGATATTGAAGGTACCTGGATCTTTCCTGTATAGAAGGTCCTCTTCTTTTTAAAAAACAAAGTGTTTTTCCATTTTTTATGCTGTAAAGATGCATAGTGATTGAAAATAAAAAAAAATAAGAAAATAGAAAAAAGAACATTTTAAAGGTATATAAAAAATTGTTGCATAAAAAATTAAAATAAAGACAAAGTATTGCTGAGGGAATGATTCTAGTCACCCTGAATTGACTTCACATTTTTTTTACCCACTTCTCTTAGAATTATGTAGAATATAATAGTTGAAAATACATCTTCTCTTGTCTAGTTTTGCTTATGTTGTTACTTTTTTCTTTTCCCCAGGTTTTTTTTTGCCCTAGGGTGTATGTACTAGCCAGAGGGAGACAAAGAGTGAGACAATGAGAGTGGAAGTAAGAAATCAACCTCCCACTCTAGAGGGGCTAAATAAGCTGCAATTCCTTCTCCATTCTTCTCCTGGGATGTTGGGTATGTACCAGCATACCCAGCATAATCTCAAACTGTCAGGTCTGGGACTTGAACTTCCATAGGCCACGTGGAAGTCCAGCACCTTAATCACTCCACTACTTACTGGCACTCTTTATGCTGTCACTTAACAGTATATTTTCTAGCCAGTTCATTGGGCTAAGTGTTGTTCCCTGATGTAATATTTGGTCTCTAGTCTAGCTAGCATATCATCTCTAGGATTCAGGTGGGTTACCGTCACCTACCCTCAACCTATCTACCAAGTTTCCATCAGCAGTTTTTTTTCCTGATTCAAAGGAGTCTGGCCTACCTTCTACTTCCCATTGAATTTCTGTAGTTTAAATTTCTCACTGACATACTTCTTGAAAATGAATGATCACTCCTTAGGTTTTTAGTTCTATCTATCTATAATTTTTTTTTAGTTGAAAATAGAAAACATTTGTTGAAGTGTCTTTTTCTCTTAAGGAACATGGAACGGAAATAAAAAGAGTGACTAGTGACAGAAATAAGTATTTTCAAGTGCAGGGGATGTAAGAAATATGAGAATAGTGGGTATAAAGGATAGCTTGAGTCATAAGATAATTTATTAAGCAATAATTGTATTTCATATTTTGATATGTACAATAAGTTGAACAGATTTAATGCAGGGCCTCCTGGTAGACGATTTAGATAACTTGTCTAAATGATCAGAAAACAATAATCTTTAATTTTGATATTGATCATATACTATTAAGGCTTTCTAGTAATTAAGAATATTTGAAAAATATTTTAAGTATTTCATAGATGCTTCCTAATACATTAAAGAATCACGATAATGCCCTTCTCTATAAATAGCATATGAGAAACCAGCAGTTAGCGTAATGGCTATGTCTCTGGATTCCCACGTAGTTGACTGTGGTTTGCATCCTGGACTGGGTGGCTTAGAACTCACGCTGGGCGCGTGTGCGTGCGTGCCCAAGATCCCGAGAGGAGAATGGAGGAGAAGGGATTGTGGCGTGACCATCTCCCCTGGGGGGTGATTTCTCTCTTTCTGTCTCTATGTCTCTCTCTCTCTCTGTCTGGCGAGCACACACGCCCTATAGCGAAAACCTCTGGAAAAAAAATAGCATACGATATGGTTCTTGAACTATATTCTGAGAAAAATACATCTTAGGAGAAGCTTTTAGTATACCTTCCACAATCCAAAGTCTTAGCTATTGGAAGATGCATACTTATTTAGGGGTTGAATGATTTACATTTCAGATATATTGTGTGATATAAGATTTCTACTCAATGCTTTGGTGTGCTGAATTTTCAAAACTAGGTCCAATATAAAATAAAAATTTCTCTGTAACTTTTAAAGGCATTTTTTAGCTCCTTAGTTTTTAAGCTAAGATATAGATCAGAGGGTTCAACAAGGGAATCATAATGCTATTAACCATGTAGGCCACTCTCATATTCTTTTGGGAAATATTAGAAGGAAGATTTAAATTCACATAAGGGAGAGTTCCACAGAATACAGTGATTCTGTCAGGTGGGAGGCACATGTAGAGGGGGCACTTTCTTCTCGGCAGTAGAAGACATCTTTAGGATGGTGGCAAGGATACACATGTAGAAGATGACAACCAATGCTACCATAGAGTTGTTGGTTATAAAACTAGCTACGAGTTCCATTCATCATCACATTCAAACTGTCTACTGAAAATATCTGTTAGGAGTTTGTGTTCTTGACTCAAAGGACTCTAGATCTCATTCAAATTCCCATTGAGGCCCAGCCAGTGGCATAAAGGTTAAGGCAACTGGACCCACATGGCCAGCCATGTGGTTAGAGTTCTGGACCTGGTGGCTTGAAAACATGCCAGGTATGTATGCATGTATGTGCCAAATCCTGAAATGAGAGAGAAATGGAGAAGTTGGCATGACCAACTCCCATGGAAGCTGCTTTCTCAATTTCCTAGTCTCTTTCTGTCTCTGAGGATCACACACACCTTCTAGCAAAATTAAAAAAAATCCAGAGTTTCTGTACTTTGAAGTCATTTGTGTGATGAAAAATGATTTTTTATGTCTTTTCTAAATAAATTATTACTGGATAGTTTTTTCTTTAGAAATATCTACTTTTTGTTTATGTCTCTTGGAGAAAGAAATAGAAAAATGTTTGGCAGAATTCCTTTTCCCTAGGCAAGAAGGATATAGATACAGAATAATGAGGGCAACTAATGATAAAAGTAAGTGTTTTCCAATGTCAGAGAGTGTAACAAATATGGGAACACTGGGCTGAAAGGATAGACTGAATTGTAAGCTGTTTTATAAAGTAATTAATTAATTTTACATTCAGAAATGTACAATAATTTAAATAGACTCTACGAACTTCATTATAAAGATTAGGGAGCTTATATAAATGGATGAAAATGAATGCATATCAATTTTAATATTGATTATAGACAAATTTCAAGTCTTTAAGAATATATTTTAGAAAACATTTTATAAAGTTTATACATACTTCTTTATATCATAAATAATCCAAATAAAATCCATGTTCATGTATAGGTAGTGGTAGATATCTTTCTCAAACTGTTTCCAGGGAATATGTTACAGGAGAGTTCCTTAATTTATATTCCATTCTAAGATTTTATCTTTTGAAAGACATATTACTAATTTAACAGATGAACATCTTTCTATTTTAGAAACATTAAATTTTGGTAAAACATTATCTGTTGAATACTTTGATGTGATTGGTTTTAACAATTTGTATCCAGTCTAGAAGAACTTTTTCCTTATCCCTTTTAACTCTTCTTTTACCTCCTTATTCCTCAAGCTGTAGATCAAAGGGTTCAACATGGGAATCACAATGCCATAAAACGTGGAGGCCACTTTCATATTCTCCTGGGAACTATTAGAATGAGGCTGTAAGTACATGTAAGAAAGGGTTCCATAGAATATGGTGACAGCTGTCAGGTGGGAGGCACATGTGGAGAAGGCCTTTTTCCTCCCTGCAGTAGAAGACATCTTTAGGATGGCAGCAATGATGTATATGTAGGAAAAGATGACAACAAACACAGTGAACATCAAGTTAAATCCCACAAAAACAAAAAGTAGCATGATGTTGAGGTCAATGCTGGAGCATGAAAGGGCAAGAATTGGAGGAACATCACAGAAAAAGTGGTTGATGTTGTTGGACTTGCAGAAGGACAGTGTAAACGTAAAACCTGTGTGTACTGAGGCATTTATTGAACCTATGACATATGAACCAGCTATCAGTCTGATGCAAACTATTCGGGACATAATTATGGGATAGCGGAGTGGCTTACAGATGGCTACATAACGGTCCACTGCCATAGCAGACAAAAGGTAACAGTCACTGGTTGCAAATGTTGCATAAACCAATAGTTGTATCACACAGCCTCTGAACGATATCGAATTGTTTTCTCCTATGAAGTTTTGCAGCATCTTGGGAGTGATAGCTGAGGTGTAACAGATATCAACAAAAGCTAAATGTTTTAGGAAAAAGTACATGGGTGTTTGAAGTCTGGAGCCTGCATTGATGAGAAGGATCATCCCAGTATTACCCACCATGGAGGTTGTATAGATCACCAGGAACACAACAAAGAGGACATACTGATACTTGTGTTGAGCACCAAATCCCAGAAGAAAGAATTCACTCACTTCAGTGCCATTTCCTTGTGTCATGGCTATAGAAAGTCTAGAAAATATAATGACAAGAAAAGAAGAGAAATTATTGCAACATCTCAGGGACCAGCAGTTAGTGCAATGGCTATGTCACTGGACTTCCATGTAGTTTATCATGGTTGGAGTTCTGAACCCAGTGGTTTAAACTCACACCGGGAGTGAGTGTGTGCGTGCCCAAGATCCCAAGGAGAATAGAGGAGAAGGGATTGCGGTGTGGCCATCCCCCCAGGGGGGTGATTTCTTGCTTTCTGTCTCTCTGGCTAGTGCACACCCCCCTCTTGGGGAAAAAAAAAAAAAAGACTGTCACATTTTATGTCATTTAATTGACTTGAATTTTATTGTAAACATAACATGATTTGTAAATTTCAAAGTATTTTTTCTATATGGTTCCACATACATAATTATATGTGAAATATATTTCTTTTCAAAGTAAAGCATATTTTTTAGAATAAAATTGACTTTCAAAGGATATGATTCTGAGAACATGGGGTAACCTATCTTTTCACTATATATTTCTATATAATATATTATATATCTATTGTATAGAGACAGAAAATGAAAAATCACCCCTTAGGGGAGATGGTCATGCTGCAACCTCTTCTCCTTCATTCTCCTCTTGGGATTTTGGACATGCATGCACATATGCCTAGTGTGAGTTTTAAGCCACTGAGTCTGGGACTTGAACTGTGGTTGACTATGTGGGAGTCCAGCTACATAAGCATTAAACCATTTGATGGTCCCACCTTGTCAATATATTAAATACATTTTTTCATTTGCTTTAATGATATAAAACAATACTTCAGTATAATTATGTCCCTTTTCAGCAACCCACACTTTTTCTTAGCTATTTATTATTTTAAACCAGTTTCAAACTTTTGAAATTTATAGCGTTAGAGAAATTTTCTGACAGGTAGTCCTGATACACATGTTTGAAGGCTTCAATCTGTGTTTGAACTATTAAAGATACAACTCTCATGCGTGTGACACTCCTCATAAGTTAGATAATAGTAGAATTCTGTGCGTATAATAGATAGACATGTTCTTCCCATTGCATTCATTTCATTTTGCTATAGTCTCTCATCACACATACACACATTCACATGTGGACTTCTAAGAGAGAGATTTGCATTTTCCACGGCATTATCTTTATTTTTACCTGTAGTCTGGGCTCACAAGAAAATCATCTCATAACAGTTTGATGAATACATATTGGTAGCTTATTTTAAAATAATAAATTTCTTCTTTTCTGCCTCTAAATCTAAGTTAGGTCACTTCTGTACCTAGTTGAACATACTGCTGAAAAAGATTGAATCATGATTTTTCATATATTATAAGCCCTTAAACACGCTGATTTTAGTGCCTTTATTCCAAACAGTGTAGTGTATGGCTAAATTTGCTTTTTGTAGAATAATATGTCATGAACTCTTGGTATGGTAGAAGTTAACTTGCTGATTATCATATTTCTGGACCCCTGCAAACTGGAATAACTTGACGTTCTACTCTCTTTCCTCCTCATCTATTGGCTGGATAGTGGCACTGAGGGAAGCTTTGCAGATTATAAATTAGGGTTGCAGAAAAAAATACAAAGTATCTGGTTAATTTTAAATTGCAGATAAACAAACACAATTCAGTTTAAATGTGACCTAAATATTGCACAGGGAATACTCACAGTAAATCATTACTACGATAAATCATTACTCATATTGTAACTTACATAAAATTCACAGGGTGCCATGTATATTTGTGTTTGCTGAAGTCTAGCTCCATACCTGTGTTACTTACGATAGTCGTCAGGTTGGAATTTTGAATGACTAAGCAGAGCAGAGGCCTTGGTTTCAACACTGATTTTTCCTAGAATTTTATGTTGTTGGCAATCCTTTTTAAATTTAAGTTTATTTATTATATACATATATTATTTTTTTGAGATGTTTTTGCTATAGGGTGCATGCGATAGCCAGAAAGACAGAGAGAGACAGAGACAGAAAGCAAGAGCAAGAAATCACCACCACCCCCCCCAACCAGGAAGGATGGCCATGCTGAAATCCCTTCTCCTCCATTCTCCTCTTGGGAATTTGGGCATGCACGCACACACGCCCGGTGTGAGTTTAAGCCACCAGGTCTGACACTTGAACTGCAGTCGACTACATGAGAGTCCAGCATCATAGTCATTACGCCAACTGCTGGTCCCTATTATTTTATATTTTGCCATAGGGCACATGTGCTTGCTGGAGAGCGACCAAGATAGGAAAAATTGAGAAAGCACCCCATGTCCAGGGGATGGACATGCTATATAATCTTTTGTTCATTTTTTCCATTGGGATTTTGGGCACTCATACATATATGCCAGGCATGATTTTTGAGCTGCTGGGTTCAGGACTTCAACCGCAGTTGGTAATGTGGGAATCCAGTGCAATAACCACCATGCCACTTGCTAGCCCCTAAATTTTATATATTGTTTTAATTGCTGGAGAGCATACGCACTTGCTAGAGAGAAAGCTTAAAAGAGACAGGGAGGAGAAGGCACCCTCCAGTGGAGTGTGGTTATCCCACAACCCCTTCTCCTCTATTTCTCCATTCGTGTGGGATTGTGGGAAAGCATGCAAACACTCCCAGTGTTATTCTCAAGCCCCCCCAGGCAGGGATTCTAACTCAATTGGCCATGTTGGATCCAGCTTCCTAAAACTCTAGAGTATGGGGGTAGCCCATGATCCAAACTTTCTAGTATGATAAATCTTTAAGACTTAGAACTTTAAAAATTTGTAACACTCTTAAACAAATATCACTGTAATAACATGACAAAATAAGATTATGTTTTTAAAAAATGTTTTAGAGAAGACTGACTTCTCCATGGAAGCTGAGAACTAATGCTTTCAGAGCTAAGAGTAATAATTTTCTGCTGAGACTTCACCATCCAATCCTCACTCTCGAGTGGTAGGGCCCCCTGTATCCTTCTCTCTGTCTCTCTGTCTTTTCACTTAAAAAAAAATTTCAGATAAAGTATTTTCTTGGCTCTCAGATCCTCCTTTATCTTGTTAATAATTTCCTTCCCCCCTTCCCATTTAGGAGAGGCAAAGGGCAGGCCTTCAGAAGACTGACTCCTCCATTGGAGCGATAACTAGTGCGTTTGCACTGCATGGTTTTCATGTTGTGCTTTCTTTAAAACAATAAGTTTTTTCTTTTTCTTTTCTGTTTTTATTTTCTCACTCTCTTCTCTTCCTGTTTTCTTATTCTCTTTCTTTTATTTCATCACTTTGCTGCTCAGCATCCACATACTGAGTGTCTAGACAGGTCTAAGTGAACCGCAGCCAAACATCCGAACACTATTAGGGTCAACATATTCCTCAATTCCCACTGAATCTGATGTACAGAGGGAGAAAAATGGAATGGCAAAGAGATTGCAGATCACCTCCTCCTACATGCCTCTGGACACTCAGATTGAACTTCTAGAAATTAGGAAGAAACATATAACCCATCAGGTGACTAGAAATTCACCAAAGAGGCAGAAGAAATATGAGAAATCCAGAAAATACTTCTCCCCAAAGGGAAAAGAATAACACCTCTACATCCACAGACAGTACAATGGAATTAATGGAAATATCTGATAAAGAAGTTATAATATTCATAGTGACAAAGCTAACGGAGATGCAAGAGAAGAGAGACAATGAATTCCAGAAGAAGCAGGGGAAAAGAGCCGATGAGTTCCGGGAGGTGAGGAAGTTCTTGCACGATCTGAAAGAGGAAATACACATCATACGAAAGAATCGAATGAAACTCTTAAAGATGAAAGGTATAATACAGGAAGTCAAAACCTCCCTTGAATGTATTAAAAGCAGACTAGATCATACAGAAAATTGAATTTCAGATGTAGAAGAATGAATCTCTAGCAAAAAAAAAAATCCACCATAAAGATTGAGAAAATAGCCCTCCAAAATGAGAATAATGTACAAGAAATACTAGATGCCATTTAACATCCAAACATCCTGATTATCGGTATCCCAGAAGCTGAAGAGACTAATAAGGGCATTGACAATCTATTCCATGAAATCCTGGAAGAAAACTTCCCAAACCTAGAAAGGCATTCAAAGATCCAGACCCAAGAAATACAAAGGATCCCAAATAGAATCAACCCAAGAATATCTTCTCTAAGACACATATAGCCAGATTGACAAAAACCACACAGATAAGATATTGATTGGCAAGAGAGAAATATCAAGTTACCTACAAAGAATATCCCTTCAGGCTAACAGTGAACCTCTCATTGAAAACAATGCAAGCAAGGAAAGAATGGGAAAATAGATTCAAAGTGTTGAGTGAAAAACAATTTCAACTATACTATACCTGGCAAGATTATTGTTCATATGGGAAGAGAAGACAAGAACATTCTCAGATAAACAAAACCTGAAAGAATTTAGTAACACTAGACCAGCTCTTCACAATGTTCTGAAGGGAGTGCTATGTCGGGAAAACTAGTCAGACACACAGAAATAAGTGTTCAAAAACAACTACGAAAAACTAAATCCTGAGCCAGCAATAGGGAAAGCTTAGAATCAACTGGATTTATACTGCAAAATATTTAAACATTTCTGGACTAGTTTTCAGTACAGTAAGAGGGCTGACTGTGTTTTTCTTTATTTTTTATTTTTTTGGAGAGTTTTTGCTATAGAGTGCGTGTACTTGCCAGACAGAGAGAGACAGAGAGACAGAAAGCGAGAAATCACCCCCCAGGGAGGATGGCCACGCCGCAATACCTTCTCCTCCATTCTCCTCTTGGGATCTTGGGCACGTACGCACACTTGCCCGGCGTGAGTTTAAGCCACCGCGTCCAGGACGCAAACCGCGATCGACTACATGGGAGTCCAGCAATATAGCCATTACGCTAACTGCTGGTCCCAATGCTCCATGACTTTTACATGTTTAAAGGATTATTGTCAAGAGAAGAGATTAAACCAATCTCAACATTGCAAATTTTAGTATTGTTTTAAAATACTTAATTGAAAAGGATCTTAAGGTTCATAGCATCAAATGTGTTATTGCTAATAATCTCCTTAATGTATATTCTAGTGTTCCAGAAAACCAGCTTCTGATACACGTTTGCCCTCCTACCTAACAGAGGAAATGACAGTCGATAGCTGATTAGAAAAGTGTGTTTGGACCAGTTTACATTCCTACCTGCAGTATGGGAGAATTCCCCTTTCACCATACCTATGCCAGAACTTATCATTTTTTGTTTTTTTAATCTTGGTTATTTTGACTGGGGTTAGGTGGTATCTCATTGTGGTTTTGATCTGCATCTCCCTTACAATGAGGGATGTTGAACATTTTTTCATTTGCCTTTTGGCTACTTGTATATCTTCCTTAGAGAGTGGCATATTCTATGAAATACTACTCAGCCATAAAAAAACAATAAGACCCTGGCTTTTGACAGAAAGTGGATGAATATAGAAGATTTACTGCTGAGTGAAGCAAGCCAGGTTATGAAGGAGAGACATTGTATATCTCCACTTCATATATACCAAGTGTCGACACTCTATGACTGAATGACTAAATGATATAGAAACATAGTAAATGGTTGTGAATACCAGATACAGTGTGGGAAGAGGGTGGGTGAAGGAGTAGAGTCTGAGGAAGAACATTAAGGAGAAAAATAGAGAGGTGAGTCATTTATGGGACAAAGAAATGGATTATTATCTATTGAAGATAACTATAGTATTGTCAACTGGACTGGTGAGAAATGTACACATGTTAGAATAATCACTTTGCAAGCTAAGTAACATGTGATTGAATGTATAAAAAAATGAAATAAAAAATTAAAAAAAATAAAAGGAAAAGTGTGTTTGGAGTACAAAGGCAAAGGGCCAGAAATGTGTTATTTTTTATAGGAACAAAACAATAGTTTAGTTGATCAGCTTCTGATATTCTTAAGCAATTATATACTTGGAAATTAATGAATAGGGCTTACATTAGAAGCTAATATTTTAAGTTCAAAGGTCTAAAACAGAGATTATTGTCTTTTTCTAAAACTAGTTCCTCTTAAATTTTGTGTCTGTCAAATGTTTTTTCCTGAACCCCTCTGTCACTCTCCTCCTATACAGTCTCTGATATCTATAGTTGCCATCCCCGCCAAAATATCTTCAAGTCTTTCAATTCTGCCATAGAATGTAGACATTTGGTATTTATTGAATTGGAGCATACAGTTGTACAATGTCTGTCTTTCATAGTCTGGTTTGCTTCACTTTGCATTAAATCTTCTATGTTTATTCACTTTGTATCAGATGACAGGATCTCATTGTCTTTTATGACTGAGTAGTGTTCTGTAGTGTATATGTGCCTCATTTTTTAAATCCAGTTATCCATTCTTAGACATTTAGGTTGATTCCATGTCTTAGCAATTGTAAATAATGCTGCAGTGAACATGGATGTGCAAATGTCCTTCTGATGAAGTGTTCTCCTAATCTTTGGATAAATATACAAGAGTAGTATTACTGGGTTGTATGGTAATTCTTCTACAGTAGTTGAAAGTGTTTGAGGAAACATTCTAATTCACATTCTCATCAACAGTTTAGGAGAATTTTCTGTTCACCATGGCCTCACAGCTGTCAACCTTTATTTATTTATTTTTATCATAACCATTCTGACCACAGGTAAGTGATACCTCATTTTGGTTTTGATTTACATTTTCTTTATGATAAGAGATGTTGAACATTTTTTCATATACTTTTGGCCATTTGTATGTCTTCCTTAGAGAGCTGTCTGTTCAGTTCATTTGCCTGCTTTTAAATTGGATTGTTCACTTTTTTTTTTCTTTTTTGTGGGTAGGCAGCTGAATTTCCAGTGTATTCTGATTATCAGTCCCTTATCTGAAGTATAGTTTGCAAATATTTTTACTCATTCTGAGGGTTCTCTCTTTAGAGAGAATGAGGAGTTTTTGCTTTGCTGTGCAAAAGTTCTTTAGTTTGACATAGTCCTACTTATCTATTTTTGTAAATAATGCTGTGCTTTAGGGGTCTTATTTAAGAAAGCTTTGCCTACTTCAATGTCTTCAAGTTTCTCTTGTGCTTTCCCCCAGTAGTTTGTAGGCTGTAGTTTGAGGCTTTGCATTTAGATCTTTGATCTATTTTTTTTTTTTTTTGGAGAGGTTTTTGCTATAGGGCACACGCACTCGCCTGAAAGACAGAGACACAGAAAATGAGAAATCACCCCCTAGGGAGTATGACCATGCTGCAATCCTTTCTCCTCCATTCTCCTCTCGGGATCTTGGGCACGCATGCACATACGTCTGGAATGAGTTTAAGCCACTGAGTCCGGGACTCAAACTGTGGTCAGCTACATGGGAGTCCAGCAACATAGCCATTATGCTAACTACTGGTCCCAAAGATCCTTGATCTATTTTGAGTTAATATTTGTTAATGGTGAGAAATGGAGTTCACTTTCAGTGTTCTACAGATGGATATTAGTTCTCCCAGCATCATTTGCTGAGGAGACTTTCTTTTCCTTACTGGATTGTCTTGTGCCCTTTGCCTCTGACACCCAAAGACAGGCTGATAAGGCCACAGTAGCAAGTAAGCTAATCAAAGTATCCACCATTCTCATGAGCCTATCCCTTCACCCCTCTTATATAAATACATCACGTCTCCTCTGTAGGATGGGCTGAAACATTTCTGGCTTCAGACCCTTGGGCACTCTTTCTCTCAATAAAATTTCCTTTTTCTCTGAGGAAAAAATAAAAAGCAGGATGTATGTTTTAGAATTTACTTTCAGATTCTGTTCCATTGGTCTTTGTGCCTGTTTTTGTGTCAGTACCATGCTCTTTAGAATATTACAACCCTGCAATATATTTTGAGGTCAGATCGTGAGATGCCTTCTACTTTATTCTTTTTTCACAGTATTGTCTTGGCAGAGACTTTTATCATTCCAGACAAATTTTATAAATTTCTTTTCTAGTTATGTGAAGAATGACTGGTAATTTGGTTGAATTGCATTGAATTTGTAAATTAGTATAGGTAGAATTGAAATTTTGTTATATTAACTCTTCCAATCCAGAAACATGGGATGTCTTTCCCCTTTTGTATATCATGCTTAATTTCATTTTTCAGTTTTTTTATAATCATGCTGTCTGCAAATAAGGAAAACACATTTTCTTTTTTCGAATTGAGTGGCTTTTATTTTACTCTCTTGTCTGATTACATTGGCTAGGAATTCCAGTACTATGCTGAAAAGGAGTTGAGAAAGTGGACCGTGGGAAAGCTTTGAGCTTTTCTTTATTCAGTGTGATGCTAGTTATGGATTTGGCATATATGGTTTTACTGTGTTGAGAAACATCCATTCTATACTTAGTTTGTTGACAGTCCTAATCATGAAGGGCATTATGTTTCCTCAAATGCTCTTTCCACATCAATTGTTATGATCATACGGCTTTTATCCTTTCTTCTATTAATAAGATATAGTACATTTATTATTTTGCATATGTTGACACCCTCCCCCCCTTATATCCCTAGGATAAAGCCTACTTGGTCATGGTGTATAGCATTTTTAACATGTTAAGAACATCTTTGAAACAACCTCTCTTCAAAACACATTATATAATGGGACTTCAGAAAGCTTGTGCATAACTTAAATTATGGGTTTGTTTTTGTACATAAAATTTTCAAAGACCTTGTGTGTGTGTGTATAAAAGTGAGATGAAATTTATACATTTTAGGATAATTATTATTTTTGTGGAGGCTAAATGGGAATGCAATAATTGACAGATATAAAGGAATGAAAAATATTGCTCATTGTAGTTTAAATTGTAGTAGGACTAAAATGTGGTTGTTTTATTATTCCTTAAATATATACATATTTGAGGGATAACCTTATAGTATTGTCAACTAGACCTGTGCAAAATGTACACATGTTGGAATTTTCACTTTGCAAGCTAAGTAACATGATTGAATGTATAAAAGAAATTGAGATAATGATAAAAATAATATTAAAAAATTTAAAAAATATATACACACACATATGTGTTTATACATGGACATTTTTGTGTAATAATAAAAATGGCCACATAAGTAAACAATCAAATTAGAAAATGATTGAAAGACACAATCAAACATTCCTCCAAAGAAGGCTATATGGATTGTAAATTAGCTCATGCAATGATATCTAACATCATTAGCCATTATAGAAATGCAAAATAAGGGGAATCACAATCAAACATTGCTCCAAAGAAGGCTATATGGATTGTAAATTAGCTCATGCAACGATATCTAACATCATTAGCCATTATAGAAATGCAAAATAAGGGGAACCAGCAGTTAGCATAATGGCTATGTCACTGGACTCCCACGTAGTCGACCGCGGTTCGCTGTCTGTCTGGCGAGCACACGTGCCCTACGGTGAAAAAATCTCTCTCTCAAAAAAAAAAGAAATGCAAAATAAGGACAGAATGAGATATCACCACATGCAAATTATAGTGGAAAAAATAACAATAGTGTCAATAGTAAATGTTGGCAAAAATGCAAAGCAACGGGGGTCTCTCACACATTCTAGTTGGATGTAAAATTGTGTGGTCACTCTGGAAAATTATTAGGGAGTTCTGTAAAAAATTAAACACACAATTACCATACAGACTGCACTCCTGGACAATTATGTTTGCACAAAACTTGTGCCCTCACAAAAACGTATAAACAAATTTTCACAGAAGTCTTGGTTGTAATAGTCCCAAAATTTAAAGAACCAAGTGTCATATAGTAGACCAATGGTTAAACAAATGCATATATATTTACTCTGGAATATTTCTCAGCAATAAAAAGAAACAAACTATTTTTGTTTTTTTTGGAGAGGTTTTCGCTCGCTACAGGGCGCGTGCGCTCGCCAGACAGACAGAGACATAGAGACAGAAAGCGAGAAAACAC
>NW_006160232.1:418482-428934 GCF_000334495.1 Tupaia belangeri chinensis | reverse complement strand
GTGACCATCCTCCCTGGGGGGTGATTTCTCGCTTTCTGTCTCTATGTCTCTCTCTGTCTGTCTGGCGAGCACACGTGCCCTACGGTGAAAAAATCTCTCTCTCAAAAAAAAAAGAAATGCAAAATAAGGACAGAATGAGATATCACCACATGCAAATTATAGTGGAAAAAATAACAATAGTGTCAATAGTAAATGTTGGCAAAAATGCAAAGCAACGGGGGTCTCTCACACATTCTAGTTGGATGTAAAATTGTGTGGTCACTCTGGAAAATTATTAGGGAGTTCTGTAAAAAATTAAACACACAATTACCATACAGACTGCACTCCTGGACAATTATGTTTGCACAAAACTTGTGCCCTCACAAAAACGTATAAACAAATTTTCACAGAAGTCTTGGTTGTAATAGTCCCAAAATTTAAAGAACCAAGTGTCATATAGTAGACCAATGGTTAAACAAATGCATATATATTTACTCTGGAATATTTCTCAGCAATAAAAAGAAACAAACTATTTTTGTTTTTTTTGGAGAGGTTTTCGCTCGCTACAGGGCGCGTGCGCTCGCCAGACAGACAGAGACATAGAGACAGAAAGCGAGAAATCACCCCCCCAGAGGGGATGGTCACGCTGCGATCCCTTCTACTCCATTCTCCTCTCGGGATCTTGGGCACGCACGCACACGCGCCTGGCGTGAGTTTTAAGCCACCGGGTCCGGGACGTGAACCGCGGTCGACTACGTGGGAGTCCAGCGACATAGCCATTACACTAACTGCTGGTTCCCAAAAGAAACAAACTATTGATATATGCAATGGCTTAGCTGGATCCCAAAGGCAGTGTGCTAGTAAAAAGAAATCTTAAATGGTGTAATTCCATTTATAATATTACTACTGTCTCATCCTCAAAATGAGAAAATTATAGCAGTGGAGGCTTAGCTGGATCCCAAAGGCAGTGTGCTAGTAAAAAGAAATCTTAAATGGTGTAATTCCATTTATAATACTACTGTAACATCCTCAAAATGAGAAAATTATAGCAGTGGAGGACAGATTAGTGATTGGCCGGATTATGAATGATACAGTGAGGGAGGGGATGTAAGGGGAGCTATGATTTGGATCCAAGTTTTGGGATGGAATAAGTTTGTGTATTTGATTGTAGTGGTGGTACACAAGTCTACACAATAAAATGACACGAAGGTATGCATACGTGCAATTGTACTAGTACCACAATTTGGGATTTCTGTGTTTGGTATAATTATGTAAATTGTAACCTTGTGAGAAAACTGAAACAAGGGTACATGAGCTTTTCCATTTTCTTTACAACTTCCTGTGAATCCAGAATTATTTTAAACTGAAAAGTAAATTTAAAAAAGTTAAAGAAGATGAAAAAGAAAAGCATACTTTAAGGTAATGTGGGAGTCAAGTTGAGCAAATTTATGTAAACTTCTCAGCATAGGACCAGCCTTTTGAATGTGTGCTAGGCAAAATGGCCACAAAACTAATACAGATGACACATTAATGGCATCGAATTGATTACCTGATAAATTGACTCACTCAATCATTTGTCTATTCACATACTTTCTTCTATACTACCTGACCCAACTGGGTTTCTTCAACTCCATTTCTGTTTTAGCCCTAGGGATTCCTACAGGTCTTGGGGCAAACATGCTGAAACTTTGGCTCTGACCCTGGCGCTCTGCCCCTTCAAGCACGCACTGCACTAAGACCTGGCTGATGTGGCACAGTGGGCATCGTTTCCTTTTACTTACACAGACTTGCCTCCAGATTCTTTCTGCAGCTGATGTGGCTGATGCCCACGAAGGTCTCTCTGTGGTTCCTTATGCTCAGGGAGTTTATAGCTGGAGCCTATGGGATTGACACTCCCTTGAGAATCTGAGATGGAGTTGGGAAAACATCATTCATTAGTTAACTCTTTGCTGAAGAAAGTTAAGCTTTCCAGAGGAGCCAGATTATTTTTTTCTTACTGTCACTAGGGACTATTTTCTTCTATTTGGGGAGTTACCCTGCTTTTGACATGCCTTCCTCTCTCCTTCTTCCCATTTCCAGCTAATCTAGAGTAACTATTTTTCCAAATCCTTTCTAACAAGGTATTATGAAACTTTTATTATTCTTTGTCATTATGATAGGAGAAAATGTGTATGTTGTCCTTTTTCTTTTTCTGAGTCAAATTGAACATCTTTTTATGTTTCTATAAATGATTAGTATTTATTTTAAAATATAAACTATTTGTCCATAGCTAATATCTGTTTTCAATTGACATGTTAGTCACATATCCTACCTTTATCATTACAGTATGTTGTGCTCATTAGAAAATTGTTCTACTGCTTTTTTGAAATATATAATAAATTGTCACTAGTGTTCTTGACTCTGCTGTGACACAGAATTGTATAACTGACTCCACTTGTTCACATGCACTTTTGTGTCTGTTAAACAATTCTCTGTCCCCCTCACCTCCACCTGTCCTTGCTGTTATTAATTTCGGATGGTAATTTTTTTTTTTTAATCTTACCACCTCACTGAATTCTATTGCTTGTAACAGCTGATTCTCTGGGGCTTTAGGAAATAATTAAATCATTAAATAAAGATACCTCTGAAAATAATCTTTTTTGAGGTATACTTTATATAAATAAAATGTACTCATTTTAGGTGTAGGTTTTATTGATTTAAAAGAATATATATACCGTGTATACCCAGATAATAATGACCAGATGAAAAATGTAAAGTATTTCATCATCCAAAAAAAAGGACTTCTGTGCCCTTTCCTTGTCATTAATCACAGATAACCCTGATGTTTTTTCATGTTTTGTCATGCTAGTACATGTATTAGTAATTCATCCATTTTTTTTACTGCGCTATATTCCGTTGAATAAATGTTCTGTAGTTTATTTATGTATTCAGCAGCTGAGCATTTTGCTGTTTCCACGTATGGCTGTTATGAATAAAGCTGCAATGAGTAATTTTGTACGTCTTTGTGCAAACACATCTTTTCATTTCTCATAGATAGAAAAATAGAGCAACATTGATGGGTCAAATGACAAGTGTCTTTCTATCGTTAAAAATGTTCAAAATGATCTGTTTTCCAAAGTGGAAGTACATAGAAGTGAAATAAATGAATCATATGGTAACTCTGTATTTAACAATTCGGTCTGTTTTTCAAAGGGGTTGTACTATTTGACCAGCAATGCATAGATTTCAATTCTTCACATTCTTACCCAGGCGTGTCATTTTATGTCTCTAACTATATAGTCCTAGAGGTATATAGTCTTGTTTTATTTTGGCTATTATGCATTTCCCTAATGAGCATCTTCTTAAGTGCTTATTGATCATGTGTACATCTGTTTGGAGAAATAGCTACTCAGATCCCTCGTATCTTAAAAATTGGATTAATTGCATATTATTGTTGTCAGTATTATTTATATATTCTGATTGTAGGCATTTATCAAATATAAGATTTTCAAATAACTGCTCTCATCAGAGTTTTTTTTTTCACTTGATTGATAGTGTTTGAAACGCAAAAGTTCTCATTTTTTTTAATGAAAGCCAAATTATTTATTTTTCCTTTAACTGCTTGTGCTTTTGATGTAGTATATAAGGAGATACTGCCTAATCCAAGGTTATGAAGATTTACTCCTATTTTTTTCAAGAGCTTTATTCTTTCAGCTCTTCCATGTAGGTTTTTGATCTCTTTTGAGTTAATTTCTGTATGGGAAGACTTAAAAAGTTTGTGGAAAAGAGCGCTAAAATAGTTTATTTTGGTGTAAAAACTTTTGAAGCTCATGCGTAAATTTTTGGAAGACATATTTTCCAGAAACTTCTTGCAGATCCCTCGTATATGGTGTGATGTAAATTTATTTTATTCTTTGCGTGAAGTCTAGTTGTTCTAGTACCATTCATTGAGAAGAGTGTTCTTTCCATTAAGTGGTTCTGAACCTTGTTGAAAATTTATTGACAGATGTATGAGTTTATTTCTGGATGTATTGTAGAAATCTATTTCATTGACATATGTGTCTCTTCATTATTTCAATTTTATTTCAGTTTTTTTGTGTGTTTAGCCTACTGACATATATGCTATTTTTTATAGTTCATTTTTTAAATTTCACCTGTGAGTGAGTAAGACAGAGCAGCAGCACCCTACTGTGACCCAGCCCACCTCTGATCATGAGCATGTGTGGACCCAGTGTACACAGGGAGGTTTCCAGGTATGGACGAGGAACCTGCCCACGTGGGGGTCGGCCTTGTGGGTTGTCATGTTTTATATCTGTGCCATCATCTGGTCCTGGATACTCATTTTTGTCTAGTTACATTATTGATTTTTTTCTTGTGTATAACAGTTAAATCTCATGGGATATCTAGAAAAATTCATACCTTCTTCAAAAAATACTTATATGCCTTTCTGATTTTTTATTTATTTTTTATCCATTTCTGCTGTCTTAGTGCTTTGATTATGTTAAAGTAAACTATATCGGCCTAAAACACCTGTTGTACTCTTACGCCTAGATTCCTATATAAAATCTGAAGTTGTACATTAGGCTCTTTTCCTGAGCTGGTTGCTACATTATAGACAATCACACTGGCCACACTTCATTCAAGCAAAGAAAGCCCACCTTTTGGATTGTTTGATCATCCACCTGTAACCAATACAATTGTTTCTCTACCGCATTCCTTTACTTTCATTTTTGTATGTCATTTTCCCTTTCTGGAACTTAAATATTGAGTATACCATGAGCCTTACTGGAGTAGTCTGGAAGTCCGGGCACAATTGCCTGATTTAAATTGTGTTAAAATTTGCTCAATTTGGGACCAGCAGATGGTTATGTTGCTGGCCTCCTATATAGTCGACAGCAGTTTGAGTCCTGGACCCAGCAGCTTAAAACTCACACTGGGCACATGTGCGTGCATGCCCAAAATCCAGAGATGAAAATGGAGAAGGGATTGGCTTTTTTTTTTTTTTCTTTTTAACAATCACTAGCTCCAGAATAATCTAAAGAGTAATTTTAAGTTCTGCTGTTCTATTGCACAGTAGACTGATTATAGTTAAACCGTTGTCTTTCAGAACAGCAAAAAGAGGATTTTGAATGTTTTCGTTACAAAAAATGATGGAAGATATGATAAATATGTTAACTACCTTGATTTGGTTCTTACACAATGTATGCGTTTATTGAACCATCATACCATATCCCATAAATATGTACAATTATTATGGATTAACAAAAAAGAATAATTTTGAGCAAGGCTATCTTTTCTTGCTTCTGATCCTGAAGGAAAAGTTTCAGGACTTTTTTTCTCTTAATAAGCTGTAGTCTTGGGCCAGCAAGTGGCAGAGTGGTTGAGCCACTAGATTTCCTTGGGGTCGATTGTGGTTCAAGTCCTGGACCCAACAGCTTAAAACTCATGCCAGATGCATGTGGTAAAATTTTTTCTCTCTCTCTCTCTCAAAAAAAAAAAAAATCATAGTCTTTCAATTGAGGTATTTTTGAATTTCATGAAACATTAGAATTAAGCATAAATACTTAATATTAGCAAATGTTTTCAAGTATCTATGGAGATAAATTTATGCTGTATTTCTAAAAGTCAATGAGTATATTTTGCTATCTTAATAGATTTTCCAATATTGACCTTTATGTACTTCTGTAGTAAAACTAAATTTGTTGTATTGTGCTTTTGATATGCAGAGTTGTTATTATTTTCATTATTATTATTTGGTGCTGAAATTTTTATTTAGCATTTTTTAGTAATATTTGTGAGTGTTATTGGGTTGTAGTTTTTTGTGCTGTATTTCTTAATTTGGTTCATAAAACTTATTTTGTAACATTTCCTTTTTTTTATTTAGCATTTTTTGGTAATATTTGTGAGTGTTATTGGGTTGTAGTTTTTTGTGCTGTATTTCTTAATTTGGTTCATAAAACTTATTTTGTAACATTTCCTTTTTTCTGATGTGCTCTTTCAATTCAAGTATCACTGGTATTGCCTAATTCTTAGTAATTATTTAGATTCAGGGATTGCAACTTTTTTTGTGGGAGAAGAGAATGTTGAATTTTTGCTGCTTTATTCTTTCTATGTTAATCATTGTTTACCTTCTTCTGTGGTAACACTTGGTGGTCAAATTTCCTTAGTAAAGCTTGTCCTATCACATTCTCTTCATACCATGGAATATTTTCATTCTTTTCATTTGCTTTATTTCTCAATACTATTATCCCAATAAAATTTCAAATAAATTACTCATTTCATTGCTCTTGCTTCGAAGAATGAGATTTAAGATTTATTAGTTTAGTCATTTAAGTTTATTTTTTTAAGAGAGATTTTTGCTATAGGGCACGTGAGCTTGCCAGAGAGTCAGAGACAGAGAGACAGGTGAGAAATACCTATCCTCCCTGGGAAGGATGACTACATCGCAATCTCTTCGCCAGTCTCCTCTTGGGATTTTGGGCACACTCGCACATGTGCCTGGTATGTTTTAAGCCACAGGTCCAGAACTTAAATTAGGGTTGACTACAAAGGAGCCCAGCAACATAACCATTATGCTATCTAGTGGTCCCCAAAGTGTTTTAAATTAATTAATTAAAAAATAATTCTTGCTTTTATTCTTCTTGAAATTATTTTCTCACTTCTTGAAATATATGCTTAATTTTTACTTATTATTTAGTAATAGTATTTGTAGACTTATAAAATTTTATATGAGCCCCTAGTATGCCTTGTACCACTTATACTTGATAGGGCAGCATATAACAGTTTGTCAGATTTTATAGATTTGTGACAATTTAGTTTTTATTTCTTCTTCAGTGAAATGGTGTGTAAGACAGCTTTGAATTTCTTTTTTTTTTGCTTATTATTATTATTATTATTATTTATACATTCAATTGCCATATATCATTTAGATTATAAAGAGATTTTACCCAGCATGATATACACCTCAGCCCAGCCCAGCTGAGAATACTATACACATTCTCATCAACAGATAATAAACCATATCTGTGACCCACAAATGTCTTACCTGACATTTCTGACTGAGTATTCTCCTGTTCTTTGGGTAGACAACCACAGGTGGAATTGCTGGACCATATGGCAGTTCTATTTGAAGGTCTTTGAGGAACCTCCATATTCTTCTCCAACAAGAGGAGACTTCCCCTTTCACCATATCCCCTCCAGCACTTTTTCTTTTTTCCACCATTCTGACTGGGGTTAGGCGATATCCCATTGTGCTTTTGATCTGCATCTCCCTTATGATGAGGGATGTTGAGCATTTTTCATATGCTTTTTGGCTGTTTTCATTCGTCCTTAGAGAGTTGTTTATTCAGTTTATTTCTCCATCTTTTAATTGGGTTAATCATTTTCTTCTGGGTAAGCCACTTGAGTTCCCTGTGTATTCTGGTTATCAGTCCCTTATATGAGGCACAGTTAACAAAAATTCTCTCTCATTCTGAGGGTTACCAATTCACAGTATTTATGATGTCCTTTGCTATGCAGAAACTTTTTCTGGACACATACATTCCACCAAGTTTGGATCAGGAAGACATAGAAAGCCTGAATAGATACTAACAAGCAGTGAGACTGAATCAGTAATAAATAACCTTCTGACAAAGAAAAGTCCAGGTCCTGATGGTTTCACTTTTGAATTCTACAAAACTTAAAAAACATTTTTTTGAGAGTTGTTTGCTATAGGGCATGTGTGCATGCCAGAAAGACAGAGAGAGACAGAGAGAAAGTGAGAAATCGCCCCTCAGGGGGAGATGTCCACACCACAATCCCTTCTCCTTCATTCTCCTCTTGGGATCTTGGGCACGCACACACACATGCCCAGTGTGAGTTTAAGCCACTGGGTCTGGGACTCGAACCATGGTGGACTACATGGGAGTCCAGCAATATAGTCATTAGGCTAATTGTTGGTCCCTCTGTAAAACTTTTAAAGAAGAGATAATCCCAAAAATGAATGATGAAAAACTATTTGATGAAGATGATGTGGATAGTAATGTCTTTGTTTTGACTGATATGCATGGTAATCATGCTGAAAAAAGAAATGTAAAACGCTGTAAAGATATATGTTATTAAATGTGATATAAAAATGAAGAATAAAAAAGAGTTAATCCCCATTCTACTAAAAATATTTCTAAAGATGCAAAAAGAAGGAAACTTCCCAAATTCATTATATGATGCCTGCCTGTATCACCCTTATTCCCCAAATAGACATGACAAAAAAGAAAACTAAAGGCCCATATCTCTGATGAATAGAAATGCAAATATTCTAAACAAGATACTAGCAAATCATATCCAATAACATATAAAAAGGATTATACATCACGGCCAGGTTGACTTCATTCCAGGGATGCAAGGGTGGTTCAACATATACAAAATCATAAATGTAATACACCATATTAGCAGAAAGAAACATTAAAAACCATATAATCATATCAATTGCAGAAAATTAATTTTGTAAAATACAACATCCCTTCATGATTAAGACTCTCAGCAAAATTAGCATAGAAAGGACATTTCTCAATACAGTAAAAGCCATCTATGAAAACCCCATAGCTAACATCATAGTGAATGTGAAAAAGCTGAACGCTTTTTTACTAAAAATTGGCACAAGACAAGATTGTCCACTTTCTCCATTCCTTTTCAATATAGTGCTGGAAGTCCTAGCCAATGCAATCAGAAAAGAGAATAAAATGAAAGGCACTGAAATATTTTTTGAAAGAAGAGGTGAAATAATTTCCATTTGCAAATGACGTGATTATATATATAGAAGATCCGAAAGTCTTCTCCTTTGAAAAACAAACAAACAGACAAAAAAAAAAAAAAAAAAAAAAGCCCTCCTGGAATTGATAAATGAATACAGTGAAGTGTCAGGATACAAATCTATAGCAATTATATGTACAAACAACAAGCAAACTGAGGTGGAACTGAAGAAAGTAATCCCATTTACCATAATCACAAAAAGTATAAGATACCTAGGAATAAATCTAACCAAAGAAGTCAAATGCTTATAAGGAAAACTGAAAACCTAAAAAATGAAATAAAAAATGACGCTAAAAAGTGGAAGGACATCCCATGTTTCTGGATTGAAAGAATCAATATAATCAAAATGGTAATTCTACTCAAATTAACCTACATATTTAACAAAATCTCAATCAAATTACCACAGACATTTTATATAGAAACTTACAGAATTTGTCTGGAATCATAAAAGACCCCATATTGCCAAAGCAATCCTGTGCAAGAACAGTGAGGTAGGAGGCATCTCACTTGTGACCCCGAAATATATTACAAGGCTGCAATAATCAAAACAGCATGGTATTGGTACAAAAACAGATATGTGGACCAATGGAACAGAAATAGAAATCCCCCATATAAACCCCCAACATACAGCAAACTGAGTTTTGACAAAAGACACCAGTCAATCCAGTGGAAAAAGAAATCCTTTTTAGCAAATGGTGATGAAAAAACTGGGTATCCACTTGCAGAAAGATGAATCTAGACCCCTATCTCTCACCATTAACAAAAATCAACTCAAAGTGGATCAAATATCTAAACCTAAGATCTCAAACTATAAAACTACTGGTGAAAAACACTGGGAAAACTCCATATCAGAGTAGGCAAAGACTTCTTAAATAAGACCCCCTTCTTCCCCCCAAAAAAGCACAGGCAGTAATCCCAAAAATAGACATGTGGGATAACATCAGATTAAGAAGTTTTCACACAGCAAAGACACGGTCACTAGGGTGAATTGACAATCCTTGAAATGGGAGAATAGTTTTGTAAACTATGCCTCAGATAAGGGATGGATAACCAGAATACATAGGGAACTCAAGTGATTATCAGAAAAAATATCTCAATTAAAAGATGGGAAAATGAACTGAACAAACAACTCTCTAAAGAAGACATATGGATAGCTAAAAAGCATATGAAAAAATGCTCAACATCTGTCATCATAAGGGAGATGAGACTCAAAAACCATACTGAGATACTACCTAACCCCGGTCAGAATGGTTAAGATTTAAAATACAACAAATGGTAAGTGCTAGCGAGGCTGTGGTGAAAAGGGAACTCTCCTATACTGTTGGTGGGAATGAAAATGAGAACAGTCACCGTGGAAATGAATGTAGAGGTTCCTCAAAGATCTACAAATAGAACTACAATATGGTCTAGCATTCAACTCCTGAGTCTCTATTTACTCAAAGGATAAGAAAATTCTCAGAAAAGTACTTGCACATTATGTTTATTGTGGCATTATTCACAATTGCTAAGGCATAGAACCAACCCAAATGTCCATGAACAGGTGAATGGATTGAAAAAATGTGAACATATACACTATGGGATACTACTCTGCCATAAAAAACAAGACCCTGGCATTTGATAGAAAGTGGATGGATATATAAGATTTATTGCTGGCTGCTGCGCCCGCCGCCGGACGACGGCCCTGGGGGCTCACGCCCCCGGCACGCA